>NW_025999949.1:28608515-28797811 GCF_001458135.2 Marmota marmota marmota
CCCACGGAGCCACTGTCATCTCCTGCCTGATGGCATTGGTGGCCTCCCAGCTTGGCCCCGTCCCTGCCCACCGTGACCTCTGTGTCCTCATCGGGACGACAGAATACACTTCAGGTAAGCATGGCTCTTCACTCAGAACGCTGCAATGACTTCCTGACGTGGCCTAGGGAACTTCGCAGGATTGTCCCCCTGCAGCTGTCCTCCTCTCCAACACCCCTCTTCACCTGTCTTTCTGTCCAGGCACCTGGAGCCTCGGGCCACCCTAGTGCCCTGCCTGGTCGCCTCTCCCCTGCCCTGGGCGCTGCTGGGATGGCTCCCGCCCCTCCTTGCCCAGCCGCCATCACCCCAGGAGGCTCCTCCTTCCTAACAGGGCCCAGGCCAGCCCTGCCTTTCCCTGACTCTTCGTCCTCCACAGCTCTTGTCACCACCTGACACATCACTTGTCTTTTGGACTACCAGGGTCTGACAGTTGTGAGGACAGTATGGCAGGTCAGGAAGTCCCCACACTGAGGTGACTGTCCCTGCTGGTGTAGGCACTCACCCAGGGCTGGCCATCAATGGATGGGTCCTGCTCTCTGCTCACGGGTCCCTCGACCACTGGTTCACAGCCAGCGCCTCCCTCCATCCTTCCTTGATACCCCATGCACCACCCTGTCCTTGTGACCTGGACTTGAGAGTCGGCTGACCCTGGGTCCAGACCCTGTGGTCCTGCCACTGGGCAGCTATGTGACTCTGGGCAGGTTATTTAATTTCTCTGGCTTTTCCCTCCTTTGTCTGAAAACTGAACAAAGGTCCCCATCTCATGGGTCTGTCAGGGGGGTTAGAGCAGCTGTGCATAAAGACCGTCCACCAGCTGTGTGTCAAGATGGCCTTAACCTGGTCCAGCAGGCCTTGCCTCTGTGCCTTCACCTGCTCTACTTCCACCAGGATTGCTGAAGACTTGGAATGTGAGTCCTGGACAAGGTGGAGAGCTGAGACCTGCCCCTGTGTGTGGTGACTCTTACAGATGGCAGCCACCGTGGGCCTCATGCCCTCATCCCCACTTCCACTTCCAGGGACGTCACTGAGGTAGTGTACACGGTGACTGCAGAGGTCATGTTACCAGCATTGCTTACTTCATAATGCAACCCTGAAGTAGGTTTTCTCCTCCCCATAGTGAGCTTCAGAGAACTTTAGTGATTGCCCCACCCAATGTCCACAATGCAAAAGCAGCAAACTAATTGCCCCTCACAAGCCCCAGGGTTGCTACAATTACAAAATTACAAATCATATAATTTGCTGATCGACCATGGCTTCAATTTAAAGAAACGTTTATCGCACATCTACTCTGTGCCAGCTACAGATGCCGCCGACCCAGGCCTCGGGTACCTAACCCTTACCAATGACATTGCCAATGGCAACAACGATGCAGAGACCCCAGGACCCCTCAGCCACACTCAGGCCTGGGTCCCTGGGTCTCCACCCAGCCCCAGGACACCTGCAGATGCTCACCACATGTGACCTTCTTGCTGATGCAGTCGACTTTTGCGCTGAGCCTGGAGGGGTCCTGGAGGCAGTCCTGCTCAGAGGCTTCCTCGTAGCACCTGCGGTGCTGGAAGCAGCAGCTGTGGCAGCGGCAGGGTAGGGTGAGCGGGGTTAGGACTGGGGAGAGGCGGGCAGCCCAAGGTCACCCTGCATCTCTGGATGACCTCAGAAGCTGGCTGTTTCAAATACTCTGTGTGTGTATATGTGTGTACACGCACATACACACACACACACACACACCCCACACACATACACACCATCTGCTAACTCTCAAGCATCAGAGGGCAGGTCTGCATGTGCCTGGCACGCAGGCTTCCATAACCAGCAGGATGGGCTGGATCTCAGCCTAAGGACTGAGTGTGAAGGTGTTTCTGAGAAGGTAAGGATCAGGCAGGTAGCGTCCTCACCTAGATGCTAAGCCTCTGAAGGTGCTTCATTTACCACTCCCTGCTACTGTCCACTTCCTTCTGGGAAGCCATCCCATCTCATAAACAGCAGCAGTTTGGCTCCAACTCTGCCTGGCCTCGTGCAGTGGCCAACTGCCCTATCTCCTGCCTGCTTGTGGGTGGTGGCAGATGTAGCCTTATCGGGTGCTTGAACTGACCACTGGAGACAAGGCCAAGGACACAGACCCCAGGAGCTCTGCAGCAACGGGAAGAGGAGGCTTCACATCATTCTGCATGGCAGGCTCTGCCTGAGATGCACAGAGCAGCTTAGTGGGCAGGTGGCTTCTTTATTAAAACCCTCTGTCTCCCCTTGTATCTGCAAAAGGTGTTTGAGATCCCATTAAGAGCAGGAAGACAGAGAGGAAAGAGCAACTTTCATATTCTAGAGGTGAGGTGATTGATTAAATACTAAGACCTGGGCTAGACCCAGTGCCTCAGCAGTCAGACACAGAACAGCTCTCTCAGCCAGAAGAGCTTGGGTTGTGCCAGATGGCATTAAAATATGTAAAGGGCAACCCTTTGCTCTGAATGTGCAGCTTCTCTCACCACTGTGTAGACCTGGACTTTGGGGCCAAAAGAGGAGAAATGACTTCTCTGAGGACACACAGCAATTTAGTGGCGGAGTCGGGGACAGGCACAGAGCAAGATGTGGACATAGGATGCTGTCGAACAACACAGGGCGATCGGCTGCTTAAAGATAGAACAAAATCTGAACTAGACAAAACGAGAACCAGGGAAGGCCACATTCTCTGCCAAACATTGTAAATAGAGAGTTCTGTTGGCTTGAAGAGAGCGTGGGAGGCTCCCAGGTTCCAGAGCTCAGCAGTATCTGAACACCAGCAAGGGGAAGGGCTGAGGCGGAGGTGATCCATGGCACTCGGATGACACTGGGAACCTGTCTCTCCCTCTGGTGCCATGGAGCGGGGAGAGTTGTCACTCTCTACTCCCCTTGCCCACCCAGCAGCACTGTTTGGGAGGATGCAGTCCCAGCCTTGCCACCAGCCCTGCCACTCTGGCTCTTGGGACAGGCTGAGTGGGGCTCTGCAGCTGGTCTGAGTCTACTTGCACTGATGACCTGTGGTCTGTCTTGGGCAACTTACCCCTTTTTCAAATTTACAGTATTCTCTGGGAGGAAACCGAGTCTCAGAGAGGCTCACTGTTAACAGTTACCATTTTTGAGCATTCCAGGGACTGCTCTAAGCACTTTACATTCAACGAGCCTGTTGGGAATGGAGAATCTCAGGTGCAGGGCCCACGCAGGACTCCAATCCTGTGCCTGGGGCAGAAGGATGGGGCTAGAAAAGTATCCTGGGAACTGCACGGCAGAGCAGGGACGGGAATGAAGCCGGCAAAGGAGCTCCTGCAATCAGACATCTCTTCCTCTACAGGAATAAGGACAATGACTACTGCTGCTTGTCACAGAAGCTAACATTTGCTGAGTGCCTACCATGCAGTGGCCCCTGTTCCTAGAGCTTGACAAGGGTTAATGCATCTATCCCTTAAGTGGATCCCAGGCACCAGCTGTGACTATTACTATGGTCCTTTACATATGTGGGTGCTGAGACACACAGGCTGTGACTTGCCCGAGGTCCAGCTTGTTCACAACACATGCTGTTGCTGGAGCTGGGTGGCTCTTGCAGTGTAGACAGATCAGTGAGCATTGTAAGGAAGAAACATCACATAGTCAAATGATGACCTTGGACAACTCACAAGGATTTCTAGGAATCAAGTAAAGATCTATCTAGATCCTATTATGTATCAGCCACTCGATCAATAACAGCAATGATTTTTGGTGTCTAGTAGTAAGTTCAAGATGGAAATAACCTGCACTGTGGAATTTGGAAGTTCCCACCCACCCATTGAACTGTATAAAGCAATTGAAATTGGGTGCAGCCCACTATTCCACTTTGATCTTTCATCTGGGATGGGAGACAGTGATGAATTATTGCTTCATGTCTCCGACTGCTAGATTTACAAGGTCTTATAACAATTAAATGAAGGGGTAAGGGTGGACCTGAAATGAAAGCAGGTTCCCAGAAATGGCCCTGGCCCATACCCCACGCAGAGCCAACCTCTTCAGGAGTCAGTTTGCTCTTGGTCCTTAAGGTGGGAGACTGCCCCTTTGATCCACTGGAAACCTACACACTCTCGAAGGTTTGGAGGTGGGATGGATTTATTAATTCCAAAACCATTGTTCTTTGTCATCCAAGTATTGTTATTTATTTATTTGAAGCTTTTACCACTTTTTATTTAATTGTTTAGTTCTTTGAATCTTGGAAAATCAATTGGAGGTTGATTACCTAGACAATAGTTACCTCATTGAGTTGCTACTACATGCCGGGTATTATTATCAGTGCCGGAAGCACAGAGAAAGAACAGGGTGCAGACCCTCTGTAGATAGTGTGGAGTGGAGCGGGGAGACAGGCCCTGTGCCCACACTCTCGCCTGTGTAGGGGCAGGTGTCTGGGGAGCAGAAAGGTTTCCTTGGTGCTTAGGGGTCAAGATATCTGAACAGGCTGTCCTGGAGGAGAAACAGCAGGCCAAGCAGGAGCTGCCCAGCATATCACATACGGGACCCCTTCCCACCTTCTATGAGCCCACATGGGCTCACACGCTCCACTGCACTGGATTTGGGCATAAGGGTAAAAGCTGCGAGTGAGGGGCATGGTTCATGGAGGGGTTGAGGCCTGGGGAATCCATTTCCCATTTCCACATGGATTCTGCTGCCGATGCTGCTGTTACTATGACTACAGCCACTGTTATTATTACCACCACTTCACTAGTGCTATGCTACTGCACGACTGGGACTACCACAGTCCCCTCTGGCTCCTGCTGCTGCTAGAGCTCTTTCCACTGTGGCTACCAGTCACTAGTGCTCTTGGGGTACCTTCTTCATAAGCCAGGCAGAGGCCCGGCCGCCTTAACTTGAATTCGGAGATTTAATACTAAATTATAACCCTATGAAGTAGGTGTTCTTAATAGCAACTTTTAAAATAAAGGAATTGGAGAGCAAACAACTTAACTTGCCTAAGATGGCAAAGTCAGAAAGGAAAAGAGGCTTAGAATCATGGGTCGCAGGCAACATGCCTTAAAATTTTAACAGAGAGCACCGCATTTCCATAACTCAAGGGCCCTCCTGCTTTCTGTACCTGTTGGCATATCCCTGCTTTTAGGTTTCAGGTTTCGTTGACAATCTTGGGATCTTGCCTCAGTGGGCGCTTCCCTTGTACATGTGGATGAGCATATCTTTGCTGGACACTTTGATTTTCTTATTTTCCACAGTAGACATTTTCCTCTTTAAAGCAGGGGTGATTTTCTCTTTTCTTTAAACACAATGCTCATATATCATCATATTTTTGTTTTTATTTGTTAAAAAATGAATAGAAACCTTCATAGTTGTCTCACCTCTGGTGGCCAGAACTGCTCCAAATAATAAACTATTCTTAAATTTCATTATGCAGAAGAGTCAAAGGGAGCTTGTTTAAATGTAGACCTCCACGTTCCACCTAAAGATAGCCTGAGTAATAGGTCTGGGATGGATCCCAGGAATCTGCATTTTCTTAAATACTTTTGTTTTTATTTATTTATATGCAGTGCTGAGAATCGAACCCAGTGCCTCACACATGATAGTCAAGCGCTCTACCACTGAGCCCTAACCCCAGCCCCAGGAATATGCATTTTTAACAACCACACAGGAGGTTCTGATGCAGGTGACCAAACTTTGAGCAACATCACAATGCAGCTTTGCCATTTGGCCATCACATGGGCTCTTGGTATGTGCCCACCACCTACAGCAGGTCACAGGTCACATGGCAATGTAAAGAGGAGAAAGCATCACCCTGCTGGTAGCTAACAGGATGGAGACCTCTCCCAAGTGAGTGCCTAGTCCAGGGCCCTTCCCATCCATCAGGCCCCCAGGGTCCACCCATGGGTCCTGCTCACCTGTCTGTCTCATCCATCGGGAGTCCATCCATCTCAAACCTGCAGGCGCAGCCATAGTCTTCAAAGTCCCGAGGACAGAGATCAGCAACGCACTTCATTCCATGCACAAATTGGAGCAGCAGAGGGAAGTTGGTGAAGACGGCCTGCAGCCAGGTGAAGCGGGGGCCCAGGCAGTCTGGGGAGGAGCGGTGCAGGGGCTGGTGGGCACTGGGAGCCAGGCCCAGGAGGAGCCTGTTCCCTGGACTCCCAATCCCTTGGGCTGCTGGGTCCTCGTCAGCATAGTGAGCGCCCACTGCTCTGAATAGCTCAAGGGAAGCAGGCGTATAAGCCATGGTCCTTGCTGGCTGCCACCAAACAGCCATCTGTTTCTCCTTCCTTCCTAACAAAATTGACATTTCTTAGAGAAGCCAGCCTTTGCCTCAGTTTCTGAGACTGTTTCATGTCAAGCACGGTGACCCCATGCTTCTGTGCCAGTGATTGATCTAGGGATGAGCTTCCGACCCAGATCTGCCAGAAGCACTTAAGAGGAAGTCTGTGTGAGGCTTCTTCTGGGACTCCTTCTCTCCTGAGAAAGAGTGCGGGCACGTAAGGACATCTTTTGATCTACACCTTTCCCTTGTTCAATGCAGGTGAGGACATGTGGGTTGTGACCACGTTTCAACCATGAGGCCCCAAACCTAAAGCTAATACCCTGCATGCTCGGGGAAGAGGCAGAGTAAGACAGAGTGGGCCTGCAGGGTCTCTGACACCTGCCCTGAGCCAGTTCATCCATTCTGGTGCCTCAGACCACTGTCGTGTGAGATAATGAAATATCTATATGATTTGTTTCTTTTATGGTTGGTTTGTTGAATGGATCTCACAAATAGCACAGTAAAATTGTACAAGTAACACTATAGAATTATAAGCCAGGGTAGCAAGGAAAGGTGTACTGACACACAGTTTCTGAGCACCTATGAGCCAGACACAGTACCAGGTGCTATTAAAAGTTTAGATCAATAGAGTGCATAAGATGTTGGCAGCATTTATTTCATCTATTAGTCCATAAATTTCATATTAATCCTTCTAGGTGCATGTTGCTCTGTTGTCACTGTTTCACAGGTTAGGGACACTGATGGTCAGAGCCATGCCCAATACCAACCAAGAATAATGATTTTCTCTGAAGTAGGCAGCAACCTAATAGGCAGGAAAACAGGACTGACTGTTTCTGACTCTGTAACTTGTTGCTGCCCTCCTTGTTCTCTGTCTCTGACTGTGGGGTCACTGGGTGCTAAAGGAGATGACCCACTCTACTGTCTGGATCAGCAGGGGGGTGAAGGAGTGTGTGTGAGGACTGGTCCATCTGCCTGTTCTCCAGTTTCTTCCCACCTCACTCAAACTTCTTTCCCTGGGTTTTGTTTCCAAAAGCCCTACCTAAAAAAAAAAATGTGGAGAAATTCTCTCTGAAGATTACATGTGTGTTTATGTAAATATGCATTTTCATTCAATGCACGTGTGATTTCAAAAATGCACGTGTGACTCACAGGGCGCCAGCTGTGAGTCACATGTGCATTTTTAAGTGTAGCATCACTAACCATCTAACCCCACAGCAGTGGTCAACCACAGTACACTCTTACTTTTGGGTACTGTTAATAATCGACGGTAGGAACCATCACAGCACCCAACAGTTGTATAATGGATATGAAATTGATAATTAGGATGCTTGGCAGCCTTTAAAATCCTCAAGTTTTACATACATTTATTATTGGGGGGGGGAAGTGAGACCATTTTTGTTCAGGGGACTACACTCTGGACTCAGCAGTCTCCCTTCTAGCTGGGTGGCTGGCACGTCACTTCACTCCCTTGGGCTGTTTCCCTAGCTGTAAAGAGGGGCTATCATTCCCTTCCTGGAAGGTCTGTAGTCAGGACAAGGAAGTAAGGCACATGGCATCTCAGTGACTCACCTGAACCAAAAGCCATCACTACCCTCATCAGACCTGGGGACATTGAAGCTGGCTGGGGAGGCTGTGGACACTCAGAGGCAGACACCAAGGCCCAGGTCATTGCCTCAGATTTCCTAAACACATTTCATGTCTGACACTTGGTGGATAAAAGCAATTTCAGATTTACTTACCAAACATTTCAGCCACACTTTCCTCATTTTTAAACATTCCATTGATGAATGTGGTATCTAAGTGGAAGAAAGAGAAAACAAAGAGTCTCAGTTTCTTCTCCTTTCCCCCTCCCCATCTGGGGAAGGTCAAACTTTTTCTAAGAACAAACTTGACCTTGGGCTAACTTTCTAGTAATGTGGGTTGCCATGGAAACCTGATAAAAATGAAATGTGAACTGGGTTACTAGGCAACATCACCAGATGGCACAAATGACCCTTAAATGGCAGGGGGCATGAGATGAGAAGTCTTCGTCTCAGGGGCTCTTCCAGTGTGTGGCTCTTGTGCCTGAGCATGTCCCCACTGGACATCCTGGATATACTTGTGAATGGTCACTAGAGTTACTGATCCTCGGGGAGAATGAAGCTTCTAGGTCAGTGCTGGCTCCGTGGCTGCTCCACCTGAGTCCAGCTCCTTTGTACCCAAGCTGATCCTAGGTCCCCTGGACCACTGTGCAGATTGCCTCGAGGGCTCCTCCTGCTGGAGAGAAATGCCTGCCGGGCCCTGGCCTTCTAAGTGCCAGCGTGGCCTGGTCTAAATGTTCACTTAGAGACATTTGGAGGACATTGTACTTCCTCCAAGAGTGCTGTCATTTGGAGAGAGGCCACTTGTCATTAAGGTCTGAGTGGATTCAACACTTCGTATGGGCTCATTCAACCTTCCCCTCTGAAGGGTAGAAGTGAGCTCTCCATCTGGGGCTCACGGCACCAGCTGACTCACTGGATTGATGTTCCAGCTGCTCTGTCCTCACAAGGACCCTCCTGAGAAGTCTTCATGACCCATCACTGTGACAATTTTCCCTTCCCCAAAGACAAATGTGGATCCTCCTTTCTCATAATCGGAGGACTGCAGTGCACCGGTGCCCCTCTTTTCCTGACTACGGGACCCTCGGAGACTCTCCATCTGCTTCATTTGCTGCTCTCCCTTCCCAGCCGCCTTTGTCTTCTGATGAAACTTGAACTTTGTATCAAACTAGAGACCACTGTGGGCTCAGACACCAGACACTGGCTCTGGGGCATGTTCAGAGGGATATTCTCTCTGCCAATGTCCTAGCTGGTGTTCTAACTGTCATCTCCTAAGAAATGTTCAAAGAATCCTTACTGATATGTTTTGAGAGTCCTGGAGGCAACGCCTGGGGAAAGTGTGGGGTGTCCAGAGCATGGGCCCCTGTAAATAAAAGGAAACAGTGTTAGCACAAACTCTGTCCCCACCCCTTGCTGGGCTAAGACTAGGAGGTGACAGCCAGGAAGACAGTGAGGATGCCCTAAACTCAGTTCACAGCAGGCTTTCCAGCACCTGCCATGTGCCTGGTCTGTGTGGTGGGCGAGGAAGGGCTGGAGTTGTCCTGGGGGTTGGCTTGGACCGTGGCATTCTGGCTGGAGATGGAGAGATTTGGGGACTTATTGGAAGCTTCTTTGCATATGAAGCCTACAGCTTTATTTAGATTGAGTGCTGGTTTTAGAGTTTCTTAAGATAAAGCAGGGGTGGGAAGAAGTAAAGACATGGAAGAGCCCTCAACCCCAAGGAGTTTGTAATGGAGGACAAGGGTTTCCTCCAGACTGAGCATCAGAATCACCGGGGATACAGGCTCAGTAAACATTCTGACTCCACGGTCTCAGATCTGACCCTGACAGTCTGGAGCGGGACTCAGAAATAGGCATTTTAAACAAGTGTCTCTGCTAGTTTTGAAGCTGCTGATTTAGAACTTCACCTTGAACCATGCTGCTTGGAGGTACAGGGATGATGGGTAGGGACCACACCAGTGCTTGAGATAACTGCACCAGCAGCCAGCTCAGCACCCTGGTGGAGCACAGGGTGAAGCCTGGTCATGGGGACAAGCAGACCTCTTTCCTAAAGACTCAGGCTCCCATTCCCCCAGTGATGGAAAGCACGTGGTCATCTGAAACAGTAGAAGGACTTTAGTCTTTCTCATCAAGTGGACAGTTCTGTAGCCAGGCCTGTCAGCTTGGAAACCTTCTCTAACTGAAAGCCCAAGAACCAACCGTCATAGAAACGCATGGTGGTACCATCTGCTCAGGATGATGCCGCAGAGAATGCCTGACCAGGCCCTGCTTGGCTCAGAGCAGTTTTCTCAGCCTGGTGTTTTGGGTAGAAAATGTTCTATTGCAGGAAACTTTCTAGTGCATTAGAGGGTTCTGGGCAGCACCTCTGGCCTCTACCCACTAGATGTCAGTAGAACTGCCCTGACCAGTGATGCTGGGTGAGGCTGTGTGTGTGTGTGTGGGCGCGCGTGCGTGTGTGTGCACATGCATGCACGCACACCTCCATGTGTGCACATGTGCTTGCCTGTAAAACACCACTGGGTAAGATTCACCAGCTGAAAGACAAGGACCTGGGCAGAGGTGGGATCCTAATGACAAGGGTCAGCAGCCAGCCGGCTGGACTTCACCTCTTGCCATCCCTTGACTAACATTCAGAAGCTACCACTTTCACTGTCTCCTGAGAAAATTCATTCATTTGGAGATTCCCCCAAAGCTTTGCTGAGGAAGTCACCGGCTCTCACCCCTAGCCCGCTGTGTTCTGGGACCTGGGTGGCAGCAGCCTCTCTGACTTTTCACCTGGGAAACAGGAGGGAAGGAGGGCTCAAGAGTCGCCTTGGCCCTTGCAGTCAAAGGACAAGGATCCTCGAGTTGTCTGCCCATTCCCGTGGTGATACCTATTGATATTGGAAGAAGAAGAGCCAAGGTATGGAGTGTGCCTAATGGGGTCCCAAGGGAAGCTTCCCTGCATTGGCAGAGGGCGTCTGGAGACACTTCAGAGCAACAGAGTTTTCAGGCAAGAAAGATGGGATGAGATGCAAGCCAGGCCACGGTGGTGCACCTGTGTGCTGCATTCGGGGCCATGGGTTGGTACTATGGCTCCTCTTGGCCTCTTTGCTCCAGCCATTCTGGATGGTTCTGTTCTCACCAGGTGCCCTGGGCCTTTGCATGGCCTGTGACTTCTGTGGAAAGCTTTGGCCATGGCTCAGCCCAGCAGCCCCTGCTCACTACGTAAGGCTTACTTAGCACAATACCATGTGGAAGTCCTTCTTCACTCCTCCTCTGACCTGGGGGATTCTAGGCTCTTTGCCCATCCTCTGGCCTCCTGTCCCCTGTTTCTAGTGACCTCCACTGTGCATACCTTTCATTCTGATTCCCAGGTCTCCTTACTTACCAGCCTTTTGCATTAGACTGACTCTGGAGGGCAGGAGCCTCCTGGCTGCTATAGCTTCAGGGCTGATGCCTCACTTAGAAACTTAACCAACAGTCACTGAGTGGATAGAGGAACAGTGAAGACTGGCTGAGGAGGCTGAGAGAGAAGCCGGAAACCCAGTGTTCTTGGGCTGGCTGCACTTGTCCAGGACAGAGAAAACGAGGTCCAGGTTAGGACCCAAGACTGCAAACCCACGCCTCTCCAGGGCCAGACAGACGTTGTAGTAAAAGGAGCAAGCCCAGTGCTGGGCATCAGCAGGAAACAGTGGGGACCATGGAGAAATAGAGGACCAAGCCACAGCCAGAGGGACAGCTGGGTCTCAGTCCCAGGCCTTGGGGAAGGAGAACCACATTTGAGATTTTCACAAATTTGTTAGAAATCTGAATTCTTGGTGACATCTTTCAATTTTAAATTCTTGGCTCCAAAGTAAAATAAAATATTTTGCAAACTGAACAACACAGGCCTGTCAGTTACCTTTGGTTTGCAGAGGGAAGAAAGGCTCATGCTGGAGCACAGGGTGGCTGGGGCCAGTTCTCTACGTGCCAGTGGAGGAGAGGCTCCTGTCGTCGGGTCAGGGCCAGCCTCTCCCCGTGTGCCACAGTGTCCACATGGGGAGGGAATTCCCTCCTTCCTGGGAACTGTGGAGACCTCCTGCCTCAAGCCCTCAGACCAGGACAGACAGTTCTGACACAGTTCCATCGGAGCCCTAGGCACAGAGCCCCTGGGATTGCCCTGGCATACTTCACACTTGGCATCATTGCCTGGGAAATCATTTCATCAGCCTAACAGCCCACAGCTGAGTACCTGCTGCCCACTTCTGCAGCGATTGCAAGATCTTGCTGCTCCTGGGTAATTACCTCACTCGTATTCCTTAGTGCAACTGATAATTAAATTCCTCTTCTGGAGGGCGGGAGGTGAGCTTGTCACCCCTGCATGTTAATAAGGCATGCTCTCCCCCACACTCTGCTTGCTTGCAGGAGATCCACACCCACACATTTTCATTAGCAACTAGAAAAGTCATCCAGGATTTTAAATTGTTTGTCCCAGAGGACTGAGCCGGTTCTTTCCTAAAGTCTAGCCAAGGGTGTGTGTTGGGAGGAGGGAGGACAAAGTGGAAGATCACAGGAAGTATGAGGACAAAATTCAGCTCAATAAAACTGGTGCCACATCAGTGAAGTGTGTTGCTACTGGAGAGAGGGTGGTAGCTCCATCCTGCTGCAGGGCAGAGATGGCGCAGGAGGGTTCAGGCATTGCTATGTCTAAGTCCCCCGGGAATGCAAGGCGCAGGTTATCATTGCCGTGTTATAGACCACAACCTGAGACCCTGTGGAGCAGCATGGGTGTCTTCTGGCCCTGCGTGGCTGGTTTCCCCAGTCTCATGCCTCTGCAGTCACTCTTCCCGGGACCTCATGCCCTGCCACCTTGCAAGGCTCTGGCTTTCCAGACACCAGGCTCTTTCCTGCAGTCCTGCCTTTGCCTGTGCTGTGCCTGGGGCCTGATGCTCCCCTGGGCCCACTCCCCGAGCCTCCTACCAACATCTTATGACTCCTCTCAAAGTTCAAGAAGCCCCTCCTGGCCCCTAAACTGGGCTGTGTGAGCGACAACCCCCCCCCACCCTTGTGCTAGCATAATGTCACAGATGGCTTGTCTCACTGTACTTGTCCCTCCCATGTTGCAATCATCTATTTTTGTAACTGTGTCCCCACTGCACTAGGGACTGAGTGAGGTAAGCACTGTGAGGATGCATATGTGTATATTCACATCCTGTATAGGAGAGAGGGTGGGGGGGAGGACAAGTTCTGTTGACGTCATCGGGAGGGTGAATGAACGTCCATCAGTTGAACTACACCACCGAATGGCCAGTGAATGACTGCTGGTGAACTGGAAGTGAATGTGGAAGATGCCCTCTCTAGGATGGGGTGTGACCAGGTCCACCAGCAGGTTTAAGTGGGAGTTCACGGGGGAGTGTTGCACCCAGCTCAGCCAGGAATGCCCAGCCCACCTTGCTGCCCCGCCCTTCCTCAGGGTTCTGGGAGATGGGCACATAGAGGACATGGAGCGGGAACCCACACAGTAACTCCAGGGCAGAGCTCTTGGATGGAGGGAACATCTGGTCTAGGTGTCACATCCAAGGCATTTCTCTCTTAATGCCAGCTGACTGCCATTCACACTGCCACCCACCCTCGGGAGTGGGAGTGAGCCAGCTTGGAGTGAGACAGGGTAGGGGACAGCACCTTCCCACTCTGTGGACAGAGCAGACACAGAGGCTCCTCCTTGTCCTGCTACAGGGCCTGAGCACCAGGACAGACCTTGTCATGACAAAGACCCTCCTGGCCATCAACACGTCCCTAGGGTTTTCTTGAAGTCTGACTCAGATCGCCACTGGGCAGGTATTCCCAGGGCTCCAACCATGGAAGCTCACTGGTGAGGGCCCCGTGGATGAGCTGGGGAGTCCAAAGCAGCCCCTTGGGTGGATTCTGCCTAGAAGTCCTGGCCAGACCGTCCTTAGGCACAACCGCAGTCTAGGACACGTCCACCTCCCCCCTTGCTACCTCACTGCAGAATTGCCCGATGGTCCCCGCCTTGCCTGGTGGCTGCAACATTTCTCCTCACAGCTGTTTCCGGAAGCCATGCGCCTCCATCTGGGCTTGGCATCTGTCTCCAGACTCAGAAACAGACTTTCCTCCCAGTTTGCACCCAGACTTGGTGAGTGGGTGGGTGGACAGTCCCACGTGGCAATGGGCACACCCTCACCCCTATGGAACTGGGGCTGCAGGTACAGGACACTCAAGTCCCTGCACTTGTCCTTTCTGTGATTGTCCTTGAATGCCAGGTGTTTGTGTTTGGGAGTAAAATTTCTCTGGGCATACCAAAATGTGTTTGTCAAACACTTTATAACAATTGTTTGAAGATCCTATTATCATTTTTATTATCATAATATAGTGGCAAATTAATAAAAGAGGAAAAAGAGAAAAAATAAGAATAGGGAGGAAGAGGTTTTATAGTCTCAACTTTATAAAAATCTTTAAAAAATTTAAAAGATGCATGTAAAAGGCGGGGGTGATGTCATCCAAGGAGTTTTGATCAAAAGCAAATGTATTCTTTTGAAAGAGGAAGATGTTAGTTACCAAAGAAAATAAGCAAAAAAAAAAATTGGAAAATGAAATTTTGTGGGTAAGATCTCATTTAAGAGAAAAAAATAGATAAGAGACTGAAAAACTGTAGAATAGACTGAAAAACTGTAAATATAGTTTTACACATTTTTGTCACCCAAAATGAGGCAAATTAGGATTGTAGTTTGAATTTGTGACAATTGTCTCAATCAGGAAAGAACACAGTCAGGAAGTAGGCAACCGAGGCCCAGCAACAGGTGGGTGGTCTGCAGTGCCCAGGAGGGCAGGGCTGGGAAGGGGCTGCAAGGATCTGGGCCTACAGGGAAGACTTTTAGTCTCATGTCAAGTGGGTAGAGTAACTGTCAACCTGCAAACCTCTTGTGCTGTCCACTAACTTGGTCATGAGCAGTGGGTTCCCATGGCCTTACTCCTCGCTGCCGTGTGCAGGAGGCCCTGGGAAGGGCAGAGTGTACCCGAATACAGGACGGGAAGGAGGAAGCCCCTGATCAATGAGTGGTGCTGACTATGTGGACCCCGCACCCAGGTGGAGGGAGGAGAGTGTAAGCCCAGGTGTTTGTGAGCCCTACAGGGACACGAATGATAACACAAGTAGGAGAGCCTCAGATTCCAGCCAGGACCCCATGCGGACTTGAAATCGCCACCCCAGCTGCCAAGGAGCTGCTTAGGTGTCCTCAGGCTTGGCTGGTGTGGGCGACTCTGGGATGAGGAGGGAAGGGTGGTCCTCCCACTGTACCTGCCTGGAAGGGGACAGGGACGCTGCTGTGTGGCAGGAAGTCCCTGCTGCTCCGGAAATCAGCCAAACCAGGGGCAGTCGTATGTGACTGAAGGGTGTGGAGAGGACTCTTGGGAGAAAGGAAGTTTATAAAGGGTGTCTTTGCACAACATCCACCCTGTTCTCCACTCAATATCCCACCCCATATCCCATGCACATTCCTTTCACCCACTGAACTGAATCTACGGCTCACTGTTGATGTCCGATTTCTGTCACTCACTAGGCAGAGTACTCCTAAGTACTCAAAAGTACTCCTGAGCAGGTCAGATGAAGTTCGACAGTGCTCCCAGTGTCAGAGCAAGTGATTACATGCCAACTGGAAATATCATGTCAAACAGCGTCACTCACCAACACGGGGAACCATCAGCACGGTCAGCAGGAGCACAATCATAGCAGGAGAGCAGGGGCAGGGCTCAGGCGTCGACTGGAACGGCCTCCTGGGGGAGAGGTCAGCAGAATGTGACGAGGACACCTTCAGCAATCCATGAAAGAACACAGGAGTTTTGTCCTCTTTGTGCCCCAAGGTGTGTGGCCAAAGGAGAAAGTCATGACTGGTTTCTGTCCCAGCTTTGCAACACTGACTAGCAGTTTGACAATAGGGAGACCCCCTTCCCTCTCTGAGCTTCCTTCTGCCATCTGTAAAGTGGAAACAGCCGTGAGCTCCTTGAGGATGCTGCTCGGGTCCCACTTGTTCACTCACTTATTTCATAATCATTTATTCCAGGCCGGCCATGAGCCAGGCATCAAGGTTCACAGTCCAGGGACACCAGTGAGGACAGCACCGCTCCCACCTGGTGGTGGCCAGCATTCCAAAGATGCCCTGGGCAGGCTGGCTTTGAACTTGCATACCAATGTCACTCAGCTCATGACCATGCATGGCCACATGGTGGCGCTGCTGGCTAGCAAACGTTTTCCAGCAGCGTCTCCACCTTCCCTCTCATCTACTGAGTCCTAGGGGCTCAGTAGATGTGCCTCCAGGGCTGCTCCGGGGACAGAGGGATGAGGTAGGCAGAATCCAGGAACCCTACTGCATTTCAGCTACAGCTGCCTGTACTCAGATCAGCATTTCACTTCAAAGGGCACTCTAAAGCTGGTCAACCATGTATTTAATAAGGATGACAAAATATAAAATGAAATAAAACAGAAGGATTTTAAAATACTTTTAGCTTCTTGAGAATATGACACCCTAAAGATTGCAAGAGGTTTGGATGATTTGTTTGTGTTCTGCTTTAGATCTTATATTTTAGGGCCAAATATGAATGATAACACAGCATGATCCATGCTACCCAGGGCTGGAGATAGGGTTGTACACGGTGAATACTGCACAAAGGGTGCTTGACCTAGGGGTAAACAGGTAAAAAACCAAGCAGCGCTCAACTCCCAAGTGTGTCCCTCACAAGGCTGCATCATCCCATAGGAAGGAAACTGCAGTGTGTTCTCTCAGGGGCACGAGTTGCCCCATGTCTTAGTGGCCCTGCACATGCAGCTAGGGCCACAGTGAGTCATTCTGCTTATGAGCAGGGCTCAGTATTGGGAAAGGCTTGTGAAGGGAGAGGACACTTGGGCTGTAGGATCACTATTGGGATCCCCTCTGGAGGGGGCACAATCACTGTTTGCTGGATGCACTCGGAAAGCAGCAGCGTGAATGCCTGGAGTCTCACTTGGTGCAGGCTCTAGCTGTCTGGCTGCTGTCGGGGCACAATGCTCTGCTTTATGAACTTGGGCTACACAAAGACCTAGGGCAGGTTGATTTTCAAGGTTCAACCTGCTTTCTGGTGGTTCTGCAGAGAAGCAGTTCTGAATGAATCCTTCCCGGCTAACACCACACTGAAAATGATGGGTGAGACTTGAGAAGTCTTCTGACGGACAGCAGAGCTCTGATGGTGAGCGGCAAAAAGTGTTTCAGAGGAGCCCAGAGACCCCTTTGAAGTCATGCCCACGTGACATGACAGGCCCACATGACTTGGGCAATTGAGTCACTACCTGGCACCTGCTGCGTTGGGTCTTCTATTATTCTATCATACCATGCGAGATAGCTGGGTGTCTGGGCTGGGAAGGGACCTAGGCATCATCTCACCCAAACATTCATTTTACAGATGGCTGTAAGACTCACAGAGGCTCAGAGGCTGACAATTTATGGCAAAAATGTCCTGCTTCCCAGGACTCCCAACTCCCAGTCCAGAGCTAACACGTGACAGTCCCCATAAAGGCCATCGCAGGGCCTGAATAGGTCAGTCCACAGGAGGCACAGGAGCACCTGAGGTTCAAGTTGCTCGAGTGCATTAGGAACTGCACTGACAGGGTCCAGCCTTCATGAAATGCTCGACAGACAGCTGCAGGATGGTAACAGGCCCACGGCCACCAGCTCATGCCCTGCCTGCACAGGAGTCCCCATCTGGGAATAAAGGAGGGGCTGGTGTAGTGCCAGCGACCTCTGTCCCTCTCTTCTTGTGACGCTTACTTCAGGGGTGAGCTTACCCAGGTGATCCTGCAGCTCAGAAAAGGTACGGGGCTTTCCCCACCTTTTTATTCAAATGCAATTGAGCAAAGAAACAGATTATAGTTACAACCTCCACCCACTCTAGTTCATTCCTGAAAGTAATTTAAGGGAGGAGGGTAGGGAGTACTGGCTTAATGGGCTCAGAGTTTTGGTTGAGGAAGATCAAAAAGTTCTGGATGTTGGAGACGGCTGCACAGAAATGCTAATGTGCTCCATGCTATTAAACTGTGCACTGAAAGTAACTAGAATGGTAAATTTTATGCTCCATGTATTTTATTACAATTTTCTAAAAAGTAACTTATAAGCTTTAGGACCTTATTTTTTTAATTTATTGAGTCATTCTTTGTTTCAGGCACCCCACCTAGTATGCTCCTTATACTGTCTGAGAACAACTCTGGGACTCTTTCCATCACATGCCTCACTTTCTAGAAAAGGGGCCGAGAGCTGGGAACTTGTCTACCTGCCTTCACCAAGAGGCAAAACTGCCAGGGGGTGCCCGGCCACTGCTGGGCCCAGGCTTCAACCTGAGTGGTCCCATCTGACTTGGGTTCTGCCTGTGGACATTACCCAGTGCATCAGGCCACAGCCTGGGGTTTGACAGATGACAACTTGCAGATCATAACCCCCTGGTGAGAACCAAGAAAGGGGAGTCCTGAGGCCAGCTAGAAGGTGGCAGTGTGCAGCCAGCCCCGGGCAGAGTGAGGGCACTAATCTCAGAACGTGCACCTGGGGAGGGGGTGGGAGCCAGCTTACAGCTGCATCCTTCAGTTGTTGGTCTAGGTGGGTGGGCTGATGTGGTGCCATGGAGGTTTTCCCCAGGGAAAGCCACCAGTGGCCGTCCACCTGGCCTTGCATCTCCTCACAGAAGGGCGGCTTTGGGTTTCCAGCTACAACCAGGAGTGAGGTTGGGGCCTCAGCCCTTGCCGCACCCCTCCCTCCCCGTCTCCCTGCATCCACTTCTCCCTCCACCCTCCTCTGCTCACCTCTTTCCTTCCTCCTTCCCTCCCTCTTTCTCGCCCTCCTCTTCCTTCCCCATTATCCTTCCCTTTCTCCCTCCCGTGTCCAGTCTTTCTCCCGCCCTCCTCCTCCTCCTGCCTCCAGCTGCTCTCACTGTCCAGGGAAGCAGGGGCCTACCGTGCTGCGCCCCTCGAAGGCCAGGCCGTTGGACAAGCGATGTTTGGCTCTGAGCCGATGGAGCAGAGCCCTTTATATCCCAGGAAAGACCCCGGTCGTGGGCCCCCCACCTGCCACATACAGAAGACAGGCTTTCATGAGCCTCGGCAGGTGGGCTCCTCCGAGGGGGTCACCTAATACTATGGCTTGGCACAGGCCAAGGCCCGCCCCAGCCTCGAGGAGACCTGGGCTCTAATTAGAGAACAATGGCCTCCCTGTTTCCTGCACCAGCCTCACCTCAAAGGTTGAGAGGCTCCGGATTATGTCCCTGGGTCAACAGGGGAACCCTGGGGATGAAAGAGATAAAAGCCTCTCGGTTCTCCCACAAGGAAAGAGCTGCCTTTGTCTGGTCTCCCTGTTTCTTCAGCAAGAGGATCGGGGGCGACTCTTCTTGCCCTGGCTCTGGGTTCTCTGAGCAAGCTGAGGGCTGAGTGAAATGGGGCCTTCTAATCAGACACCTTGGGTTGCCGGTCCTGCGCCCGACTAGCAGCATGGCCTTGAGCTTGCCGCAGCTGAGCCGTGGCTTCCACATTCACTAAATGGATCTTATCCTATCAGAACGGGAGGAGGGACCCTGTGTGGTCTGTCTTGCAACCCCAGCTCCTTTCTCTCCTCCCCAGCCCTTTTGTGAGTGTCCTATTTCCTGATTTTTAACAAGGAGAACAAGCATATTGAGTGTCTAGGATGCACCACGGCGTTCCACAGGCCTTGGCCCTGTCACCCTATAGCCCTGCTGCTCTGTGGTCCCTGGAGGGAGAGGCCGCTGGCTCCTTTTCACAGACAGGAAACGTGATGTCATCAGCCTGAGGCATCTGTCCACGCTCACATGTGACAGATCATTCTTGGGGATCGCTCAGCCTGGTCAGGACCTTGTGAGCAGCTCATTCTGCCACTAATGCCTGTAGAAGGTGAAGCCAGGGCTCAGCAGCACATTTACCAAAGACCACAGAGGGGCTTCTTCAAATAAGTAGCCCTCCTGGCACAGGGAAGCTTCTGTTTCTAGGTCGCTACTGGTGTGCAGCCCCTCAGGGGCATCGAGGGGTGAAGCTGCAGTGGCCGCAGTCCTCCCTCACTAGCACAGAGGAGTGCCACCTCCCAAACTACTAAGTCCATGGGGATACAGGGCTCAGTGTAGCCAAACCCAAGCTTTCTACAATCAAGAGCCCAGCTTCCCACATGATGCTAAAGCACAGTCACAACCTGCTTAGGCCCGCTGTTCTAGACATTTCTTGGGAATTTGAGTTTTCTTCCCATAACCTGTAACAGGTATCTGAGTACTGGGCATTTGGGCAAGATCATTCCTTTCTGCGAGAACTGTCCTGTGCATTGTGGAGTCACAGGTCACCACCCACTAGACGCCAGTAGCCCTCTCCTCCCTCACCTCCACGAGTTTTGACAACTCAGATGTCTCTAGACATTGCCAAAAACTCCTGGGGTTGGAGGCAAATCACCTGATTGACAGTCACTGGGTCTCCAACATCCCTGGAACCGTGACTTGACATTCTGTGTTGATGGAATAGGTCAAGATTAAAATTTTCACAAGAACCCAGGCGTAAGAGTAAAAGCAGTGTTCTAAATGAGAGTTCAAGGTTACAGGTTTCATCATGATGGCAACTGAGTTTCTCACTCACATTGACCAAACCCACAACAAGCTCACCTGTGCAGTCACAGGGACACCCGCTCAAACACAGGCAGAGCCACAGCCTGCAGCCAAGAGACACAAGTTCTCCCCATCCCTCTCCTCCTCCTCCCGCCCTTCCTCTCTCCTGCCCTTTCCAAATAAGCTTGTCTTTGGGCATGAATGAAGCAGAAATGTGAGCCCCTCCACAGCTAGGAAGGGCTCAGTTTGCTGGCATTGCATGTGCAATTAGTACATGGTCCCCTCCACCAGCAGGGGCATGGACCGACATCTCTTTTGTCTCACAATTAAGCACTAGTGGCCAGAAACACACAGATTGGATCTGTGGTTCAGTCTCTTCAGTCTCACCCCTGAGACTTCCTTGTCACCTGTCCATCACTTAAGCCAGGATGAATTCAGCTCTGGAGTGCTCGGCCACCCTTAATCTCCAGACCAGTGAACTGTGCCACTGGTTCACTCTTGGGTCCTGTTTCCTCCAGTATCGCTGTTACTGTGGCAGATGATATGACAATAGAAGCCCTCCACCTTCCCCATCCGCCTCCCCCCCNCACTTCCAGTTCACCAGCAGTCATTCACTGGCCATTCGGTGGTGTAGTTCAACTGATGGACGTTCATTCACCCTCCCGATGACGTCAACAGAACTTGTCCTCCCCCCCACATGGTCCACTGAGCCTCTGTCCTTAATGCTAGGTCAGATTCCTGCACAGGCCTCAGAGGGACTCCATATTCAGGGTTTTTAAAGGTTATGGTCATGCTCAGTCATTTCCAAAGAGTAGGGCAGACAAGTCCACCCCAGCTCCCCCACTAGTGGAGAATACTGTTCCTGGGCTCAGACCATCCATCCATCCTTCACCTCCCTGGTGATGAGTTACTCTGTGGGGAACTGTGGAGTCCTGACAGACGAAGATCCTTAACTTCAGCTTCATCCATCAGAAAGGATCTAATCAAAGTAACCCACACCTAGTGAAAGGGACTGAGCCTTGGTTTACCCAGGTGGATGTTCCTTTGACCCTTCAAAATTTGTCATATCCAACATCATCTTTACAAACCAGAGGGCCATTTGCAGCCCCCAAAGTCATGACAACAGGTATGTATGAGCTCAACACATGCATCAATATGAGGGTCTCTCAACTGTTCTGGAGATTTAAAAGGAAGATTTCCATGTGATGGTCAGGGACATTTCTGACTGCTTCTCTCCCCACAGTTACAGTTCTACACCCCCAGATATTTTGGTCCACAGGCTGCTAGGCACCCAAGAGTCTTCCATGGGGAAACTGTTTTGTATTTGTATTATGAAGGTGACTTTTGTCACCAGGGAGCACCAAGGGAAGTGTGTATGCAGGTGGGAGAAAGGGGAAGGGAGGAGGGGTGCCGAGCACCCCAGGAGGCACGCTGTCCTCAGCCATGAGGGGTGAAGGGTCCCTGCAGAGCCACTGAGAGAGCAAACCTGCTCGGTGATGCCCTGCAGAGTCTGGCATCTACCAGGGAGTTGGAATCTGCAGACCTGGAAACAATGAAAAGGGACCCGATACAATAAAGGGGCCCTTGGTGTGCGGGTGTGCTGCAGGCTGGCTCAGCAGGTGCAGGGACTCACACCTGTACCTTTCACAGGAAGGCCCAGTCCTTGAACAGCTCCTGGGGAATCACTGCTAGACCCTTGGACTATCCTGATACCGTGACTTCACCTGTGGCCACACCAGACAGCTTATGTGAGCATGTACTATATAGTGGGGGTCTTCTGGAGAGGCCGGAGACGGCATGACAGTCCATACCCACTGACTGACCTCAGCCAAATCCCTGGATGCCAAGCTCCGGCCTCCCTGTTGGGCCATCCTCCATGTGGGCCTTCCTTACAGGCAGTCAAGTGCTGGCTGCACAGCCTACCTGGGCAGGAGAACCAGAAGCCCGTACCTGGGCTCCCGTGGAACTGGCTTTACCTGCCTTGTACCTTGGCTGATTTTTATCTGAATCCTTTTCCTGTACAAATGGTATGTGTGAATCTAAGGGTTTTTCTGAGTTCTATGGTCTTACTAGTAAACCACTGAGCCTGTGGGTGCTCTTGGCAACTCCCAGATACAGAGGGGCACACAGAGGAGGAATCAGGATAAGACATCAATTAAAACAATGCCCTACAACGCCTCCTTTTGTAGTTTCTCATCATCTCCTGTTTAGGAACGTGGAGATTATGTAGATTCCACAATACTGCAAGCCTACTTAGTTATATGTAACTAAATTTTAGTTAACAATTTAGCAAGATTGTATGTGACTCTCTCCAGGATATGGTTTCAGTCTTTCTCAGTTTGTAATTTTTCTGTCTTTCCAATGTCCTCCATTTAGGTCACCTCAGGCATTATTGTGTCAGCTCAGGCTGGGCCGGTGTGCTCTGACCCTCTCCGTCAGCTTTCCAGCTATCAGGGTGGTTGAGAGCCTCATAGGAGCTTCTGGGGCACAGACATTAAGTTTCCATCCCTTGGAGGCAGGCAGGTGGGTCTGTCATGACAGCATTAGTCACAAGGCCTCTACCTTGACTACCTGTCACCAGTTCGCAGGGGAGAAAAAGTGCCACTTCTCCAAAGAACCACATTCGATGCATGGGTGATCTCGCTGGAGCCTGAGAGCTCTGCAGACGTGGCCAAGTTGGGTGAAGGTCTCGGCCTGAAGACGGGCAGGTTCTCACACTGACTCGCAGATACTCTCGAGGCACTTTTGCTTTAAGGCTGAAAGAACAAGACAAACTGGGCACGAGGTGGGAACACTGCAGAGACATGGCGAAACTCCGACAGTGACCATTTGGGATCTTCCAGAGGGCCAGCAAGGGGCAGTATGCTACGGGGAGGGGGTCCATGTCAGCGTGCAGAGGACCCAGGTGAGACCCCAGCTAGTCAGCCGCAGAGTGGAGGGAGGAGGAGCCCGTGCTGCCCCACCGCCTGCTCAGGGCTCCTTTCCAGCACCCAGCTGTTATCTCCCCGGGTTGCCTGACTGCAAACTCATCAATACTTTGCTCAGTAAATGTGATACGTTATGTGCATAGACACTTCAATGTGGCAAGGACAAAAAAAGAGCCACTGAACTATGTATTTCCAAGATATGTCTCTTTCGGAACCCCTCACTTCCAGGGTTTGGCTTCTGCTATGCCACATGAAGGTGGTGGTAGAGAGCCTGTGAGACCAAGAGACACTGCGAGGCCAAAGGAATGAGGACAGTATCTAAGAAGTGTTGGCATGGGACGCCGTTTGATGATGTTATTTAAGGGACACAGGGAAAGTCTGAGAGGCTGAACTCTTTGTTAAAGGTAACCCCTGTTAAGACTGGGCCATGTGAGCACCCAGCTTATACCTGGGTTACAATTAAGAAGGGATTTCCCAAAGAGTCTAACACAGCTCCATGATTTTCAGGAAGCCAGAGGCCCTTGACCAGATAGATAGCCTATTAGATGGCATGATCTGACACCAAATCAGTGGTTTGGGAATCGGACCTACCAGACCAGCCACTTTTGTCTGTAGAAGTGGAGAAAAAACCCAAGTGAGTTCTGTGGGTAATGAGGCTTTGAAGCCATCAGGACGGGGAGAGGAGTTCCACTTTCAGGACGTCATGCAGCCTTCTTTTCCCATCTTCTTTGGTTGGGAATTTCAGTGTTTATCTTTCCTTCCAGTTTTTGTTTGACTTTTGAGCTTACTTACTCAGAGGCTAAGAAACTTGCCTGAGTTCACACACAGGGTAACAGTGCATGTCAGGCTGACTTGGCTTTTGTTTTCTATACCTTACGTCAAACATTAAGCTCTTTGTTGGAAAATCAGAAATAGCTTAGACTCTGTTTTCTAGACTTAATGGATACCGTGTAAGCTACCGCACACCTTTGGCTGCAGGTGACAAGAAGACCTCTCAAGTTCACAGAAACCTTCCATAGGGTGCAGTGACTGCAAACCTACAGCCTCCTCAAGCTGGGTACTTACTGTGTGAGGACAACACCCTTTTCACCCTCTGGCAGATAAATGTTGCATTCTTCAGAAACCAGGAGTAATATTCCAGACAGTACCTAAAGATTTAAGTCAGAGTTGGGAGCAATCACGATCCTACCTGGCTAGAAGAAGACAGAATCCAAAGAGCAATTACATCATCATGAATGTATGGCCAACTATTCACAGCAAGGAACCCTCCATCCATCTTTAGAGGATATGGAAGGAAAGGAAGGGAATGGGACAGGGTAGGAAAAGCTCAGACTTAAGGGCCAGCCAGACTTACTTTTAAGTCCTGACTTTCCGATATATAGATGTAAGGCAATAATGAAACCTACACTCACAGATTTTTTGAGGATTAGATGAGACAGCATATGTAAGGTTCCCAAGCAGTACCTAGTAGGTGCTCAATAAATGACAATGTTTTCTTGTTTGTTTCTGTGGCAGGTGGAGAGGGCAGAGTGCTGCTATTGCTAACAATGCCGGGGTGTCAGCAGGGGCTGTGGTGAAGAGGCCATTGACTGACATTAGGAAGCAGACCTCAGTGCAGCCTGTGTCTGTAGCTCACCCTAGGACCATGGGGTCTACATCTCCTTCAACCCACATCTGACATCTGATGAGCTTGGCCTAACCATGCTCTGATTTCTCCTCCGCCGCTCTCATTCTGCAACTCTACCGTACTCTTGGGCGCTCAGCAACTAACTCCCCAAGCAAAGTTCACTGTGAAGATTCCCCAGGTGATACCATCCTCCGTTTACAGGAAATGGTAGAATTGAGCAAATGGAGGCACAGAGAGTTACTGGGTTGCCCAGGGTCACTGTGTTCAACTGCTAGTGTTGACTTTAGCCTCATCGTCCAATCCAGGACAGAACCCACTGCATTCTCAGGGGACAGCCAATAGGTGAGCCCAGGGGGCAGAATCCAGGTGGCCTGGAGGCCTTTAACACTGGGGACTGGGCATAAAGGAGTAGAAAGAGCCAACAGGAGAAGGTGAGGCTGCCCCACCTTCCAGGAGTGAAGGGACAGGAGGAAGCATGCAGCTAGAGCAGGAAGGGAAGGGCTCTGGAGCAGCTGGGACCACGGAGCTGGGCTGTAGGGAGAGTGCTTTTCCAAAACTGGAACCACCGAGGAGACCAAGCCATTCTAGAAACACTCCCCAAAGCAGAAAGGGCCCAGGGAGAAATTCCATGGCTTCTCCTGGCTCCTGCCCTCCATCTCCTGCCAGTCTCTTCCATTGCATTAGCCAATGGGAAGCTGGTTGGCAAGGCATTTTGGGAAATGCAGTTTGCACACGTGGGGACCTTCAGTACAAAGCAGGGCAGAGAAGAGGCAGGGCAGAGCACAGAGGCACATGTGGAACACCACAAGGCTCCCTCTTCTCTGAGCATGGGCTCCACATACTCAAGGTGACATTTCAAAAGCAGAAGAGATGGGATGTCAGGTCTTATCAACTCGACAGCTGCAACATGTCCGAGGCTCCAGAGACCAGCGTGGCTGCAGAGCAGGAAGAGCAGTGAACCAACAGCCACGGCCACATCCACGCCAGCTACGTCCAGGGGCTGGGCAGGGACAGCTCGAGCCATCGTTTCATTTCATTCCATTCTCACAGTACTCGGTTGGTATGACAAGAGTGCTGCCGCCCTTCTCCATGAATGGTGCCCTTGGACTTGTGTGACGTGTGGAACACAGGCAGCGTGGCCCAGATAAACAAGATAAGCCAAGGTTCAGAGGAATTAAGTGACAATTCCAAGGCCACATAACTTAGAAGTGGTAGAAAGTAAATTTAAACCAGGCCTCCTGGCTTCAACCTGACCTTCCCCACAGCACACGAAACTGTGTGGAAGCTTCTAGCGTTGGGGCATTTCTTTGGCCTCATCTCACTCCCCCTTGGCTTGTGTGACAATGTGCACAGCAGCAAAACCCTCTAGAAAACTCCCTCCACACTGAGGACACCCAATGACCCTGGGGAGCAGCTGCTTTAGAAACGATGCTACTATGTGTGGGGCTGACGGAGGGGGTCCCTGAAGCTTCACACCACCAGGTGGGGACTTCAGTGGTCACGACTGCAGAGACATGGCCCTCTCTGAGAAGCCCCAAAGCTGCTGTTCCAGGCCTTAGTTCACTTTGGCAGAGGAGGTGGCTGGCAGAGGAATGGAGGTTTCTTTCCTGGCATTATTTAAACATGACACAGAGCCAATAAAGCATCCCCCAGTAAGCAAACAAGGAAATGGGAACAATAGATAAATATAGTGGCTGTTGCTGCATAAAGAATGAGGTCAGTGTTGCCTTCATGACAAGATCTGCGCTCCTCACGGAGGCTAGAGCAGCGTTTCTCACGTAGAAAAGGCTGGACGTTCTTCCAAGAAAACCAGCTGTGGAGGAGTCCTCTGGTGTCTGTCTCCAGCAGCATTGCCAGGAGCAGAACAAGCCGGGACCGTGTTGAAGCCCCTGCTGTATACACTTCCTCACATCAGACCAGACCCTGGCTCCATGTGGAGGTGCAGCAGTCTGGAAAGGGCAGGAGCCCCAGAATCCCGCCTGGCACCCAAGGCACCAGAGTTCATAGGCATCAGGAGGGAAAGGAACCGGGGCTTTGTCACCCTCGAAGGGGAACAGTGTGTCCCAAGGAAGGTGCTAGGGACTCTAAATAGGAAACATTTCAAAAGAGGACTAGGAAAGGGAGACGATGTGGGAGGAGGGACGTTTAGGGAACCAGAGTTCAAGGATGGACAAAATGAAGGGCTGGACTTGAACCTCGGCCCGTTTTGCTTTAGATGTTCTGTGTGTTTGGATGTTCTGTATGTTTCTGGATGGTGGACAATGGGAAGTGTGGAGGGGCATCTGGAGCTCTGTGACAGGCAAAGGAAACTTGTTAGTGAAAGGCCACCTGAGTGGAGGATATGGGACACAGCGGCTGCCATTGCTGCTGCAGTGCTGTTGATCACCCCAGTGCCCCCAGAGGGCCCCGCTGCCTTCCACCCCATCTTTACACAGCCCATGCATTTTCCTTCTAGTGGCCTCTCCCATTTTGGGGCCTGGAAAACTCCTACTCCTCCAACGAACCCTGTCACTTATCTCCTCGGGGCTCCCCGGCATGTGATTCAGGGTCTGCCACGCACTTGTCACCCTGGTGTGGAACTTGTCTCTTTCTATTGCCAACTTCCTCACCAAGTCGTGCTGTTTCTTAATCTCAGAGGCTCTTATTGTGCAAACATACTGATTGACACCCCTCGATCTGCCACATGGTGTTCTTGTCCCACGTTCCGCACTCCATGCGGGTCTATGGAACAACTCACACTTCAGGGAAAAGAGGGAAGAGCTCAGGTTAACAGTGGCTTCATTGCTGTGAGTTTAAACTCAAAACTTCTGACTTCCCCACCTGTTCTTTCAAGTGTGATGTTTTCCGAGGAGATATGACTGCAGGGTTTTGCTTAGACACATGACTTGGTTCTACACCAACTATCTTGTAATTTGTGTTTATGACCATTTCTTCCTCCTGACTATGTGATCTTCAGGTTCTGGGCCTATTTCTGACCCACCACCATAGCCTGGGCTTAGCCCAGTGCACAGTGGATACATTGTAGAGATGCAAAATGCATTATTGATTTAAAAAGAGCAACTGAGAAGGACCCAATAGGGAGCAGAGCCCGGGTGATGCAGAATGCTCTGCTTTGTAGCTTCTCTCTTCCTGAGGCTTGGCCTTGGCTGTGGAGAAGTGCCCAGCCTCGCACACTCCCATCCTTGAGTCTCTGGGTCTTCCTCATTACTTTCTCTGGATGGAGGAAGCAGCCAACCAACGAGGGATCCAAGTTCAAGGCCAGAAAGGGGTGACAGGAAAAGACTAAACACCTGGACTTGGGACTTGGTCCTAGCAGAGATCTGAGAACCTGCAGGATCTTGTGAGCAGACTGGGAACATGACATCAAAGATCCGAGAAGCTGGTTCCCAGGCCCCTGGAGAAGGAGTATCCATCTCTGTGATTGGTTCTGAATGTATAGTCAAAAATAAGTCCCAAATGACAGGACAGTAGGTCAGTATTGAAGGGCAGGGAAGTGTCCATGCCTGAACCTACTTAACTTAAAATGTAGTTTGAATTCTAATTTTATTTTTACAAGCTTCTGTTTCCACTGGCAGGTGACTGCTAGGGATTTGTGGGAGTGGATAGATAGACCTGTGCTTTGGTTACTCTGTCCTAGAAAGTTTCCTCAGGCTGAGAACACTGGGGCTCAAGGACCACTCAAAGTCCTCAGTGGTAATGCTGCTGGGTACAGGCACCTCTCTCAGCTCACCTCAGCCCAACCTAGCTCATCTCGACCCAGCTCAACCCAGCTCAGCTCACGTGCACTTACTCTGTCCAATAAGTACAGCCCTGAATCTGTCCAGCCTTGGGCCTCGTTCTGGGGACCCATAAATTAATGAGGTTCCATCATGGCTCCCAAGGAAGTGACAGTCTAGTAGAGGACACATAAAAGATCCCATTCCTTGAGGTCCCCTCGTCACCGGTCTTTGGGTTAGTTAATGCCTGGCTACCTTGTGGCCTGCAGAGAAGCCACACAGAATAAGCAGCTTATAAATATTAAATATGTAAAGAAGCCACTGGTTACCTCATGCTCTCTGTCCTGGGGTTCCTCTGGCTCACACAGAGGCATTGCTGGAAGAAGCGGCACAATTCCATCAGGCAAGGATTGAGCTTCTGGGTGGCCAGGGTGAGAGGGGCAGCCGTCACGGCCCCCTCTTTGAGGAGCGGTTGAGGACACCCTAGAAGATGAATTTCAGACCCGTCAAGTCAACAAGAGTTTAGCCAGCACCTTCCCCTGGTGGGGACCTGTGTCAGGAGAACCCAATCCTGCCCTGATCTCCTGTGGCTCAGAGACAGGCAGTAACCACGGTACAGCTTCACCGCCCAGTAATGCTACTGTGAAATATCAAGGTATAGGCAGAGAGAAGGTGGTGACCGACCTCCTGGAGGAGATCAAAGAGGGTTTAGCTGAGGAGCAAATGTTTAATAGACATGCATCAGAGGGAGGGCATTCCTGGGCAGGTGATGGGGTCCATGATGTTGAGCATGGGTAAGGGGGCGGCTTGCCCAGGGGAGATGGAGAGTCATTTGAGGGCGGGGGCTTAGGGTGTGTGTACCTGTGCCTGCCTGTGTGCAAGGAGTATACAAAGCCAGGCTGAAAGGTGAATGAGGCAACCTGGGTCCCCAAGAACAGGGCTCTGGGTCATGAGTTCTCTTCCTCCAGAGGCTGAAGATTAATTATGTTTAGCGATCCAGGTTTTCATTGTTACTTAATATGTGGCTTTTATAAGGAGTCAAATAATAACAGGATAAGAAAATAGATTTTTTTAGATGGATGGATATAGATAGATGGATAAATGATGGATAGAGTGATATCGATCAGATATATAGCTCATATATAGAAAATTGCTGAATATAGATAATTCAGAAATTACTGGATACAGATAGATGACTACTGAGGGACGGGTGGGTGTGAGTGGAGGGGTAGATGGGTGGCCACGTAGAGATTGCTATGTGGTTCCACACACAGACATGGATATAGAGGCGGCTTGTGTCCTAGAACTTGATCTAATGAGCAGCCCTGTCTGCACCACCAGTGAGCTTCTTTAGAACTCCTGGGGGAAGGGGAGGTCATTTCCTGTGGTGGCAATCACACCTTTGTCTGAAAGGCCCATTCACCATTCATTGCAGGTAGGAGGGACTGAGGCAGAGCTGGGGTGATAGGAAAAAGAGACTATTCAGGTCCCAATGATTTAATGGCCTTCTGTTGACATACAAGTGAAGGGTGCCAGAATGCTTGCAGAACTAGGGTAGAAAGGTATCCGGGAGTGAGAGGCGCCTGATCCATCCAGCTTTCAAGGGCTCATTCTATACCAGTTTCTCCCAGAAACCAGCACAACAGAGGAGAGGAGACGTCTAGCAAAAGCTGGAAGAATCAGCAAAACCACTGAAAATCAGTCTTTGGGAATTCTGGAAACTACTTCAGGCCCAGCAAACAGTTCTTTCCTCACCCCATGAGAACCAAGTACGCTGGGGGTGGGGATGGGGGGTGGGCAGGGTGTCCTTCAGAACAGAGAAGTAAATGGCCACCCAGTGAATGGCACTCCCCTCTCTGTCAACACCACACTTATTAAGAGCACCTTCCCTTTGCAAGGTACCCAGCTCACTGGTACCTTTGATGTTCCCTCAAAGACTGTTAACCAACCTAAGTCACTCAGTACTCTAGGGTTCCAATACACTGTCACACACATTATCCCAATGCAAAATCTTGTAGGAAAGAAAAACCAGACACAATAATTGGAACTTTTTTTATGCTATATAGTGGAGGAAACTGAATCCTGGAAGTTGAGCTTGGGTTTGAATGCCAGCACTCTAGGTCTAAATTTATCCAACAAACCTCCTTTTATTATTCTTCACAACCCTGTCTGAAAGAAACACAAGCCTAGCAATCAGGGGGTGCTGCTACTCACTTGAGACTTGATGGGGTACTGGGATTAGGGCTGGTTCTTCTCCAGGAGCAAATGGCCACTCTGCAGGAACATCACCTGCAAGGGGCAAGAATAGTCTTCCAAAAATGAAAACGAAGTTGCCTTGGGTTATACCACAACCAGAGAATCAAAGTCCCTTCAGGATAAAGAGTTCTGGAAACCCACAGAAAATCATAGCCAAGGGGAAGTGATTTATTCAGGATCACCTGGCAATTTAGCAGCACGCAAGACTTACAAACCAGTTCTCCTGCCTCTTTCCTGTGAGAACCAGTGAAGTACAATAACCAGCATCCTCTGAGTACTGGCACCCTATCCCTGGGGTTCTGCCCCATGCAGTTCTTCCCCGCCGTGGTACAGGGTTTCTTTTCCCACCTGTGTGTTCTCACCTGTCTGTGGGTCTTTGGGGGCTGGTGCCTTGGTTGGCCTTGGCGTCTGTGTGCCAGGGGTGACTGTTCCTGGGATGAGAGGAGAGAGGGTGAGCCTGCATCTTTTCAAGGGGACCTGATTTGGAGAAGATGCCCCAGGCCACCAGTCCTGCCCTATCCAACCAACACTGGTTATTAAGCCAGGTACCAAGCAGGATGTTGAGGCTGCAGAAGTGAGTCAAGAAATGGTACCCTCAATGGCGGTGCTCCAGATACTTACAAGGGAACAGGCAAGTGCTGTCAGTAACTGTGGTACCATGTGATGGAAGCCCTTGGGAACAAGTTAATAGTGGTAAGATCAGGTGACACTGCTTGGGGAATGATGGTGTTGAACAGGAAGTGTGCAAGCGTGGGAGCTCTGGGCAAACAGGAAATGGTACGCTTCTCATTCACCTGCGCCTTGGCGTACTCCATCCGCACCCCAATAAACTGCCTGTCAATCATTGTCATGGTGGAGCATGGGCTCAGTTCAACGGTTCTTTTCATCATGTCCTTGGTTTAAGGACTGCTACAGGACCTGGTTCTTGCTGCCTGGAGCTGGCCTCTGGCACAAGAAGCACAGCAGCCTCCTTCTGAGGCAAAAGGAAGATGCAACAGGAAATTTCACTCATGCATGAAGGGGAAAGAAGGGGGAGGTTCCAGCACAGTCAGTGGGCACCCAGTTCAGCTGGGGCAGGTGACGTGGACCAAGACCACGGGTACAAGGCTAGTGAAAGCACAGGCTTCCCCGGTAGAGTAGGGAGCTTGTGCAAAGACCTCCAGGAGTGGGTAGCAAGCAGTTCTCTGTGGCTGATCCAGAGGGAGGAGGTGGAGGGGAGATGAGGCTATGAAGCAGGCAGACGCGGAGCCCAGCCCTTACCACAGAGTGGCACGGCTGCTCTGCTGTGTCATGCTCCTTGGCAAGGACAGAACACTTCAGGGTGGGATTCCACAGGACTGTGTTCATGCCAGAGATGAATGCTGTGATCCATTCACACACAGATGATTGCGGGAAGGAGCCCCAACTCTACAGGGCCATCCTGCCAGTTTCTAAGGTGGGTGAGAATCTGCTCCTGATTTTGTGTAGGCATCAGACTGTAACCCCTAACACAGAGGGTGTCCGTTAGCTGCCTGGATGTGCTTCCATGTAGTTCTAGATTAGTCTTAGCTATACCACATACGATGGCTGCTTGCAGTATGACTGACTGGTTGCAGAATCGTGGAGAATTGGAGTAAAGTGGACCTGGGGCAGAAGCAAACACAAACACATGTTCCCCTCTGGAGGGCTTGTGTCTCCTATAGCTGCCCTCAGTGCCCTGCTGCAGGAGGGCTCAGGCAGAACAGTGGCATCCATTGAGTGCTTCCCAGGTGACATTCACTGAACTGAACACCCTGCAGATATTACTTAATTGAACCAACACAACAGCTCTTACAGCTCCCATTTCATCAGTGGGGAACAAGGATTCAGATGGGTGAAGGAAGGTGCCAGGACACAGTGTGAGTGTGAGGTCCACTCCAGCCCAGGCCGTCTGAAGCTGAGAGCCTAGCGCAGAGCTCCACAGCACCACGTCCAGCTGACTAGACCAGAGTGTGTCAGCTTCCAATTTCCCCTGAAATAGCACAATGCTTGAACCGACTAAGATGGTGCCCTGGTGTCAGGTGGTCATAAGATTAAAGCCATTGAAAGGGCATCTCTCAACCTGTGAGTGCAATTGTGATTTTGAGCTTGGAGATGAGATATTGAAAATTCATTACTCCTCTTCCTGCATTCCTTCACAAATTCAGTAGTTTGACAAACTGACTGAGTGGCTGTTGCGCTTCACAGGAGCCTTCACAGCCCCCCAGGAGGCAGAGCCCAGAGGGAGGAAAGTCAAGCTGATGGACCCCGGGATCATAGCCTCCATGTGTGTTATGATCCACTGACTGTGGGAGCGGGGGGGGGGGGGGCTCTCAGCCGTGCTGCAAGCAGCAGAGGCAGTTATCTTTAAGGGAATTACTTTTTGTCTGACTATAGGAGTATAAAGAATGGAAAATTCATGAAACTGGAGTGAAGGAAACAGAAATCAGAGGGACTCTACTTCCCAGCTATAATCTGGGAACACTAAAGTTAGGTTCAAGGTTAACAAGTTGTGAATTTCTTTTTAGTTTTAGTTTTGCTTTCTATTCTCTGTGTCTACTTATTACACATCTACACTACACTGTCACACTTGACAATGTTTCTCCTGCATTTTAGAGTTCAAGTGTTCCTCATTACGTGATTATACATTAATGCATACATTTACATATGCAATTAATAGGCATGTTACATTACATTGCATATACATGATATATAAGTAATTAATGTAATAATGATCATATTATGCCAAAAAGTCAGTTCATCCCTGTCCTGAGTGAACAGTGTCAATTTCTAGTGGTTACTTGTTTAGTAGTGAAACAAGAAAAAAAATAGAAAGTGAGTTTACATAAAAGAGAGAGGAGAGGGGGATCCCCATGAAGAGGGAGCATTCATTCATTCATTCATTCAAAGATGAGAAGGAAAGGGTGGGGTAAGGAGAAGAAGGAGAAAGAAGAGTCGGCCTCATGGTCAAACCAAGTATTGCTCCCTTGGGTTTGACTTTTTCTCTATGTATTATAGTTCAAAAATTTTAAAAGGTTTTCAAGACAGACAATGCTGAGTGTCACTGGAAAGGGGAGGGGTGGAGTGAGTCTCTCTCTTACCTGAGGTGGAGCTGGACTGGGCTGGGCTGCTGGGTGTGGACATTGCCCCAGTAGGACCCGGGAGGCTCTCTGTGTCGGTGGCCCCTGCAGCTTCGGCAGATGTGGGTGTGGAGGAGGGTGTCTCCCAGAGGGGACCCCCAGGTGTTGTCTCATCCTTGGTATGAGCCCTGGGTGTGGACAGCGTGGAAGCCCAGGTCTGTCTGTTGGTTGTCACCCATTGTGTTCCAGCCACTGTCCTGGTAGCTGCACATTTAAAGTGACTGTCACAGGAGATGGCTGCATTCGACCTCTTTGATTTATATAAAATTGCAGAGGCATGGGGTTGCTATCAGAGGGCAAACACAGGGCATGGGCATAACATGGACATTCTAGGAGTCCTGCACCCTGCGCTGAAGCCCATGGACCAGAGGGAACTTTGTTTGCCCAAGCAGAAGATAAAGAGAACTCCTCCAGGTCCCTGGGCACTCAGCCAGCAAGGGTGTGTTTGGGGGTCGGTGGCTCTGTCTCAAGTTTAAGGAGCTTATTTCTCATCCTGTGACCTGGTGAGAGACTGAAGGACTTGAGGGGAAGAGACCTGGAGGCAAGGTTGAGCCCCTGCCTCCTCCAGGCTGTGAATTGGGTAACTTCCTTAACTCTTTAGCCTTATCTTTATGATGGGATGAGAAGAATAATAACAATAACAATCGTGGCCATAACTCCTGTCCACAACATCACAGGATCATCGTTAGATTTGTTCAGACAAATCTTCCCTAACCGAACTTTTAAAAAATTGTTAAATGTTCTCACCTGCTCATTCCTATGGTAAAAATTCAAGATTTTTCTTTCCAGTTATGCAAAACTAATCTTATTAAAGAATTTGATATCTATGAGTTAAATTGGGAACAGATGACATCTTTGAAATATTCAGATTTCCACTTGAAATGTGGGACATCCCTATATGTATTTAAATATCTCTTTATTACTTTCATTAAAATTTGTAGTTTTTCTTATATAAAGCCAGCATTTTTTCTTTAAGGGTTATGACTTTTCTTGCCTCTAGAAACCACAGTTTTTCATATTATGCTGGAAACATTTCTAATTTGGAGTCATTTTTTTTTCTAATTTTGTCATGATGATACCAGGTATTGCATGAACCATTTATGGTGAATCTAGACACTATCTAGTTGGTGGGATTGGTTCCTTCTCCTCTCCACCTCCAGTCCTCCCTGTTTCCTTATCTGCCTGCCACCTGTCCATCCCCTCCTCCCTGGGCAGCCTGTGTCTCCTGCTGTGCGGGGTGGTGGCACAGCCTCACTGGCTTGGTGACTGTCATTTCCCTGCCCGAGTCTCCCTCCCTGGCCTGGGAGCTCAGGGAGAAACAGGAACACAGGTGGAGCCTATGTCAACACCTGGCAGATGCGTGTTTTGATGAGGGAGTGAGTGGATGCCGAGGGCTCAGGGCCATTGGTGGACAGACAACAGTGACTCTTAATGAAAGAGAAGACTCAGCTTGGAATTATTTCCAAGTAGGACATGATGGGGAAGCAGGCACTTTGAGTGGCCGGTGACAACACTGCTGACTGTGTGCTCCATAGGTGGGGAGGGCGGGGTCCTGGCGAGCCCCTGGGAGCAGCTTTCCATGCTGCTGTGCGGTCACTAACGTGTTGAGCAGCCAGTGGCAGATTGACCCACCATGGCATAAGATGCTGACTCGTTTCACTTCCTGTGACTTGCCAGAGAGAGCACTAGGTGCTGGGCTGAAGTGATAACGCTGTGCCACAGTGAGCCATGAGCGCGGGAGACATGGCCCTGGGGAGGCTGGGTGAAGGGTGTCAGGAAACTTGTGGAATTTTTTTGCAACTTCTTGTAGAAGCGTCCATGTTAGTGGTCCACTGGGCCACTGACATGGCTGCCTCTGCTTGTCCTCATGGGCCCTCCACTGGCTCATAGACATCTCTTATTTAAAGTAAGCTGGAGCCTGGTGTCAGGGGGCAGACTGGGACAAAGGTGTGGCTCATTCCTGTGAGCCTGGAGGGACCGGGACGGAGACTCAGCAAAGCAGAGCACAGGGTGAGATCACATCTTACCTGAGCCTGGGTGGGTGGCAGAGGCCCTGCTGGCTGTGGCCGTGGTCCCTGCAGGAGGCCCAGGAAGCCTGCCTGTGCTCCCTGTTGCCTCTCCCTCTGAAGGAGCAGTTGTCTCCCTGGGCGGGGAGGCGCTCAGGGCAGAAGCCAGGTGTGTGCTGTGGGCCCAGCGCGGGGGGCCTGTCCTTGGTAGGGCTTGCTGGCTTTGGGTTGTGGGCTTTGAAATCCCAGCTGTTTCCCTGGTAGCAGCAGCACCTTTGGCAAGAAGGTCAATGGCAGCTTTGATAACTTTGATACTTTGGACACAAGGAATTGCTGAATCACTGAAAGATCATCAGATAGCAGATATGTAGAAAGAATAAAGATCTCAGACTCATTCCCAACAGTACCAAGTGAAAGGTCAGTCTCCAAAAAAGCTGCATGATGAATCACTGCAGTGCACACCCCTCAGACCATAAAGGTCTTCACATTTAACCCGTCTCTTGATCAGACGCCAAATCTGTTCAGTGTCCTCAGTTACCCCGTGGCTCCAGGACTTGTCCTGGACGAGGAATTGGTCTCCTTGACATGCTCTGTGCGTATAACTAGGAACCAGAGGTGGAATTTGGGAAAATCAGGGGCTTTCAGGGAGAAATAGCTGGAAAAATGAGCCCCCCAAAAGATAGACTTTAATAGAAAAATGAGCCCCCCAAAAGGCAGATTTTGGAGAGAAATTTACTCCGTGCTTCTGTTTGTCCCATGAGGAAAAGGTGAAAGAGCCTGTGGTGTTAATTCCACCTGACCTCCCTAGGAAGGCTTGCTGGTGCAAGTGGGCATATGGCCTGGGATGGGCATATAGGCCAGTGACTCCCACTGGCCTGTAGAGTCACCTGCTCTGGGTGGACAAAGACTGGTGTTGGATTTTGGTCCCCACTTGTCCCTTTGGCAGGCAGCTGTGTGTAGGGAACAACTGACCCAACAGCAGGAGTTACGCCTGCAGTCTCATGTCCTTGGCTCAGGGCCCACAGACACCCCACAGGCAACCCAGCCTAAGCCTTGTTCCACGTTGGACATGGGCTAAGTGCACCCCAGCCGAACTATCACCTGGACAGACCAACAGCCACCAGGCACATCAACCTTAGTGTCCAGTTGTAAGTATGTTCCTTCTTCCTGGGCACATGTCCTTAAAGTAACACCAAAGGGGAGACATCATTGAGATTGGGGGTGGGAAGGTCATGGAAAGACTGAATAAATGAGATTCACTCAATCCTCTGATCTGTCCTCAGAATTGGGTGGGTAAAGGCAACTCACTAAATGCCCATTTTAACTTCTACCAAGTGTCTTTGTCCCATTAACAAATGAAGCCCCTCCACAGGATAATCAAGAGATGCCCCATGATAAACACAAGTCACAGTAACCCACTGAAATAGAATTGGGGAACTGAATTGCTGGGTCCTTCATTTGACTCTGCGAGACACTGATGAAGGACCTGCTATGTGCAAGCATCTCTGCGAGGAACAGAGGGGGAAGGCAGACAAAGGAGACTCTCTCTGCCCTGGAGTGTCACCATGGAGGAGGCACACCTGTCAATGCCACTGTGATGGCACCTGGAGTATCAGTCCAGAAGATGTGCAGAATGGTGTTCTAGGGCCACAGGATGCAGAAGACTGATTTTGACTGGGGATCCTTGGGCAAGAGGAGGCAAGTGCTGGCAGTTGACAGGCACACAGGGTCTACAGCATGGTGAAATAGGGAGGAGCTGCGACAGATCGCAGCATGAGCCAAAGGCACAGAAGGCATGAGCTGCTCGCCGCCTGCAAGAAGGGCAGGGGTTCCAATGGGTGGTAGCAGAGGACTTATGGGAAAGGGAGGAGGAGACGAGGGTGGGCATGAGGGCAGAGGATGCTTCTCCAGGCTAAGGACTTGGACCCTCTGGGGCTGACTGGAGTTCTGAGTATCGAGGGGACCTCACCCACGTTGTGTTGGAAGACCATTGCCCTTGGCAGTGAATGGATATTTAGAGACACAGGGGATATGACAAGGAGCACTTGTTCAGAGGCTCTTCCAGTTCGAAAGTAGACGACGAGGACTTGAGCCCAGATTCTCACGAAACAGCAGGGAATCTCAGAGGCCTGGGGAGGTTTCAGGCACTTCATTCAGCTAGCAATGCCAGTTACATGGAGGGGAGAGAGGAGACTTAAACCGGTTCCAAAAGTGCCACCTGGTGACAGGGAATGGACAGGAAGGTGGGCACATGGGGGTGCAGAGGATGGGTGGCTGGAAGATGTGCATTAGAGAGTGGCAATGTCTCTAGGACTGGGCCCCAAACTAAAACATCTATAAAAGCCAAATAGTTAATGTAAGAAAACTTGTGCAAGGCAATAGAGGACAGAGAGAACTCTGGGAAATGGGAGAAGAGTCCCCTCCTAAAGGGGAATAGGTACAGCTGCCACTCAGCTCTGGTTGCTTTTTGCCGTGGGAAGAAGAATCCACAGCTGCCAGAACGTCTTTTGCAACATATTCCAGAAAATCATTTTCAGTGGTGAAATCCTCTGATTTTTAACACAGGAGCTAAATAAAATGCCCCAGGACTGCATTTGTTCTCCACGGTAGGCATTTGCGGGTGTACTCACCCAGAACTCCAGACAGGCTGCTGGTAAACGTGTAGTTGATCACAGGAGATTTCTCCACCATCTCCCAGAAGTTAGAGAGATTCCGCCCTGCAAAGGTCACACCCACAGGAGGAAATCGTGGGCTGGTCCCCTGGAGACCTGTGCTTATTGCCCAGTCCAGAGAGCTGGCAAGGGCACCGCGGCTCACCTGACTCTCCGGCCATGACGCAGATGAAGAGGCAGTCAGATTCATTGGTCTGACTCACTGTAAAATGAACCAGCACAGGACAGGTCAGCAAGGGGTCTGCAGCTGTACGTCTGGTTGAAATAAAATTTGAACTGGAAGTACCTAGCTCAGGACGAGATAGGGGAGTAAAACTAACTCCTTATAAGGCAGCTCTGATTTTCTGATTTACTTTTGTTTGTTTGTTTGGTGGGGCTGAGGAGGCAGGAGATGGTGCAGTACAATGTAGTGGCTAAGAGCACAGTTGAGTGGCAGGGGTCAACTTCCAGGGCTACAGTATCAACTCGGCCACTTACTAGCTATGCACTCTACAAATGACTGAACTTCTTGACTTCTCCAGGACTCAGTTCACTCACCTTTACAAGGGAAAAAAAATTCAAATTCCATAATCTTTTTTTTGTAATTCCCCAATCCCCAGATCTCGTAAGGTGGAAAGTTTTGTATGACCCTGATGGTTAAAACCTGACTTGACAAAAGTGAGATTGTATAGTCTTTACATATTCCACTTAGTGCAAGGGTCAAACATTTTGCTGAATGAATAGTGATGTGTTTGATCACCACAGGCTTTCCTGGATAGAGGTATTATGTATCAGTATGGTGTAGACTCTCCATTAGACCTTCAAAATCTGAAAACTTCTGAATTCCTAAGTATACTTGTTCCTGGGGATGCTGCTTAAGGGACAGAGGACATGTGGTTGCATGTTGCTTAGAGGATTGTTGTGAAGACCCAACGAGGTGATGTGTAAAGTCCTGACTATGGTGCCTGGCAGAGAGAGGAGGCTTGTCCTTAGCCAGGGTGAGGACTACAGCTGTGTTGATGTGTTACTAGCATCATGTGCAACGGCATAGTGACCAAAACACAGGTCAAGAGCCAAATTGCCTGGGTAGAATTCTGTCTCCATAGAGTGATCCTAGGTAAACTGCTCAGCCTCTCTATGCCACAGCACAGTTTCCTTGTATATAAAGTGGGGCTAAACACAGTAGCTACCCCATGAGGTTGTAGTGAGAATCCAGTGAGAGGGGATCTAGAAGGTGTTGGGAGAGCTGCTGGCACCTAATGACATCTACTGAGATTTCCCCTTTTCCCTCCCTCCTGCCTGCACAGCTGCAGCTGCCCCGTAGATCACCATATCACCAGGCTGCTGAGACCAGCTGCTGGGCTGACATCCAGATCTGTGCCTTTCAAAGTGGATTCCAGTGGAGTGTGATTTGCTTGGGGGATTCATGAAGCCACCTCATAAATGAGGCATGTATTTCTTAATTGCTTTTAAAACATGGACTTAGGCTCCATGTGGATCTAAATCTGAATTCTGGCATCAACATTAAGCAAGATATTCAACCTCCTTGGGTCTCAGCTTTTTCTCATCTTTGAAAGTGGAGGACAGATGTCAACCAGAAGCTGTTTTCTGGAATCTGCCGAGATTCTCCTAACTTTGAGCCTTGAATTTGTTTTCCAATTTCTGGGCCCCAAGAACAGCTCTGATTGAAGAAGGAGCTGCCCAGTGGTGGTATCAGAAATTGGAAAGTGAGGATGATCTCAGTGAGGCTCACATGAAGGTTCACAGCAGCCCGACCCATGGCAGGGGAGCACGGGAGACCTGAGAGGCCTGGTTATGCCCCAGGGATGGGTGCCAACCTTGTGCTTGCCAGGAACCATCAAATAAACCCACCTGAGAGGATGGAGGTTGACTTAAAGATCTCAGTGAGGTAGCTGGTAGAATTTCCAATGATGTCCACAAGGAGGGCTGTGAAATCTGCAAAATGGGTTTAGGAGGCTTAAATTTATCATTCAGAGATTTAGGGGAAAATAGAGTGTATTTGGATTTTTCAGAATAGATTTTACAAGTTTGATTTATTCAATGTACTAAGTAATATTAATTATCATAGAGAGAGAAATTACTAATCATGAAGAAATCCATAAAGGGTCAATTACATACAAGCAGAAAACTTTGTTAAAATTTTGTTATAATCCCCTTTCTCCTTCCATTGCCCTCTTTCCACCCGTTTCTCTGCTAGCAGCAAAGAGATATGAAAGGCTACATCATAGAATAATGGTTTTCTGGGTTTTCCCTCATTATTTCATCTAATTGTTTCAGAGTATCCAATCCTTCTGATGTGAAGCAGACCTATAGATATGTAGTGCAGATTTCCATAATTTTAGAATTTGAATATTCAATATCAAACTTAGTGGTGGGGTTACAAACCCCAGGTTGTCAACAGAGATGAAGTGCTTTATAAGTATCCTTTATAAAGAGCCTCTCCTTCTGTCCACTTGGCTAAGAGGGAAGATGGGGGTAGACTGGGAGATTTTCACAATAATCCAGGTAATAGAATCATTGAGAACTTTTTGTCTGGGCAAGATTTGGACAGGAGCATTGGTTGGCATGTTGGCACCATTGGTCAATAAAACTTCTTACCATGCTCCTTGTTAAACAGCTGCCACCTCCATTCATTCATAGCTTTCCAGGACCCAACATGTTGGCACTTTAAATGAGAAAGTCCTGCTATAGGAGCTTCAGACAGTGATTTTCTAGAGGAAGTTTCTTGGGTGAAGCATGATTTCCTACCCAACCTTGCACAAAAGTGTTTTTCACTAAGTAATAGGATTATGAGTTTGGACAGGAGCAAGCTGACTAGAAAACACAAAACTCATATATTCAAGAAAATGTCACATGACAATCCATGGTTTGTTTGTGCACCAAGAGGAAGTGGGCATCCCTATGTGGGAGGCAGAGCCAGGATGTGTTCTACTACATCCACATGCTGAGTTTCCTGGAGCAAAAGGTGGTAATGAACCTATGCGGATGTAGACACCTGTCCATGCAGCAAGTTGGTAAACCTGGGCATCCTCCTTTCTACATCTATGCAGAAACTAAAGAAGGCTAAGTATCTCATTACTTACTCCATCTATTTCTCAAAATTCTTCTTTGTTTATCAATTCATTTATTTAATAAATGCTCATTGAGTCTTTGCAGTGTGTCAAGCACCTGCTAGGTACTGAAGAGTTTTGTAAAACATGCAGAAAAAGCTGAAGTTAGAGTGAAACAGACTCAGAAAGAGGACAGTGATGTGCAAGGTTGGGATGCACTAAGAATAATGCACAGAAGCTGTGTGCACGGCTCTGGAGCCAGACACCAATGATGGGGCCATGTTCTTCCCAAGGCTCAGAGGGAAGATGAGATTTCCCAAGATCTGACAGTATGTGGCAAAGCCTGGATTTTAGCTGAGGTCTGCCTTGGGCCAGAGCTTCCCCTCTTCCCTGTATTCCCACCTTCATTCATACAGCCTCTTACTCAACTCCTCAGCCAACTTCCCCTTTAGAATCCCTTCCACTCTCTATTAGCAGCTTGGAGGAGAAAACTGTTATTAGTACTTCCAAAATCTTCTTTGTTTTAATGAAAATTTTATTATCTAATTTACTAAAAATGCTCACAGAGAAATTATTTCTGACTTCATTCATGTATAAATAGGAGGTAGGTAAAAATCCTTTTTATCTATCCAATTGGTAATCATTTAAGACTGTTTCTTAATACTCAAGGTGGCATGGGTTTGGAAAAATTATGCATTGAAATATTGTAGATAAGAGTGTAAACTTATGCTCGATTTCTAGAAGAAATTTCAGCAATTTAGATCACCACAAAATTGTTTCCCTGTCAGCCAACAACTCGGTTTCAAGGGCTATCTCCTACAGGGATAATTGGGCAAATAGTCCAGCGAGTCTACCCAGGTGTGTTATGGCATTGCTTAAAATTGTAAAAATATCAGGAATCAGCAGTTTATATCAAGAGGAGATAAATTAAGTAAATTATGTAACTTCTTTCCATGAATACCATGAATTCATACAAGGTGAGGAACACATACATCTTGAAAATGGAGTTGTTTTAAAGAAATCCTCTCCCAAATTCTTTTAGTAAGAGAACATCCAATTTCAGCTGGAGAAATACTGGGTTAGTGTAATGACTACACTTTCAAACTTGCTTTGCAGGTGGGTGTGGTCATGGCACTAAATTCTGGGCAATATAAAGTGAGAGAGAGGAAATTTAAAACATGTCTATGCTATGCACAAATAGTACTGCCTTCCAACACATCTCTCCCCATCCTTTTAACTGGAGGGTGGGGTAGCCACAGCCACCTTGCACTTTGACAAGGACAGTATCATTTGGGAGGCAGAACAACAAGTTAGAAGGACCTGGGCCACAATCATCAAATGACCAGTGCAGCTCTGGCATGCCCACTCACATGGTCATGCATGAAGGCAATTCTCTATTGCTTCTTTATGCCACCCTATTTGGGGGCCATTTGTTGTAGTAGCCCAGCCTGTATTCTAAATAATGCAGAGAGTGGGTTCCTATATATAGGGTGGAATGGCTTGATAGATGGGTAGGTATTTGGAATGCGTAAGCATGTTAGATGACTGGTGGAAGGTGGTTAGGCAGATAGATTAGGTAGCCTTAGAGAGAGTCCATCAGAATGTTAATAGTGACCACCTATGGATGTTGTGCTTTCAGCTACTCCTGGTTTCTTGGTTACATTTGTCCACGTTGCATGACATCTTGACATCATAGTATGTTGAAAATCTAAACTATTTCATATGAGGGGAAAAAGAGAGAATATGTGAATCTACCTTCAAAGGAGGGCTCTATGTTAGAGTTGAGAATACTAAAAAAAAAAAGATCCAATCTGAAGATTATCCAGAGAGACATCCCCTCGAAGGCTTTGAGCAACGGCACAGTGTTGGCCCAGGAGCACAGGCCCTCACGGCAGCTGTCTGAGGGGGAGAAGTGTCAGGCTCATTGCTCCTTTTCACACCCTGGGGAAATCGCTGTGGCTTACACAGCAGCAACACAACATGCTATTTTATCAGTAGACAGCAATCAATTATTTTCAAATAATTATTTCAAGTTTATGGAAGTATGCTTTGGTTCATGAAGTACAATTAAAACTGTCTCTAGGCAGGTGTGACTTCAAATTTTCTTTCTTTCTTTCACACATCAGGATAAAGATTCACCCAGCACAAACCTTGAACTGCAAGGCTAATGAGATGGTAAGAAAGACATGATTATGGAGAACTTTCTTCCTCTCAAATGTATTTTGTTAGATCCCAAAGATTCAAAACAACCTTGAACCAAAAGAGCAATGCTAGAGACATCACAATGCCTGATTTCAAATACACTACAGTAACAAAAGCAGCATGGCACTGCCCCAGAAACAGGCACATTGACCAGTGGAATGGAATAGAAGACACAGGACGAACCCAGGCAGCTACAGCCATCTGGATCCTGACAAAGGGGCCAAAATCATTGGAAGGAGATAGCCTCTTCAACAAATAGTGCTAGACACTGGTCATCCATGTGGAGGTGACTAAAATTAAATCCTATCTCTCACTTCACAAAAGTCAACTAAATATGGACTGAAGACCTAAACATAAGATCCCAAACTTGGAAACTGCTAGAAGAAAACACAGGAGAAGCACTTCAAGGGGTAGTCACAGGCAATGACTTCCAGAACAGGGCTCCAGTAGCTCAGGAAATAACAGCAAGCACCAACTAATGGGGCAGCATCGGATTTAAAAACTTCTGCACAGCACCACACAGTGAAGAGAGACCCTGCAGAATGGGAAAAATCTTTGCCAGTTCTTCTTCTGATCGGGGGACTCACATCCAAAATACACAAAGAACTTAGAAAGCCTCACACCAAAAAACAAAATAAAACAAACAACCCAATGAATATAAGTAGGCAAACAAACTGAGCAAAGACTTCTCAAAAAAAGAAATACAAATGGCCAATAATTATATGCAAAAAAAGTTCTACATCTTTAGCCATCAGGGAAATGCATATCAAAATTACATTGAGATGCCATCTCAACTGGCAGAAGAGCTGTCATCAAGATACAATAAACGATGCACATGCTGGCAAGGACATGGGGGAAAGGGACCGATATACACTGCTGGAGCAAGGTGTAGTTAGTTCAGCTACTACAGAAATCAGTATGGAGGTTCCTCAGAAAACTAAAAATAAAACCATCCTATGATCCAGCTACTCCTCAGCACATACCTGAAGGAATTAAAGTCCCAGACTCTCGATAACTGCATTCCCACAGCCATTGCAACACAATTCACAGCAGCCAAGTTGCAGAAGGAACATGGACACTGTCAATGGACGAATGGATAAAGAAAATGTGGTGTCTATATACTCAGTGGTGCGTTCTCAGCCACAGAGAAGAAACCAGATCATTTGCAGGAAAATGGATGTAACAGGAGATCATAAGACAACTCAGAGTGACAAGTGCCACATTTTTCCTAACTGTGGGGTCCAGGAGGGAACTAAAACATGAGAGCTCCAGGAAGACTATCACGGAAGAGGAAGGGTGACAGTACAACAGGGTCCCTTCAGGCTCTGATACACACCTTGCTGCTCCACCTGGCTTATTTTAAAACTCGCGCCAGTTTTTGCTTTCCTTCCCTAACACAGGGTGAAAGTAGACTAACACTTGTCCATCCAGGTTCATCTATCATGTCCCCCACTGCATGGAAGAGTGTCCCTGCCCACAAGAGTAAAGAAGCCCCCATCCCGGGACCAGGAGCAAGGGCTCCCCCGTGGACACCTGATGGACACTGATTAATTATATCTGCTGATAACTTGTGGACCCGGGCCCTTGTTTTCCTCTTTTAAAAGCCCGGGGGTGTCCTGACAATGGGAATCACAGCTCTGGGACAGGAGTGCCTGATGTTTCTCCTTTGTTAGCAAATCACTGAACTTTTTCCTTTTTCCCAGACCTTGTCCTCACTATTGGATCAGCAATGGAGACACGGACTGAGTTTCGGTATCAGGGTAGGGTAGGTGGATATCATCAAAGGATGTCATTTGCAGGTACCAATATGCCACAATGAAACCCATTATTCTATGTAGTTTCTTGAAATTTGCAGGGTGAGTTTAATAAGATAAGACATATTAAGTACTCTGTGCAGGGTCTGGCACAGAGTACTGATATTATAGTAAATCTTAATAATTATTATCTTTAAAACTTTCAGTGTTGGTTTAGAAATTCCACTTTGGGGAGTCTGCATTCCTAAAATAATCTGAAACAGGGAGAAACTTTATACACAAAGATGTTCAGTGCAGGATGGTTTATATTGGGAACAACCTAAAATCTACCCAAAAGTCCAACCACCATTAAGGAAATGCTCATATTCACAGATCGCACAGCCAGTGCTAATGCCTGCCAGAGTTTGTCATTCCATGGAAAGCATTTTATATTCTGTTAAATGGGAAAGGAGAGAAGGTTTTAGCAGCTTTCTGTCCTCGATTCCTTCACCATCTCTTCTTCAGCAGACGAATTCCTTATGGTGCAGTTCCCACTTGCTGCTGCTCTGTTCAAGACTACAGCTTCCTTTATATTCAGAGGGAAACTTGGAAATCCTTGAGCAGGCTATAAACTCCCACATGACCTGCAGCATCCTCTGCACCCCACCCTCGCCTATTGAGCTCATTTCCCATGACTCTCGACCTGGATCACCTGCTCCAGACACACTGGACCTTTGCCCTCCACTACCTGAACATCGGCCCTTGTTTCCTTGGAGATTCTCCTGCTACCCTGCACACAGCAGCAACTCTGCCCCATGGCTCTCTTGCCCTTCCCCTGCTTCTTTGTCCTCACGGTCAGGCAGTCAGTCCTGTGCATTTCCAAATTATTCACTTACTCTCTGTCCCTGCCTCTTAGCTCTGGAGAGCAGGGCTGTGTCTACTTTGGGGTCCTGAACACCTGCAAAAGTGCCTGGGTCATAGTATGTGCTCAATAAAGAATTTGTTGAATGCATGAAGTAGTGGGAATAATTTTACTTCTATTTTTCAAAATTCTGTAAATATAAGGATCATGGATACACTCTTAATGAAAAAAAAATCAAGATAAAACAAGTCTCCATTTAATAGCAGTCTCTACTCCAAACCACAGACTCCAGAAATAGCTGATCTAGTGTCCAGATACGTACAATGTTTTCATCAATAATAGTGTATTCTATGTGTCACTTTGTAATTTTTTTTCCCTTTTCTCTTCTTTTTGTTTCTTGCAGTGCCAGGGAGCAAACACAGGGCTTCACATAGGCAAGGCAAGTGCCCTACCAGGGAACTACATTCCCAGCCCCTGCGACCTTCTTTTTCTAACTCAAAGTTTCTGGGACATTTTTCGATGCAGAGGAAACATCTGGCCACACCCACTCATCTGTGGGTTGTCTGTGGCTGTTTTCCAAAGCTTGATCACACATAGCCCATCTTCCTGATGACAGATGGTCACGCTGTTCCCTGATGGTGCTGTGTGAACCTTGTCTTTGCCCCTTTGTGCACACACAGCCATTCCTCTACAGTAAAACCAAGCAAGTAACTTTCTGGGACAATGAATGTGAATATATTTAAACACAAAAGATCTCACTGTATTTTCCTACCTTACAACAAAGGGCGGGGGACATGTTTAAAAGGGCACAAGAGAAATTGGAAACTCGGTTGAGTCTTGCAGCCGGCTCCACCCACCTGATAAGTCGTTGGTGCGGTTGTTTAAGCAGTAGCAGTACCTTGTGGGGAATCTGGCCGGGTCCACTGTCTTCAGGTTAGAAACTGTGAAGAGAAGCCATCACACAGTGGCCCGACACCGGCTGGCCTTCCCCACCAGGAGCACCACCGGGAAGGGCCAGCGGCACTCACTGTTATAAATGGCCACTGAAAACTTGTGGAAGGCGAAGGAGCTGTAGGAGGTGATGCTCAGCAAGGAGAGGAACTTCTTGCTATCTGTCCAGAGATGGAGATGAAAACACAGACCATAATAATAAATAAACACTATTCGCGAGTAAACAGACAGTAAAATTAATAGCATAATAAGCCAATGATGAAAGTGAACACAAATAATAAAACAACAAAAAACAAACAACCCGCTGCCGTCCGCCTTCCCCTGGCTCTGCTGTCTTTCCGAAGCCTTGGCGACTCTTTGAGTAGGAATCCCAAGCATGGTAGTTCCCTGAAGCTGCTGTCACCAATTCCCACAAACTTGGTGGCTTTGAACAGCAGAAATTTGTGCTGCCACAGTTCTGGAAAACTAGGGAGGTGGGTGTGCCTAGGATTCTGAATTTTAACAAGTGCCTGAAGTAAACTTTTATTTGTGTGACTGTGACCCACCAGGATAGTGGCAGGGACAGTAGAACTGATGAGGCCCATTCTGCCTCAGTTCCTGGACACAATCCCTTAGGGCCTGATTCCATACACTAGGTGGGAAGCCCTGACCGTGTCCTGTGAGCTCCTTGGGATATGGGTTCTGCAATAGTCTGAATATGCAAGCACTCAGTTCCTCGAGGTTTTCTGACGGTAAGAATTACCAAAGGCCTATGGTAAAAATGTACTTTCAGAGTCACAACTAAGACTAAATGAACCAGAATCTCCAGGCCAAGGGTCTGGGAGCCACATATTTAATAGATGCTCCAGGTGTTTCTGATCATGCAGCAAGTTTGGAAAACCTTGGGTGAGCTCATGGGCTTGGCTTAAACTGACCTGAATTCCAGTCTGAATGGCAGGGGTGTGCCTGGGTTTCTGTGTCTGTGAAATGGGAGTGGGAGCACCTTCTCGTAGGGCTATGCAGGTTAGATTAGGCATCGAAGAGGCTGAGCTCCTGAAGGTGCCAGTCACAGCTTTTGATTCTGCACCACTCTGCAGAGCCTGGTGCAGGGCCTTGCAGGGGACAGGATGGGGTTAACAGGAGCTCCGGCATGCAGCCTGTCCTGCTGTCTGCTGCTTCAGTCTCTCCAGAGTTGGCACGATGATCCATCACTCCCTGCTATGGTACATGTCCCCAGGCAGCTCTATTGAAGGCAGCTCTGATGTGAGCAGCATGAGGGGGGGCCATATCTTTGCGGCTAGAGCTTCACACATTGAGATGGGGATGGAATAAGCCCTCAAATAACGTTGGATAAGTAAATGACTAAGTGGACGGGTATAAAGCCACCGAATACAGTTGTGTAGTGTGTGTACTGCACCATCCTAGGGAATGCCATGAACACAGACCTCAGTATTTGAATGAGGCTCTTCAGCTCCCTGGCCCTGCAGGGCTTCTCCATTCTCTGCTTGTCATGGTTGCCGCTTACTTTACCTCTTCACCTCCCAGAATATGAGTCCTTCAGGACAGGGATCTTTGCTGGATTTGTTCACTGTTTTGCCACCAATACTTAGAATAGGGAGTACCTGGTACATGACAGGTGCTTCACAAATATTTATTGAACGAAGTGTAATATAGATAATGAAGTAAAGACTGGGCTTTGCTTTCATGCTTTGCCTCATTTTAGCAGGTCCTACTTCTAGCCATCTACTTCCTAATTCTTATTATAGTAGATTCATATATTCCCATTTATTAAGTATATACTATCTAAAAGAACATAGAAAGGAAGTTGATTGCAATGGTATTGTACGCACTCAGTAGGACTCATTATGCTTTAAGGAGAGAAATTCTGGATCATATTAACTTATCCAATGGATAATTATTGCTAGTTTACGGCTATAAGAGTTCTGTTTATGACCACTGCCTATACAGCGTGTCTGGGGTGTAGTTTGCTTTCAGAATGCTGGCAGACTCTTACCTCTCACTGGTATTTTCAGTCTCCTTGTGAGTTAGATAGCACTCTGTATTCTCCCCGCTCCGCCCGCCCCCAGTATGGAGAGACCGAGGCACAGTGGAGGGGTGTATCTGGCCCAAGTGGCAGACGGGTCCAGAAGAGAAGGTGTAGAGGGTGCGGACAGCAGTCCTTACCTTTTAAAGCTCTGCTCAGCATCCCGTTCACGAGCTCCGTCAAGTTCAGTGCCGACAGATCCACAGACCTTGCAGGGACCTCTGGAAGAGGTGAAAAGGCAAGGCTGCCCGCCGGCTGTCCTCGCACAGAGGCAGCCTCTCCTTTCTAAAGGGCAGGCAGATGAACTTTCACTTTGGCTGGGGGCTGCACACGTGCCCAGTGCTAGGCACAGGGGGCTTGAAGACAAGGGGAGGTTTCTACCAGGAAGTAAAGAGGCGACAGTCAACCACACACATGGTGACCAACATGGTGACCAAATGAAGCCCCCAAACCCTCAGGAATGTTTCACTTCTACCTTGGAGGGGCTCGGGGTTGGTGGGACACCTGTCACCTGTAACCGGAAGCCCAAGGATATCACAGGGGGTCTAGGTGGCTCTGAATTTGGAAATAAGTGCTTGTGTGAAAGAGGGGTATAAATCCTGATGGGCCACTGACATCACCGGAGAAGATTTGGTTTCAAAGTCCACGATTTTGATGCTTGGGCTCCCTCCTCAGAGCTCCAGGTTTCATAGGTCATCAGTATGAAAAAGGAAAACCCCCAGGTATCAATGTGTGCAGCCACGTGGACGGACACTGCCAGGGGAAACCTTCTTCTCCCAAGTGTTGCTTGAAACTGAGTGGACCTGGCAGCAACGGTGCTCCATGCTCCTCTTAATACTGCTGCAAGCCTTGTCTTCAAATTATACTAAATGCTCACTTAACAATTAGAGATGCTGCTACCCCTACTGTCGGGGAGGTTCAGGGAGGTGGTAGAATTTGCAGCAGCCCATATCTGTGTGAAGTGGTAGGGGGGAGACTCACCGGTGTTAGCGAGAAATGCCACCCCCTTTTCCTTTCTCTCTTCTCTTCTAAGGACAGACACTAGGAAGGAGAAAGTTTTCATGACCGAAATGCAACTCCCCATTCCCAGCCTCAGGGAGCTGGAGAAGTTGGAGCCCTGCTGTAGCTGGCCTCAGGCTCCGCAGTATAATAAGGTCCCTGGGGGAAACTGAGAAAGGCAGGTCCAGAGTCCTCTTGCAGGCACCCTCACCTCCTAATTTTAATTTCCCAGGGATGGGTATGGCCTGAAAATCTACATCTTTAATAAATATAAAAGATGATTACAATACAGAGAGTCTAATCTACCCAACTCCTTAACTGGGTCAGGAAACTGAGCACAGCAAGAACTTGCCTTCACTGTACCAATGAGCAATGGTAACAAAGGGCTTAGAATCGACTTCCTAGAACTGCAGAGAAGAGGTCCCTCCACAGCATCAGGTTGCTTGTCTACTTGGCAAAGTTTGTGATGTCCAAGAAAATATAAAAGGAAATTTTGAAATGTCAAAAGCATTCATTCATTTATTCAACAGATACTCATGGAGGGCCTAGCAAGGTGCTAGGTGTGGGGTACAATGAGGTAAACTGGAAATAATCGTCTCTACTTCCAGTAAGTTTCCTGTCTGTGGCTTGGGCAGCAGGAGTTCACCTGTAATGACAGGTGACATGGAATGACAGGGAACAGCAGGGTGCTGTCAGCACTCTTCTGAGCTCACTGAGCTGGGAATGGAGAAGGCCTCCTGAGGAAATGACTGACCTGGAGGATCAGTTAGCTTGCATTAGAGGAGTTACTGCCACACTATATCTGCTGCTGTCCTTGCTGCAGCCATAATTAAACGTTAATGCTGGGCTGCGGTTGTGGCTCAGCGGTAGAGCGCTCGCCTAGCACATTCGAGGCCCCGAGTTGGATCCTCAGCACCACATAAAAATAAATAAAGGTATTGTGTCCAACTACAACTAAAAAATAAAAAGTTGATGCTTATTTTCCACGTACATTTATATGGAGAGGGTGATTTATGTCCATTTTATAGATGGAAGAACCAAAGGCCCAGAGAGTCTGAAAGAGGTACCCAGTGCTCCAGAGAAGCCAGGGTTAGCCTAGTTACCTGTTGCTCCTGGGAGAGCCCCATCTTTCTCCTTATTAATGCCTCTGTTTCCAGACACTGAAATAAAAATTTTTATCAGGAAATTAGTATCCTGGAAGTGTAGCTCCATATAATTTATCCATCTGAAGGGGGAGAAAATTGAGATGCATAAAAGTTAAACCCATAGCCAGCTAGAGGCTAAGATAAAACCCTCTGCTTGACCGTGCTGCTTCCACCTGCTTTTTTTTTTTTAATTTCATTTTAGTGTGATAAGAACAATTAATATGAAGTCTACCCCCAACCACATTTTTCAGGCACAGTATGGTATCATTAGCCATAGGCGCTGTGTTGTACGGCAGAGCTCTAGAACTCCTTCATCTTGTAAATCTGAAACTTTATACATGTTGAACGACAAACTCCGCGTCCTTCCTCCTCCAACCCTGGTGACCGCCTTTCTCCTCTCTGTGCCTGTGAGCCTCCCTCTTCCAGAGTCCTCATGTAAGTGCCCTGCTGTGGCTGGCTTATTCCATGGAACACTATGTCCTCAGAATTCATCTGTGTTGTTGCAAAAGGAAGGATTTTCTTCTCTCAAAATTGAATCATATTCCATTCTATGTATAGGCCATAAGTTCTTATCCATCCATCCACCGATGGCTAGGTAGCCTGTGCCCTCCAGCTTTTCAAGTATCCTACTGAAGCTGAGGTCAGGTCAACTTTTGGCTGCTTACACCATTGTGGCTTTTTAACAGTTATCAAAGTTTTTTTGGTTAAATACCAGATATTCCGGGGTTAGAGACACATGGGGGCTATGAATTCCCTTTCTCATAATGTGGCTGCCAGAGGTAGAGGGGCTATGTTACAACAAAAGGAACTTTGAGACAAACATAAATTATTAAGCAGGTCAAGCTGTCAAATAACTTGTTCACTGGCTTGGAGAGTCCAGCTCTGTCTCCTCAGGTGCTCTGAGTAGCACTGTACCTGCACAGTCCGCCCTGGAGCAGCCCCTGAGATCTGGGGTGGGGGGTACCCCCAGACCTGCCGGCTACCCACCCAGCAGCAGCAGCCTCTGTGCAGGGTACAGGGCTACTGAGGGCTGCTGCCTGGCATGATGCCCACACCTTTCTGCCACCGTGGTCAGCCTGGTTCAGTCTTTCTGACCATAATTCATTCTCTCTCTCTCTCTGTCTCTCTCTCTCTCTTTCTCTCTTTCTCTTTTATTATTAGTTTGCTATTTTAAGTAAATAAATCTACTCACATTGTTTTTACTTCCATAAATTTAGGTGTATTCTCATTGATTTGATAGTAATAATCTTAGATTTAATAGAATCTAATAAAGCATACATGATTCCTGCAAAATAATCTCTCAGAAATAAATGGAATGGCTTCAATGAGTCCATCCCATCTTCTTGAATTCATACTTATGGACTATGCATATGAAAATAAATATTAAATTAAAATTATGCTCCCATAATTATTATATTTTCTGACCATAATTCTTGAACAGACTCCTTTTACTTAAAAAAAATTATGCCTAGCACTCCTTTTTCTAACTGCAAATCCTTGGGTGGATTTTAGTAACACTATTTGAAGTGTGAACTAAATACCCCTGAAGCACAAATTATGGAATAAGATGTTATACACAGAAGCATTTTTCAAATAAATTTCTGGATAGATTATATAAATTCATTATTCTATTCTATTTTTGGATAAAAAAGCAACCTTGTAGAATGGGTAGCTCAGTGGTGGAGTGCTTGGTTAGCATGTGGGAGACCCTGGGCTCCATCCCCAGCACCTCCAAAACACAAGCAGACAGTGGTATCTTTACAACGGAAGGTACCTGACACATCTCATGCTTCTTCACACTGAGTATTTTATCACCTCTCATCCTTTATGATTATCTACAGAACAGGAACTGTGTTTTCATTTGAGGAGGAGAAAATTGGAAGTTCAAATAGGGTTAATATTCATGAAAAATGATCCTACTTGTTCACATATTGGTGCTCTGGCATCCTTAGGGAAAGGGGAGGAGTGGGCTGGGGAAGCTTTTTATCTTTATATACCTTTGAACCTTGTGTAATTGAATTATGTGAGTGTTCTAACTAATTAAAGATAAAAATTTAGAAAATTAAAAGTAATTTTCATGCCTCTCCCCCGAAAAAAGCATATAAAAATTATTTGCTTATTTATCAAAAATTTAGGTCAGGCTTGGTGGCTCACGCCTGTAACCCCAGTAAGTCTGGATGCTGAGGCAGGAGGATCAGAAGTTCAGGGACAGCCTGTCAACTTAGAGACACTCTGTGTCAAAATAAGAAAAAATAGGAAGAGAGCATTGCTCCCTGACTCTGTTCCGTACAGTGCCAGGTATTCGTCATCTCTGCACAGCCAGTTTCATACCATCACAAAGGAAAGGCAAAGAGAGATGAAACTATTACGAAGGTGATGATGGCCAATGACAATACTTCCCATTATAAAACCTTCTGTCACTGGTGGAATGTCAGATCGGTCTTGGTGATTTCATAAGATTGTGAGAGAATCCAAGTATCCAACAAGCCATAGGGTCAGCTGCCGCCCATGGGAATGATGACGGTGACTGTCAGAGCGTTAGCTGCAGACTTAGTCTCCGGCCATGGAGAAAGAAGGGAGGCACAGAGGGTCATGGAATTTGCCCAAGAATGATGAGCGTAGGAGGAGACCCTGCCCATTTACCTGTTATAGGTAGGAAGGTCATTCCCTTTTCTTTCATAGGTAGGAAGGTCATTCCCTTTTCTTTCTTGGATTCTCCCTTAACGCCAGACACTAAAGTAAAAAATGTTTCAACAGAGAAATTATAACCCAGAGGTAACATCAGAGAGAATTTAAATTGAATTGCCCATTTTATAGATGAGAAAATTATAATCTGAAATTGTGATTTGCTTAAAATCCCACATGTAGTCTGCTCATTCGTCCAATCATTAGCCATCAAATACTTAGTGACGAACTGTTAGAACACTAGAACTTGATGACACCATGGAGCAACAGGGTCTGCTCAGTGTTGTGAGTGTGGACTGTGAGTGGGGACAGCAGGAGCCTGATCTCATGTCAGTGACCCGGAGGCCTTCGTGTAAGTGTGTGTGTGTGTGTGTGTGTGTGTGTGTTGGGGGGGCGTTAAGCCCTGACTTGAAGGATGAATCGTGTTTGAGTAGGATTTAGCTGGCCGAGAGGGCGTTCCATGGGCAGGGTAGCATAGCCAAAGGCCTGCAGTGGGCACATCACTTTGAAGAACTGACAGAAGGCCAAGGTGATGGAGCCCATGGGAGAAAAGAGGTGGGGATTTGTAGGAACGGGTGAAGGTGAGAAAAGAAGGGCCTGTGGAGCACCTGGGGCTCAGGATAGTCCCCTGAAGTAGGGCGTCATTGAGTGATGTTTGGGGAGTGAAGGAGAGAAATGGGAGGAGGAAACAAAACATAAAAACCAAAATGGACTTACAGTGGCCATTTTGATCAGATTCATTTAGGGTTAGGGTTGAAACATTGGCTGCTGAGATTCTCAAAGCACAATGAATACCCAAATTTCCTATATAGAGCAGATACTTCTGGAACTGACCAGACCTACCTGTGTTCCCGAGGGACAGGACACAGGCAAGTCCCATGCACAGCCTTAGTGGGGGCCCATGCAGCAGGAAGCTTGGCATGTTGTGATCCTCTGGCCACCTGGAAGCAGACAAGTTGGCACTTAGAGGGAATAGGGTTGAATATTAAAAACATGGATGCAGAATGTACTTTGAGAGCAGCACATGGGGAGTCATTAGAATAACAATCTGAAAAAGGCTTTGAAGTAGTTAGTATAGGTTGGGTTAAGCTGAGATAACAATATTAACCCCATTATTGTCTCAGCTTAATTCAACAAGAAAACTGATTTCTTGTATATAATCCACACTTGACTAAAAACAATTTGATAGTGAGCATGGACTCACTGGGCACGGGCAGGAGGGGCCCTAGTTGGTGCTTCTCCCTCTTCATGGAAAATTGCATTTTGAAAGGTTTTGCTTACGTTAGGAATGAAAATTCCTGTGGAGTTTTCTGGAGATTTCCCAGAAAACATTTTAATTGCTTTTTTATTCTTGGTAGGTGCCTGACTGGTGTTTCTTCTAAATGCCACTCTAAACAAAGACAGACCTTACAAAGAATCAAAAGGCTGGGGTTTCTTGGAGTTCTTTTTGGAGTTCTCTTATCCCTGCTCCACCCCAACACTGAAAGCATCTGTGATCAAGTTCCTCACACACAGATTTCGAGGGTCGTATTGAGAACATCACACCAGGCGTTAGGCCCAGGCTGCAACAGAGGGATGGGTTAGTCATGCCTTTCTCCTCAAGTTGTAAGCCACTGGGAGGAAATAGACGCATCTCCAGCTCATTCACACTGGAGGCCACCTGTGCTAAGACCTCCAAAGGGAGAGAGAGGGAGAAGGAAAGAGGCTGGGGAGGCCAGGAAATGTGGAGAACTAGGTGTAGACTCTTCCTAGTGCCTCTGCTGCTGGGGAAGCTTTGCCCACCGGCCTCTCTGAGTGTCACTCACAGAATGGACAGTCACGGCTCTCTCTGTGTTTCCTGAAGATTCAGTGAGATGGTGAAACACAGTGCCTAGTGCAGGCTCTGGGATGGGGTAGCTACTTGGGAATCTGAATTTCTGTCTTGTTATCTTTTCTCTTCTTCCTCTTCCTCTTCTGTGTCTGTGCTGGAGCTCAGGATCCCAGCAGACACAAACTTACAGTAGAAAAAGTGGTTGTTTAGCAAAATAGCTATATAAATCTACATTTAGATTTCATATAGAGATTGTATATCTAGATGTCATATTTTATCATAAATAGATACTATAGATTTACATAATCTATATGATAACTATATTTAGATACAAATTTCTTTCCCTTTTTGACTCATTGCTTGCTTCATTGTTACCTTTATCTTCCACTTACTAAGCGTGAATATGCTAACATCTATTACTTTAAGACTGCAATTCCTGTTGGTTTTGTTCATGTGGAAAGAAAACCCCCTCCCTTCACTTTCGGCTTTCTGTGTGCCCTTGGCCACATCACTATGTGGAACGAGGCTGGTGGATGTAGCAAAGAGAAACAGGGGATAAACAGGTAAATATAAATTTGAGATTAAAAAAAAATATTTTAGTGTGTCTTGTTTGATATTTGAAACAAGCCTGGTTTGGAGATTCAGGGGGTTTTGTTAAGGAACTTCACTGCTTACCCAAGTTGACCAGCTGAGCATCACTCTGTGGTGAGAGCGAGATCATCCAGCCTCCCCAGCCTCCCCTGGCAAGCCTGGAGGGACAGGCTAGGGCACCAGGAGAAGCCTGGGCTTAAGGTTGGACAGACTTAATTTGCTTCCTGGGTTGGTCACTGTGATCTGGGCCACGCTGGACCTTCACCCACTCAGAACATGATGGGAGGGCTTGGGGTAGTTGCTGCCGCATGGACCCAGGAGTCAGAATGGCTAGGTCTCCTTCCTGACTCAGCCACCCGCTAGCTGTCCAGGTTACTAAGACTCTCTGTGCCTCATTTCCCTCACTCCAGGCTGACACGAGGACGAAGCACTTGTTATGTATAAAATGCACTGGGAAGTGTCTGGCGCAGGGCAGGTGCAGCATAGCTGTTCAACAAATCAACCAAAGTGATGGTGCTCAGTCAAACATGTCAGCACTCCAGTAGGCAAGGTGATGTCCCCGTGGAATGGAATCACAACCCTCAAAGTCATATATTACAAAGACTAGCCAGCTGTCCAAAAAATTGCCCTGAAACAGAGTTATCTTTATTTTCCTGCATACCTCATGGTTATTATTGGATAATTTTTTGCAAATCATGGCTTCTTCAGGGTCACCTGCAGAGAAGCAAGTCATGTAACCATGGGACAAGAGCAGTGTACTGGAGGGGATCAGAATAAGCCACTCCAAAATAAACCGCTTTAGCACATGGATTATTTGGAGCTGAAGGTCATTGAGAATTGAACATAAAGACGCTTCCTCAAAGCTCTCCCTCTCTGACTATGTGCATAAATTTATAAGAAATACGGACAATTTAAATCCTCTTTCCCAGGAGAGTCTCATAGCCATGAAGAAGATGGAAAATTGGCACTAAGCAGGCCCTGCATGAGCAAATCACTAAAATAATCCTTCTCTTCCATTAGTGCCCCCAGCATTTACGTCCCCACAATCTACCAACTCCAGAGGCTTGAAATGTTTTTTCTTTGACTTGTCTCTTCTCCCCATTTTACTGATCTCTCATTGAAATGGTATATAAGCCTCTGGGTGTTTTTTTGGCTTTTCATCTGATCTCTGTGAGGCCTGCCCTAAGCACATGAAATAAACCTTTTATTCCTGTTAGTTTATCTTTTTTCAGTTCAATTTGCAAGGCCCAAGCCACTAAATCTAAAAGAATAGAGAAAATTTTGTTGTTATTGTTGGTTTTTTTTTCCTCCCCAATAGTACAATTTATTGAGCCTCCGCTTTGGGGACAAGTTCTTTATTGTTTTACCTTGCCAAGTATGCTGCGCCAGAGAGACGTCGATTAATCTGTTACACAAGAGAAAGACCTGAGGATCAGAGTGGAGCCCCTCCAGCCAAAGGCCACATGGCTCCAAATGGGAGAACTGGGATTTGAACTTGGTTTCAGATTCTGAAGACAGTGTCACTTTCCAGCTCATTCAGTTCTATTATCCCACAAGCAAAATATCCTAGAGTGTCGCTAAAGGATCCATTGCTGAAAACGAACAAAATTGATTACTTCCAAGCATTGTGGTGGGCAGAGGGTTAGAAACCAGTCACATTCCCAGGAGAAGGGCTAAGAGGTGTCATTGAGACTGAGGATCCAAGAATCTGCCCTTGAGTCTTGTGAAATTAGTCTAGGACATGGACAAGTCTGTGTTCTATCAGTAACAGCCCTGTGGCTGGGAATGAGGGTGCTAGGGACAACACCTCTCCAGTCTCAATGGAACATTGGGTTACTTCCAGGTAACAAGGACCACAAGTCAACTACTCTGTTCAGCTGGACCAGCAAACCTGCCTTTCCCAGTGTTCTTTGCAGCTGAAAGGCACCCAGTTAGATACAGAATAATCACAATGCGCAACATGAACATGGTAAAGCGCGTGTGGAAGCACCTCCCGTTGTGGGTGGCCTCCTTGAGTGCTGGAAGGTCTGGATGATACATCCTGAAGGCAGCCATAGCACCCTTCCACATCAGTATCAGCTCCCTCTCCTTGAGGCGGAACCAGAGGCTTGGGGATTCTAGAGAGTGGCCTGAGATCACTAAGCTGGTGGGACAGTTCTGGGTTTTAATCTCAAGCTGTCACCCAGAGAACACTGAAGAGTGTCTGCCTTCAAAAAAGATTCAAGGAAGAAAAACAAGGGAGGCATCTAACACTCGTTGACTGTCCATGGGAGTGTCCCATTGGTGACCGTGTGGTAGCCTCTGGGTCCTTAAGCAATCTACTCATTACCAGCTATTAACTTTAGTTTTTAGTTTGAGGAAACCAAGGCTCAGATGAGTAGTTGGTGGCAGGAAGTGCAGCTAGGGGAGCCAGGCTTAGAACTTGTCCGTTTAACTCCAGGTCCATGGTGGGCGGACCACTGACTCAGAGAGCAGAACTTTTTAGCGGCTGCCTTGCTGCCAGCCATGCTTTCGGGGATTCTTTTGTTCTCATTCCAATTCTTTGAATTAAAGATCATGTTTCCTCTATCACAGATGTGAGGACAAGTCCTCCTCCTGGCTGACGACTGCATTAAGATCCTAATCGATAGCTAAAGAAGAAAAATGGAAAGCAACCGACGGCATCAAGGGATGGAGTCTTAGCCCGGTGCAGATAACTGGTTGATGGAAACTGCTCGTATCACTCAGCATCCGGAGCCCAGCTCATGAATTAGAGCAGATGCATTTCTTAGCTGGCTTTAGCTAAGGAGGCTTAAAATATCTACAGTATAGGACTTACCTGTCTCCTGAGCAGGACGAGTGACTTCAAAGAACTTAAACAGCCTGAAAGATTAACTGCTAGGTCTGTGCCTTGGGATTTATATGAGTTCTTAGTGAAAGATACAGGGGGTGGGGAGAGGCTTGATAACTTTGCTTTAAATCCTTTGCAAAAAAGGGGGGAAAAAAGCAGCAATAATCCTACCCAAAACTCTGGGCAGTGAAAGGGGATCAGCTCCATTGGAGAAAAATGCCCGTGATAAGCTGAATAGAATCCATGGAGGGACTGACAATGCTGCGATTCAGCAAGGGCTGGGAAAGCTTTCCCAACTGTAATGACCACATTGAAGGAGCCACACGGGAGATAGCAGGAGGTGACTCTCCCTTCCTGTCACGAAGGTCTGTGGGCTCAGCATCACCTGGCACACAGCCAGCGGGAATCTTCTGAAGCAGCTGGGGCTGCTTTGGGCTGGACAGGGATGGCAGGAGCTTGGAGCAGGAGCACCATGCCAGCTACCTATGTGAAGAGAGCCCTAAGCTCAGGAGAACTTTATAGCTTCAAATGGATGGAAAAAAAAAATGAAGAATATTTTGTCGACATGTAAAAATGGCGCCAATGAATTTCAGTGTTCTTCGGCAAACTTCCATTGGAACATTGTATGGTCATTCATTGATGCCTCCCTCACAGCAGCCCAGAGCTGAGTTAGCTGTGACAGAGATGGTGACCTGCAATACCTAAAATATTTGCAATCTGGTCCTTTATAGAAAAAGTAACAATCCCTGGCTTAGAGGAAACCACATAGCCAAGTTCATTTTATCTCTAGGATCTGAGCTCAAGATTCATCAAGCTTGTCTAGGCTACAGGAATTGCCTGCTAACCTGCCACTCTTGCTTCCCTGAATCAGTTTCCCTTATGTCAGCCACAGAGATCTATTTTTAAAGCAGTTTGGTGAGGCAGAGTTGACATATTATTAAATTCACCCATTTTAAGTGTGAAGTCCAACAGTTTTTAGTAAATATACCAAGTCACACAACCACCACCAAATTCTACTATTTGACCATTTGTGTCACCCCAGTAAGAGTCCACACATTCAGTTACTCCACAGCTCCTGCCAAGCAGTCCCTGGAGACCACTCATCTACTTTTAATCTTTATAGATTTTCTGGATGTTTGAAGTAAAAGGGATCATGCAATATGAAGTTAAGTAAATTGCTTTAAAGCATGACCTGGCTTCAAATCCATCCATGGCTGTCCCCAGCACCTAGAATAAACTCCCAATTCTTTGGCCCATGAGGACTGACACAGGTGCTGTCTTCCAAAGTCTTCAGCCACATTTCAAGATGCTATTTTCCTTGTGCACATTCTTCCAGTGACAGCCCCAAGACCTTTCCATGACTGTTCCTTCTGGTTGGAATGTTCAGTGTTTCACATGACTGATTCCTTCCTACCCTTCAGTTATCAGTATAAATGTTATCTCCTACGGGATATTTTACCAAAGGATGTTCTTATAATGATTGCACATGATTATAACTCTATTGTGTTTGTTAATTGTCTTGCTTAATTATGATCTGTTTTACTGCCAAAGATAAGGATCAATGAGATCAGTGCTCTCATTTGCCATATCCATTCACCACCATATCCCAGGATCTAATGCAATGCCTGACATTTTGAATAAGTGGGTGAATCAATCAGTCATTATTCAACCAGGCTTTACATAACATTTCCTAATGCTTTTTCCTCTTGAATTCATTCTCTGTACCTGTGACATTCAATAGAAATACTGTGCAAACTCCATTTGTGTCACCCCAGTAAGGGTCTGCAAATTCACAGTTACTCCACAGCTCCTGCCAAGCAGTCTCTGGAGACCATTCACCTAATTTAGTCTTTACAGATTTTCATTTTCTGGATATTTGAGATAAAAGGAATCATGAGTCACAGAAAACAAAATACGGACTTGTCCAAGAAATCAGAAAAGGGTGGGAGCTGAAGATATAGTGTATGATCCTCACAGGGGCCATGGAGTCCAGGCGGGGGTGGGGAAAGGAAGAAAGGGCCAGAGAAGGTGCTCAGATTTAGGAGCTTGCACTAGAGTCCCAGTGATATTAACAGATTGTCTGTAGATAATCAGTGCTCTCATTTGCCATATCCATTCACCATCATGTCCCAGGATCTAATGCAATGCCTGACATTTTGAATGAGTGGGGTCTTTTAAATTGTTTAAATCTTCTAATAGCCATATTTAAAAGTAAAAAAGAAAAGCAGCTGAAATTAACTTTAAGAATATATTTTATTTAATATAAGAGATCAAAAATATTATCATTTCAATATGTAACCAATTTCATCATTTCAATATATAACCAAAATCATCAATATCAATAGTTTCTTTTTTATTTGTACTATCTTCAAAAGATGGCATGCATTTTGCACAGACAAAACATCTCAGGAGGAGTAGCCACATTTCAAATGCTCAATAGCTACACAAGGCCAATGGCTGACATATTGGATGACACCATTATACATGGTCAGTGATTTTCCTTGATTGTAAAACTGACTGCATAAGCAGGCCAAGTTCCCTGCCTTCCAGGCATGTGGCTTTCAGTTTGGGGCAATTATGAGTTACCTCAAAGTCACTTTTCTCATATGTAAAACAGAAACCATGATTGTGGCCCCTGGATAGGTTTGTCATGAGGATATAGTAGTCATGCAGAGCTGGGTTATGATAAACATTTGATAATCACAGCCCATTACCTGTCAAAAACGTCTGTATTTCTGAACTTTGTTGTTTTGTTGAACTTTGTTGTTTTGTTGAAATTTACCTATTGTTCTAGTGATAGTACTTCTGGAACAGGCAGCAGGAACAAAAGCCATGGTTCTGGTCCTGCTTATGGGGCTCTGTGGTTGTGAGGCCTTGAATAAGCTGTTAAATTTCTCTGAATCTCATTTTCCTGATACTTGAAAATGAAAAGTAATCAAACTCTCTTGGAACTTGAAAATCACTTACAAATGTAAAGTATTATCATTGTAGCAAACTCTAGTATCTAGAGACAATCTATTGGTTTCACTGGGACTCTAGTCCAAGCTCCTAAATCTGAGCACCTTCTCTGGTCCTTCCTTCCCTTCTTCCTCATCCTGGACTCCATGGTCCCTGTGAGGATCACACACTGTATCCTCAGCTCCAATCTCTTTCTGATTCCTTATACAAGTCCATATTTTGTTTTCTATGACTCTAAAATCAAAAAGATCTGAAATGCAGATTGTGTTATTTGATTGTGTTATTTGGTAGTGCAATGTAACCAGTATCAACAATGGATATTTTCCTTTTTATTTGTACTGTCTTCAAAAGCTGGAATTCATTTTGCACAGACAAAACATTCTCAGTAGGAGTAGCCACATTACAAATGCTCAATAGCTACACAAGACTTGCATTTTCAAGTATCAGGAAAATGAGACTCAGAGAAGTTAAACAGCTTATTCAAAGCCATACAGCTCAAATTGCACTGCAAACTACCACCTGAACCGACATTATGCTATTTATTATCTATTGATCCTACTTAGTGTGAGCAATCATAGGTTTTGCTGCAGAAATATTATATTTTGATCGTAAGGAGCAACCCCAGAATGTAATAAGTCTACCATGCAGGATATGCATGCAAACAGCTCTTTACAATCTGAAATATTCTGAATTCAGAAATCTCACTGGCTTGAGGGATTCAGGAAAGACCCTGCCGTTCTTCAGCAGACCCCAGTCCTGCCCAGTTTTGCATCTCTGCCCACTCTTACTGGGGTCCGAGCTGCTGACCTGGCTGAAAAAAGACACAGCATTGTGTGGACTGAGCTCTCCTTAGAATCCTGAGTCTAATGCCCAGGGGGCCCTTGGTGCTACTGTGAACACTATTTCCAGGGCCCATTTACCCAGGCATCGCCATGAATCTCAGTCTCTGTGTTTGATTGACGTTCTGGCATCTCCTGTGGCGCTGAGCTGGAGGGACTACTTTTCTTAGGCCAATTCCTGTTATTTGCCCTTGAGCATTTCTTTCCTATGCAAACAAATTCACCCAAAGCCCACTCCCCCAACCAGCTTCTATATTGGGGTCTTATCCTCAGGGCCACTAGTCTCCTGCCCCAATCACCTTAGGGCCAGCACGAGACAAATAAGCACAGCTCCTGCACTACAGAGATTATTCAAAGGAAATTCTAAACCTGTTTTCTATGCCTTCCCTCTTCCTTCCCAAGAAAAACCTGGTAAAAGCTCTTGACAAATTTCTCCTGTTCCCTCTACCTCTTGACTGGCCCTGGTATTTCTCCTCCTCCTGTGGGTCTTCCCTGCCCTGTTCCCAGGGAACTGTGAGTGCCTTTCTTCCTTCATGACAGTGGCTTCTGTGTCTGCATGTCCTGCCGTACCTCATTAACACTGAGCCCGGAGCCCTTGAAACAACCCACCCACTCTCCTGTCTCCAAGACCTCCTCTGCCAAATGTACTCCCCTCTAATGACCTGCCCTGAGAAAATACAATTTGGAGGGTTTCCCAGGGCTTCATCCCATGCCCTCCGTCTGCAGCAGGGCCATCTCTGCTGCGTTCTTTCCTATTCTAAGGATGAGATAACTGGCTCCTAACTCTTTTTTTTTAATATTTATTTTTTAGTTTTTGGTGGACAGAATATCTTTATTTTATATTTATGTGGTGCTGAGGATCGAACCCAGTTGCCTCATGCATGCTGGGCGAGCACTCTGCTGCTGAGCCACAACCTCAGCCCCCTCCTAACTCTTGCCTTCACAGTTTCCCTTGCTACAAGCTCATTCTCATTGGCTTACATATAAGCTGTCATTTTTCTCCATTAAAGCAAAAACTAGATCTGCTTGTCCTTATATCCCTATGGCTCCTTCTCCGTTTCTCTCTCTTCCATTGTACTGAAACTTCTCAAGTGAGTGGTCTCTTTGAAGTGCACCGATTCCTCTCCTTCTCCTCTCTCTCAAGATCCGTGTAATTGGTTATATCACCAACACCACCAGAACTGCTCTTGTCATGGTCTCCAGGGCTTCCATGTGGCTAACCTCTCCCTCATACACCATCTCAGCAGTCCTTGGCGCCTTGAGCCAGTCACTCCCCGCTTGGGACACTCTGAGCTTGGCTCCCCCGACACTCCCCTCTCCAGATTTTCTTCCTGTTCTTTGGCTGATCTTGCTCAGACTTCTTTGCTGGTTCCTTATCAAGCCCCTGATCTCTTGACCTTGTAGGGCTCAGTCCTTGGATATTTTTTTTTCTCCCAATTCACTAGGTTCACTAGGTGATCTCATCCTCTTTCATGGCTTAAGATGTTGTGTTAAAGAGTGTGAATGGACAGATATAGACACAGGGACAGGGACAGGTATATCTTTGGCCCTGAATAGCATCCTTAACTCCATACCCACCTGCCTACTAGACATTTCCACCAACTGTCTCATATGCATTTAAAATTCGACAAGTACAAAACCGGGTTCATGGTCTTATTGCAGAAACTGTTCCATACCCAATCTACTCTATCTCAATTAATGATACCTTCACCGTCCAGGAACTCAAATAAAAGACAATTCACCATTATCCTAGATTCTTCTTCTCTCACACTTCATATCCATGGTCAAATAAAAGACAATTCACCATTATCCTAGATTCTTCTTCTCTCACACTTCATATCCATGTCAATCACAAATTCTTCCACCTCTGCTCTTGAAATGTACCCAGATTCCAAACATTCCTCACGACTTCCTCTATTAGCCCTCTGGGGCAAGCCACTTCCAGTTCTCATTTGGATCATTGCTAATATGATACTGCTCCTGAAAAAATCTCCCTCTTCTGCTCTTTTACCTTTTAGCATTATATATTTAGCAGCCAGAGAAACTATTTTTAATATAAATAAATTGTTGTTGCTTCTCTACTCGAAGTCCTATGGTGAATTTCCTTCTGAATCAGAATAAAAGCAAAACTTTTACAATGGCCGGGGAAGCCCTGTGATTGAACCCCTGCATCTTCTCTAACTTCATCTCCTGCTGACTGCTCTGCTAACTCCCTTTGCCTACCCTGGCCTAAGGCTGACCTCCCCAGAACCAGAAGGTAGTCTTCTGGGAAGGTTTTCATCTGATGTGGGGCTGGAACCAGGACAACTGGACTTCTCTCAGGAGATACCTTTCACAAACTCAGTCCTTGGTGTAGGCAAGCAACTGGGTTCCTGGTTCACTGGATGCTCATGCTCATTGTTGTAAGCTGACATTATTAGGAACAATAACTGGTTCCCAGGAGTATCTGAAATGTGAGGTTATGAATGGGCTTTTGCTGTTTTTGTGCAGATGAAAGGGATTTTCTCAGGGATATAATTTTTAGGCTCTCTTTCTTTCATGCATTTGCCTGAGACTGAGAATGAATACATTTTTGAAAGGGAGGAATATATGGCCACAAGTTTCCTATATCTGCAACATCAGCCAGAGATCTTTGCCACACAGCTATAGACCTTGCAGCTGGAAGATGAATTCTAGCAGAAGGGCACTGGCTGTCCATCCTGGTTCCAAGAGGCTACAGGGCCTATCTCTGCAGTGAATCATGTCCATGGTCATCGTAACCAGTGTGTCCATCAAGAGCCAATTTTGTTACTTAATTCTCAGAATGAACCATGGCAACCTGGCTGGAGTTTTGCTTACCTTTGTTCTTGTAGGATTTTAAAGTGACACCCTAACCCCATATCCCTTCTGCTGGCCTTAGAGTTCACCTGCAGTGGCAGCCAACTGTTCCAGCATGATGACAGCTCTCCAGGGGGCCATGTCTCTTTGCTTCTTGACCTAAGGGCATTATCATCTTAGAGCTTGCTTGCCCAGCTGCTGCAAAAGGAACCCTGCCTGTGTAGGGAATTTGACATCCCAGGGGCAATCCTCAGCCAACCAAGAGCAGAAGCCTGTGTCCAGTTGGGTTATTCTTTGGTGCATTTTGCATGGGTTCTCACAGGGATTTTGGTAGAACTGAGCCCATTTGTTCCCAAGGATCAGTTCCTGGGGTTCTGGCTCTGGTGGCCAGCATGTGCTGAAGTCTCCATGCTGTGGCTAGCTCTGGGATATGATACCATCTCAAGCTGACTTACCTAAAGCCTGATCAAATCTTTGAAAGCAATCCCTACGTAGTCTCTGGCTTTTTTCTGATTTGGTCTCTGACTGATATAACGCCACTGTGCAGTTGCTGGAGATGCAGGTGGTCAGGAAGCAGACTCACATTAAGTGTCTGTGGACATATCCATCCCCTGCTTAATAAGTGGGGCATCTTGTTCTAAGTAAAAGGGCCTAATGCATTAGCAGCTATGAATCAAGGCTCTGGAGTCAGACTTTGAGTTTGAATTCTGCTTCAACCACTTACTAGCTATGTGATTTGGGGCAAGTACCAACTTCCCTAAGCCTCAGTGTTCCAGTCTACAAAAATAGGGATCAGGATAGCACCAAACCCAAAGAGGTTTACTGCAAAGATTAATGAGACAATTCATGGAATACATTAGTAAAATGTTTCTCATATGTAAGTGTTCAATAAACTCAGCTACTTTTCTATATCTAATAGAATGGAGCTTGGGAGTTTATAAAGTCTATTTCAGGGAGGAGGCAAATAACCTTGTTAGCTGGAGGAGGTTTCTGAGTACTAATTTCCCCAGCTCCTAAGACAGTGCCAAGTCCAGGCTGATGCTGGGAATTTCTTAATTACCTAGTGTGGCTCCGGCTCTAAGATGGCACCGATTTTTTTCCCCTCCTGGAATCCACACCTTCATGTTATTCCCTTCTTTTGAAGCAAGATCTATGATATTTTAATGACAAAAATGTGGCAAAGGTGACGGGATGCCAGTTCCGATCATGCTACGTTAGACGGCAGCCTCTGTCTGTCCTGTGGGCTCTCCCGGCTGCCGCCCTATAGCAAGCTGTTGGGCTGCGGGCAGCCGTACGGCAAGGAACCGAGGCAGCCTCTGTCCAGCAACTGTCCCAGAACTGAGTCATCACTGAAGTGTCCTGGAAGAGCATTCTTCCCCAGTGGAGTTGAGATAAGACCACAGCTCCATCTGCAGAGCAGTTAGTGAAGCTGAGCTGGAGTCCTGGTCCTCAGAAGCAGTGAGATAAGTAAGAAATTTGTGTTGTAAGTTTGTGGCCATCTTGTTATGCTGAGGTACATAACTAAAAGGACTGTGAAGTGGCTCTGTTCACTTGCTTCCTTCTCTAGCACTGGGTGGCCCTCTCTGAGGTCCTGAGGGCAAAGACTCAGTTTCTACCCTCAAGCAAGTAGTGGTGGGGAAAGGCTGACACTGAAACCACCGAGGATATCACAGAAACACAGAAATTTGGATGTCTGGCTGGGACACGGCCAAAGTAAAGGGTGTTCTGGAAGATGGGGGATTCAGGAAAGATGTGACCTTGCTGGTGGATTTTAGCAAGGTCATGGGAATGAGTGCTTCCTTGGCCAAAGGAACTGTGTTACCCAGGAAGAACATTATTAGTTAGTTAACAGCCTGGTGTGTTCAGGGGCAGATGCAGGTCTTTATGGAGTTGAAGAGCACAGAGTGTGTTGACATAGAAGGCATGCTGGTGGGGACGGGACCCCTGTGTAGACAGGAGTGGTGGCAGTGCAGTGGGATAACCATCAAGGATTATGTGTTCAAAAGAAAATTCTAAGAATTTCAACCATATATGATGTAGAAGAGAGACTGGAAGATTTAAATAGTGAAGCAACATAATTGAATTTCTGTTTCTTAAAGACACTATGTCATTGTAAGGGATGAACCAGAAGGGTAGAACCTATAGTCAAAGGGACCAGCTGGGAGACTAGTCGGGAAACAAGTGTCTCCGGAGGATGACCATGGAGAAACAGCAAGGTAGAAACCATGTGTCACCATCACAATGGGGGTAGAGGGTCAAGGTTGACTCTGAGGCATCTAGGACTAGGGTCCTGCATGGGGTTGGGGGGAGGAGCAGGGTTGTTCAGGGTAAGAAAGGAGGGTAGTGGGTGGGCTCCTTGGGCCATGACATTTGTTGTTGGAAAGAGACCATAAATCTTTCTGCTGATGAGAGGAACTGGGACCAGGGCTGGGAGAATCCCTCCAGTCTCTATGGGAAGGGAGCTGCTCCTCTGAAGGGAAAAGCCCAAACAAAGCATCCTAAGGATGGTGCTGGTGTTGGGAGGAAGCATGAAGGTCAGAGGAAGCATGAAGTGCATTGATGTAGGAAGAGATTTCCTCCCTGCTACAGGATCTCCTACTCTTAAGGAAAGAAAGTTCCAAGAACTCTAATGCACCTTGAAGCCCCCATCTTCCCGGACCATTCTCTTTCACCTTTTCTTCCCTCTAGGCATACTAGCCTCCTTACAGTTCCAGGGATTCTCCCTGCTTCCCTGGGGTGTAACTACCATTGAATTATCCTGCCCACCCCCAGTGGATGCCATGACAACTAGAATGTCAAAGAGCAGCTTTCCTTTAAACAGAACCGACCTTGTCCCATGCCTCTAGGGCTTTCCCCACCCTCTTCCCAACGTCTGACAGGCCTCTCTTCCTTCTTCACAGTGGCTTTGCAAAATCACACTTAAATATTTCATTCAGTACCCATTTCCTCTAATAAGCCTTCTCTGCTACCTCTCCTATGAGCTAGGAACTCTCTTTGTGTTTCCATAGTACTCTTGATTGTCTCCACCATCACACTTCTCAGAGAATTGAAATGATCTCAGGCCAATATATTTCTAACATTAAATTGTGAAAACGGGCACCTCCCAAGGTTGGCACATGGTAGCCATTCAATCAACATTTCTTAAATAAATAGCCAATGTTTCTTGAACTGAAATGAATAGTTTGGGTAGGAAAAAGCAAGGATTACAACCAACATCCAAATGTTCAAGGAGACAGAGTTGAAAAACTGCCTATGAAGGTAATATATTCCCTATGAGTCCCATTCATAATAGAGAAATGTTTGGATGCATTGGAGTGTACATCACTAATGGGGAACTAGCTTTTGCCAACAGTTTGAAATTAAATTTATACCACATATATATATTTGTAACTCTCATGGCACTCAGGAGAACTTTCTGGCTTCCTGATGCCTACAATTTGCATAGGGCTGGGGGGAATAATGCCTACACTTTGTTACATCTTGCCACCATTTACTACTAACAATGAAAGATATGAGATCAATGGTGACATCCTTGTGGTGAGCAAAGCTATAGGTTTAACACATTTCCTCACACTCTCAGGAAGACTACATTTCCTAGCACTCCTTGCGGGGTTATCATGGAATGAGTTTGGCCAATGAGAATATGAGTAGAATTGATGAGTCACTGTGATTCCAAGGCAGAAATTGGTATGTATTTTCCACATTTCTCCACCTCTGTGCCTAGAAGCGAAGGACTCCAACATGTCAGATCCCATGGAAATAGCCTACATCTTTGCATCACTCTTTCCCACTGAGACAACCTACACTGGTCTGTGATTTGATCAAGAAATAAATCTTTGTTGTGTTAGGTCACTGATACTTATAGGTTTTTCTGTTGCAGCAACCAGAATTGTTTATTATAAATAATACAATCTCACAGAGCTGTTTTAAAGTAAATAACATTCCTCTACATAACCATTAAAATGTCTATTTATTAATAACTGGTGCAGTGTTTATTTTAAGATAGAACATAAAAAATCAGGTAAGAATTGTTTGCATAATATATATATATATATTTATATGGAAATCAACTTATTAAAGTTGTTCAAATATTGGACAGAGCCAGAATATAAATTACACATACAGTTTAAAAATTACAGGAAATCATATTATAAAGAGCACTAAAGGCCACTTGTGGAATAGTTGTGTTCCCGTGTAAGCCAGAACGTGAAGAGAGCCTATTCGTAGCACGGAGGAGACAAGTCCAGGGAGCAAGGCACCAGAATTCTATGCCAGAAGAAGGGGGTAAAAGAAGATATGACCCAAATCAAATACAATGGGTTCGAATCATTGGAAACCTCAATTGTTCTTCGATGACTGATGTTTTTGATCCCTGCTACATAGAAAAAGGTGGGGGGAAATAATCCTATCCCATCTGAAGCAAAGTAGAGATCATTTTTTCCTTTAAGTCTAGGAAGGGTCAACAAATGTGATGAGGTTCTTCTGTCTTTCTTAGGGATTTTCCAGAATAAGGCAGAGCCTACTTTACCTCTCTATCAGCAAATGCCTGAGGCTAGACAGAAAGGCTGCCCCAAATTTTGGAACTTGGCCCACAGCTGGGTTTCCAATCCTCAGGGAAACACTGGAGAGTAAAGCTGATTCTCTCTCCCTTGGAAATGTATTCAGAGGGGTAAAGAAGGGCGCCATTGGCAGATCTGGTTGGCTTCCATGCAGAACCTTGATCTTTTCATATTGAGAAAGAGAGAGTCACAACTGTTCTGAGCGTTTGGCCTCCAGAGAATGTTTTTAAAGACTAGCCTGTTTCTACAGGAATCCAAAGCCCTGAAATAAAGGTGCAGTTTAGAGACAAAAGACCAGCGTTGGAGTCAGCGGAGACTTAGAGACATTTGAACTCCCTCCATTAAAAACAATGACAGAAGATCCTTGGGGACAGAGAACAAAGGGCGCTTGTGGGATTAGCTGCAGCCACCAAACCCCAAGAGCTAATGGATCCCAGCATGAACCAGGTGAATAATTTAGGTGGCCTTAGTTTCTGTCATTCACAGCTGGATTGTGAAACCAAAGGACTGAATAGTCCAGGCATTCCGCTCTCCCCAGGGAGTCTGTGGGTCTGTGATCATTTTACTGTAAAGCTGACCAGACAGAGGAAGGCAAGGCCTCATGGGGGGACAAGGGCCTGATTTGGGAACATTTATATGACACAGGAGACTTGGAATGCAGGTGAGGGCAGAATTTGAGTGGGAGAACCATGAGATTTGGTTACAATCTCTGCTCTTCCTCCTATAATATTTGAATTTCGGCAAGATCATTTCTGTTTCCCTCCCATTGTCAGTTTCCTCATCTCTGAGACTGAGACAGGAATGTCTCCCTCTTGGCTTGGGATGAGGATGGCATGGTCCATAGAGAACAATTGTGTTTTCTGATATTCATGAAGAGAACTTAGGTTAAGCTTCTCTCTCCTTCCTTGACCTCAGTCTTATAGGCAGAGAAAGAGAAGGGAACACTGAAATTAAATAAAACATGCTCTCATTTTTCATTACTCCTAGGCTTCAAATTTTCAGTCTTTTTGACAAGTAAAAGAGCAATTACAAATACATTTCTAAACAGTAGGCCAGGTTTTTGATGGATTGTTAGCCATTCTAAGGTTATTCTCATAAAGTCACCATTTTGACTGTTAAAATCTAGTAATTTTTTTTTTTTCCTGAAACTTATTTTAATCCCAGAACAGTGCTATTGGGAGGAACAAGCCTTGGGTATAACTATAATTTTTCAATTACTGCCATCCAAGAACTTGACCACCTTTCTCCTTGATTCTCTTAGTAACATTTGGTTCAGCCTGACTCAGGAGAGCCAAACTCCTTCCATGGAGTTTAAGAGTAACCAAACATGGTTACCCTTCATCAAAATGCAGAAAGCCCAGATTCTGGCAGATCTGTCCCAAGTACATCCCAAGTGGAAACCAACTACAAAGATCTTTATGACAGTCAATAAAGTCCTGGTGATTTCTTAAAATAATATCCTACTTACACAAACATAAAATGTCTTAAGTTGAATCCCATTTGCTTCTTGTAGCTTTTGATGAAGGCCCTAGAATACCTGGTTAGGACCTGGTGGTATGGGGGTTTTCTGGGACAAGGTGTGAGGAACCAGGCTGTGCTCAGGTGAGACCAGATCCCAATAGAAAGGGACACCTTTGGTAGAACTGGCAATTTGGGGTAATATAGATCCCCAAAGAAATCATATCTCATTGTCTTAAATCAGACCCATAGAAAAATCCATTTGCTTGTCCCATAGAAGGGGATACAAGCTGAGTTATGACTCTGGGGCTGAAATGAATTCAAGCTGGGCCAAATGGATGAAACAATTCAAGTTTGTCAGGATGAAGAGGGACAAAGCGGGAATAGCCAGATAAGTGGCTAAGGGTTGTTCTTTATATTTTCTCAACTGCATCTAGTAGCAGGAGGCCTTTGGAAGACAGAAGGAGTTTGGAAGGAGGAACATTTTCATCTTTGAATACATGGGAACATCAATCATATTTCAGAGATGGGAAGAAGTCTCAGGAAGTATGTCTGGTTTAGGACTTTATTGAGTGGGCCAGGAAATTTTCATTCACTTTCTGGGCTCCACAGTCACACTTCTTTGTCTCCAACATCTGGACTAGGATTCAAGAGACTTGCATTCTAGATTCACTCTGCTACTCCATCCCTTATTTAATCAGAGACCTGGCGTGATTCCCCACACTCTGAGCCTCTGCTTTCCCATCTAAAAAGAGAGGTAGTTCTTCTGGATGGTCAGGTTTCCCCATGCTCTGAGTATCTCAGAATTTATGAAATTTTGTCTCCACGCATCTATATAATAAGTCAAAGCTAGTCACAATTTTCCTACAGGGGTGCCAAAGCTGAGGCTGATAAAGTCTGGGACAAAGTCCCCGGGAAGGATTTGACATGCTTTAACTTTCGTCTGGAAGTTTCCCAACTTGCTGCTAGGGTGGGTCTGACAGCCATCAAATCTTGAACCAGGAGTCCCTTCACATTTAATCATTCCTTTTGACTTTACCTCCTGTAAACCCTCTTTTGAGAGAACAGTGCAGCATCTGGGTCTAGGGGAACTCCCAGCGCCGCCTCTGGGATCAAACTTTTCTCCTCTCTTCATCTTGACATTCCTTCTCTTCTGCATTTTGTTGAAGAGTAACCATGTTTGGTTATAGAGTGGTACTTACATAAAAAGTAATTGTAACAGGGTCTGATTTTGTCATGTAATGATTGGGATTATATCTCCAACATCATTTTTTTCCTGAAAAAAATTTCTGGTGTAAAATTAGAAGTCATAAGTAACATCAAAGAGTTAGGCAAATAATCTACACGTACAGTTAAAAGGAACCTGAATGACAGATCCACACGTGGGTCTGTCACTGTACTAGGGGTTTTTCATATAGACTGATTGCCTTATTTGCAATTGACAAAATAAGACAAATAATAGTTGATGTCAAATACTTTTGAATGTTCTAAAACACAAACTTTCATCCAGGTCAGCTCTATATCCTTCTTATGTCTTTGAATTACTATTACTAGTTCTCAAAACCTTGAAAACTATGGAGATTACCTATCTTCTAACCTGTTCTAACCTGAGTGTCTATGAAGTGCTACCTGCTACCTTGTCTAGAGGGCAATTAGTTTAGTTTTAAATGGTAAAATATCAGTAACACAAGGATTTTGGGTTAATTTGGATGTGAAGAAAAGATACTCTTTTTAAAAGTTCATTCTGAAATGAGTGAATTTTCAAAAACAAGTAAAGGCATATTCCTAAGAATTTTCAGAAGGAGTTTCCTAACTCCTTTCCTAAGAAGTTTCGGAAAGCAAAGAAAAAAATCTTTGTAATCCTAGGTGCCTTGAAATACTATTCATGGAGACCAAAGGGCAGCTACATGCATCTGCTGGAGAAGCACAGGGTTGGGGAATCAGAGGTGTGTCAGCAGCACTGTTGGAAGTGTAGGTGATTTCCAAAGACCTGGACAAATTTCTTCTCTTGCTCCTAAAGACTTTGACCTGCCAGTTCCCATAGACTAAGTGGCCCCCTTCTCTTCAAATGGATGGGGCCATGACCATGGCCTCTCTTGGTTAGCATGGTAAAAACCAAGTAGCTCAGCTTCTTGCCTGGTCTCCATCTAGGCAGGGATTTAGAGAGGAGGGAGAAGCTGGCTTCTTCAGATGCCACCTTCTTGTACAGCTTATCTGGAGCTATAAAGTCCAAAACACAAATCCAAACTCCCTTTCAGCCCACTCAGCCTTCGCTGGTGTGATGGTTCACGCAATCTTGATGCAAGGTTTGTGCTCTCACTTTCTTCCTAGTTGAACTTTCAACCGTTTCCAAGCTGAGAAGCATTCTTCATGCCACAGAGTTGTCTGCGGCAATGAAATCAGATATTTTCCATTCTTCGTAAACAGTTTGAAGGGACTTCTGACATTCGAGGCCCCCAGATTCCTAACTTTCTCATGGCAGAAACTGTGGCTTTCTAATCTCTGAATTTTGACTGCACAGTTCCTGGCATAGAGTGATGCTTAATAAATTTTTGTCAAATGAATAAACAAATGAATTTTTCTTTATTACACTCTCATTACAGTAGCATAGAATTATAAAAATAGTTTTGGCAAATCATGAGTGGATTCTGTTATGTTAGGTTTTCTATAGCTAATTACTCTTTCAACTCAAAGTACAAAGTGCCTGAATCGGATAGACATAGATGTGTAACTGTTGACTAATTAGTTTGTGTTGACCTCTACAGTTTGGGGTTTTCCTGTTTGGTTTGTTGTTGTGGTGGTGGTGGTGGTAGTGGTTTGTTTTTAATGAAAACTAGAGCTTAATAATATCAGTGTCATATCTAATAACTCTGAAGTCTCAGTTCTAAGAACGAATACAGTCATTGAAAAGATTTTTCTCAATTTAGTTGTTCTCTCTTTGTCTCCCACTTTAAAAACAATCTTTTGGTGCTTGCTTGTGTGCTAGTGTTTTATAGTCAAACTCATGCTTCATCTCAAGTGTTTTTTCTCACCCCAGTAGAATCTCATTTTGTCTAACATTTGTAAAGTTAATTTATTCATTCATTTTGATCTTCCTAAAATTTGACCTCTTAAAAATTTGTGTGCATGCGTGGGTGTGTGGTGCAGGGGATTGAACCAAGGACCTCGTGAACAGTGCATATGTGTGCTATCAGTGAACTTAATCCCCAGTTCCAAATTATTTGCTTTCTTGTACTTATTGAATTTACTCTTTTTGTTGTTGTTCTGAAGATTAAGCCTGGGATATCACCTGCTGGGCAAGTGCTTTACACACTTAGTCTCACCTCTTACCTTTTTTATACATCATATTATAACACACAGAGGACAAACAAATAAAATGAGATCATGGTTTTACTTGAGAAGATCATTCCTAGTTTTATGATGTAATTAATTTGTCACTATTTCAAGGGATTTGGCCCAAACCCCTGTGATCCTGGAAAATTGGAAACCCATTGGTGCGTATTATAATCTTGGGGCATATTATTAGCCAATTCTTGTGGGTAATTCTTTTGTCCAACAGAAGGACCTTTGTGGAAGCACACACTGTTTCTCCCCATCACTTAAATATTCCATCTTGGTCCTTAAACTCCTGCTTCCTCAATACCAGCTCTGTTGTAATGTTGTCTGTGGGCACACAACTTGAACAGGTTTGGTTTGCTTTCCTAGAATGTATTTTTTGGGGGACAAAAAGGAATATCAAACCAGAATTATTGAAGAAGATCAATTTTCTTCTTCTTTTTTTGTTTTCTTAGGTGGGAAAAACAGTTTTAAGATTCTTATTATTAATTCATGAAATGCATATTTTTCTGTGTCCACACTGATAGCTAATAAGAAAACTTACTAGATGTTGGTGACATATGGCAATCAACAAAAAATGAGTTTTTGGACTTAGGAGCCCATGCAGAAATGATACAGGTTCCAATTCTCAGTAGGGTACTAAAAGAACATTAAGAAGGTTTCTCTAACTTTAACTTAGAAAAGATAATTTCTGCTTACTCTTTCTAATTTTGAGTCCACGGTAAATATTTCCCACTTAGAGCTAAAAAGATTTCACTCTTTTGACCAAGAACTCTATCAAATTCTTGAAAAACATATCTGCTTATAATATATTGATGTTAATAGATTCTGCAGGAATATTGACATATTAGAAAAATAATTTGTGCATATGTGGAGAATTTGATTCATTCTCCATCTTTTTTTTTTCTTTCAATAACTCAAATACATAAAGACCAGCAGAGTTACTTGTTAGATGGTAGGCAGCACAGTCAATTCTGGCAAAAGATTCCAGGAGGATGAGAATGAAGAGCTAAACCCTTAGGAAGGAGCATAAAGTTTCTTAGGTTTTGGCCCTGGTGGTATTACTGAAGCCATGTTGAAGGGAGTGGAAGAAGGGATGAAATGGTCCATACCCTTTGCCTCCCAGAATGCCACGAAGACCATTGGAAAGCCACAGAGGAGGGCTTACACGTCTGATGCATGTGAACATTCTTGTGTTCTTCCTGCCTCAATTTCAAGGTCAATACCCATCCATTCATGGGACCCTCCATGTACAACTCCCTTCTACCATTCATAGTGTCTGCCTTTGTTTGGGCTTTGGTTTTAAGTGCTTAAAATCAGGAGCCAAGCTTTAAGCACTGCTATATTTTAGCCTTTTGTATATGACCCATTGGCATGTGGGTTGAAAGGAACCAACCTCTAAGCAATTTCTTTCCAACTCAGGGCAGGGTACCTGGATAAGGTCTTCATGAAACCATCAACCAAATGTCTGCCATAGCAACTATGGCTCCTGTCAAGGAGGAGAACATTGGTAGCAGTTGCATGTAGACATTGGTTTAGGTCATTTCCAGCATCTTGGTGGTCACCATGGCAACTACCCACACAACCAGTGTTTAGATGGGTGAGCAGAGTAAGACAATAGATACTATGGTGTGGTCCTTTAGCTAGTATAGCCCACGCCTAACAGAAGCCTTTTCTATCAGTCTTTGAGAGAGTTGTAACATCTCTGAAGAGGCCACAGGTGACTTGTGCTGAATATTAATGCTTTTACAATAGTGCTCTTCAGGCCATACGCTTACCCTCAGTGAGTCATGGCTATGTGCAGTTCTAGTATTTTCACTGAAAAAGTCTGTAGGAGTAAAATTAGATGGTTCTGGAGATTTTGCCTACTTACTTAATAATAATAGATCAAGCTTGTTTGCATATTTTTTTTTCTGGATCCCAAATGCAATGTATTGAGTAAGCATATTTTGCAATAAAAGCAGACAGCCTCTTCCCCTGGATAAACTATGGCAATTGCTTCCCACATGACACAGAGTACTGGTGTCTTGGCATGATTTCTGGGTCCTAAAGATAGAGAGGAGGGAAGAGTCCAGGGTAGGGAGGGAGTCAGCAGATGGGGCTTTGAGTCCTGGTTCTCCATGGGACAACAGAGTGACCCCAGCCATGTCATTATACCTGAGCCTAAGATTTCTCAGTTTTAAAAAGAATAATTTAGAAAATATAATTACCGCATCCCCTCTTGATTGTAATTTCTGCTTTGGATATGGGGAAGAATGTGAATTGGAACCTTATTTTGAAGATACTGAACTTAGCTCCTGCCTAGAGGGGCACTTCACTTCTGGCAAATTTCATTATCTTTGCCTACATAATTTGGGAACTACTTTAGTTTGTGTGCTTGTGTCTGTCGGGTGTGTATGTGCTGTGTGTGTGTGTGTGTGTGTGTGTGTGGTGTGATTTCTCCCCTCTGATTCGTAACACATGTGAAATCCTATACTTGGGGTCACCAACACCTTTTTACAGATGGGGAAAGAGGCAGACCAATGGAGGTCCCTTTGAGAGCTTTGAAATGATTTTGTGGACTTTCCCTTAACAAAATCATTTCTAAAATACTTGGTTTGGGAGAATGGATGACTATCTTTCTTTGTGTCTGCTCAGTAGGAAGCCTCTTGGCATGCCATGTGTTTTCGTGGAGAAAATTATTTTCTTGCTTTAGAAAACTGTTAATTACCAGAGTATTTTACACAAAGGGGCAGTGATCCTAAAAAGAAAAAAAAAAAAAGTAAATTCTGTTCTCTGCTTACCAAAACAAAACCCAAACCAGCCAACCAAACCAACAAACAGCACGGCTTATCAATAAATTCTCCCGGTACTGGTCCAGTCATGATTAAAAGGAAGAAGAGCAGATAAATGTGTGTCCTAGAAGAGATTAGCGGTACCAGTTATATAGTGTCAAGTCATGCAAACCATGCTGAAAGGAAGCAGCTTCGTTGTGGCCACGTGGGGAGGAAGAAGGTCGTGAGAAGCCCCTGCTCGCGGGGGGGCCACCACGCACGCGCATGCACTTGATGCAGCCATTGGTGTCCCCGCTGGTAAGCGCTGGATGTGAGAGTAAGTGAACTATACAGAGTCTGTCTACATTACAAGGAGGAGTCAGCCAGTGACCCCTTTTACGAGGGCTTGTTGGAAGGGGTCCATATTGAATCCGAAATCCCGTCCCCTGTGGACGACAGAGGCATGGAGCCACTGGGCGTGAAGGGGTCCGTGTCGGTGTCCGTCTCACCCTCCGCGAGGTACCGCTTCTCCCTCATCCAGCTCGACCCCGCACTGGGGCCAAACATATAATCATCTCTGTCCTGGGAGATGCTGAAGCCACTGGGAGACCGCTCCAGCTCTTCATGGTTGACTGACATCAGGGACAGAGGTGTGTCGCTGTCCCGCGTGATGCTACGCCTCTGCCGGGGCGAGATGTGGTCCGAGTAGGGGCCATGCAGTTCAGCCTGGGAGTGGTAACTCACTCGGGAGTCGAGAAGAGTCAAGATCGGCAGGACGGTGGGCCTCTCTGCATATGTGGACGCCGAGGAAGGCAGAGTGGCCTGAACCTTTGCAGAACTGGGTCCCCCTCGGGGCGGGTTCACCGGGTCATGTGCAAAAAACCCATAGGGGCCGACTTTGTCGATGGGCACCTGGTGGAAGCTGTTGGGGGGATCAGGGGCACCTGTCTCAGAATAGTTGCAGATGATGGTTTTCAAATCAGAATACCTGTTATCCTCTTTCTTCTCCCCTTCAGCTGGCGAGGGGGTCCCCTTGGTCGGGTAGTACTCGGTGACATGCACCTGCAGCCGCTCCATATGCTGCATATGCATGTCCACAAGGAAATCCAGCTTCTTCCCCATGTCATGAACCTGGAAAATACAAGGGACTGGGCATGACTGCTTCCTCTGGGGTGGGCATCATTGTTATTGGTTGGGGGGGGGGCATGACATACCATGTATTAACTTTCCAGAAGGGAAGAGAATTCATGCAAGTCTTAATAATAACAGCAACTAATCATTTATTTCGTGCCCCCTAGCAAACTCTGCATTAGTGTTAATCTGTAAATAGCCTAGGCAGGGCCTTTCTGGGAGGCAAAGGCTGGAAGCAGAGAGATGTTTTGAGGAAAGTGTTATAGGCCTTCATGGTCCCCCAGTGGAAGAGGTGGCCTTGCTCTTTGTTGCTACTCCAAGCAAAGAGTGGGAGTTCATGGTTTGCAAACATTGTTTACCCAGAAGCCTGTGGATTCTTGGAGTATGTTTCACCACAGGCTGATGTGAACCCTGGAGGTGCAGGGGCAGTGTTAGCAGGACTTTTTGGAGCTGGAGACCCACCCAGAGCCTTAGGGGTACAGTGGAAGCCACCTCTGCTTCTGTCTGCCTAAATGGGAAATGTATTTGAATTTTTGGGAGGGTGTATACACAAGCCGGGTGCACATGTATGTGATATTCTCAATTCCCTGGGAGATGCTGCAGTTGGCATGTGAACAATATCATCTGGGGATATGAAGCACAGTGTGAGCTGAGGGTTGAAACGACATCCAAGCCTTCATGATGTCTGACCCACAGAACAGCTGGTGTATTTCTATTTCACACACTCTGAGACTCATTTAATTTAATTTTATTTCTATTTCACACACTCTGAGACTCATTTAATTTTACAGAAGCACAGGGAGATGAAGTAACTTGTCAAAGGTCATAGACCTGGTAAATGAAAGAACTGAGAATACACATTAAAGTTTTAAAATAAGAAACAATGTGGGGCTGGGGTTGTGGCTCAGTGGTAGAGCGCTCAGGAAGTACGTGCGAGACCCTGGGTTTAATCCTCAGCACCACATAAAAAATAAATAAATAAAATAAAGGTGTTGTGTCCAACTACAACTAAAAAATAAATATTAAAAAAAAACAATGTGTGTGTGGTCCTGGGGATGGAACCCAGGTACATTCTACCATTGAGCTACATCCCCAGCCCTTTCTATTTTTTAAAAATTTGAGACAGGGTTTCAGTAAGTTGCCAAGGCTGGCCTCAAACTTGCAATCCTCCTGCCTCTGCCTCTGGAAGAAAGAGCATTCTTGATGGGCCAAAATACAGAATAATTATTCAAATTTTCTCTCATTTCTTCTGCATAGATCCAATGTGGGTTATGAACAAAATAAAAGGATGGATATGTGTGTAGAGGAAACCTTCAGTGCAAAATTAGGCAAATGATGCTAGAATATGAGCTGTTTGGCTGTGGACGTTAAGAGGTACGCTACATGAGTGCTGGGGGTGGGCAGGTTTCTCTTTTCACACCCACAGCCTGCCCTCATCCTGGCCACTCCGCAGGCCAAGCCCTGAGAGGGACTTAGAAGAAAGGAGGGGAGAGGCGGTGAGAGATGGGACAGGGCACATCTCTGAGGGACCACCGTGGAGTGCATGGAGCCCGTGAGCTATATCCAGGCAGTTCGCCTGTGTCAGCTCACTCAATCCTCCCACCCACTTCATGAGGATTACAATGGGGAAACTGAGGCTCAGAACAATGGATTACCTTGCATTCGGTCAGCCAGACAATAAAGGCCAACCCAGGGATGAGGCTCCACCTCCTTTTCTGAGTGGTAGTCAATATTGCTCAAGTATCATGTGCCCCTATGAAAAGTGGCATTTGGAAGTCAGTCCCCATGTTGGCCTTCTGCTGAGGGAAAGACCTACCTGTCTTTCGACTTTGACAAACTTCCCCATCATACTTTGGTCTTCCATTTCCGATGTGGATGCTCTGGCTACATATGGTTCATTCCTAGGAAAAAGCCAACAATTCTTTAAGATCATTATATACGGCTTTGCTTTGCAAGGTCATTCCTGCTAGGGAGGCCATGGCCCCTGAGACCAGCATTCTCATTCTCCTGCTTACCAAGGCTGGAGGGCTCAAGTCTCCAGACTCACGCGAGAAGCTGGTGTTTTCCAGGCTTCCCCACTGATGGTTTCATGCTTACCTTACTGCAGAAAAACTTGAAGGCACTTTGTGTTGAAGTTACTAAAGCACCTGGTAGTGCTGATGTTTCATCCCTTGCCTTTCAGCCTCTGACTGGAGAGAGCGATGTGTGTGTGCAAAGGTGGGGAGGGGTTATCTGATCTCTGAAATTCTATACAGTGGGTCTACATATATTGCATGTGGCCCATTTTACTGAGAATTGAAGCAAAAACTGCTTCTGGAAAATTTTGCAAAACAAAGGATGCTAGTAGAAATGGGATTAAGATGCGTGGTGCGTTTGCTCTTAGCTTCAATATTTTTATACTTTATATGGATGAAAGGAGTCTCACTATTGCTCAGAACTGCTCATGTGAAGTCCCTTCTTGTTTTTTCTCTGTCCTAAGCTTTTGGCCTTTAAATCTCTGGGCTCTCTTTAGCTGAGCAACTGTGAATTAAAGCAGATGTCATAAACCAGTGACCATGTGTTGCATCTGGCCCCCCGGTGTTTTCTTTGTGCTGCCCAGATTTGAAAATTCATAAAAAATGGGGAATTGCTAAAAAAAAAATCTGGATATCAGTCTTTCTTTAAAAAAAAATGGACTACTTGGCAGCAGAGGGCTGTCATTTTTAGGATCAGCAGCAACAGAATAGAGTGACAGTCACCTCCTGTAGACAGGGCATACTTTCTGGGTCCATGATCCCCTCACTTCATTCCCCAGGCTGTGGCTGAGGAGCAGCTGACTTTGATCACCACCCTGAGCTCTCCTTATAAAAGGAAGGTGCATGATGTCCCTAAGGGGAACTCCTCACTTGCCTCAAACACATTTGGGAATAAAGAGATGAAAGTCAAGCTGTGGGCCTTCTGCGGGACACTTCCTTGTTCAAACTCTCACATATTTCAGAGGGAGGACCGTTCTCCAATTGCAGTGTATCAGGGGCCTGATGTGCAATTGCCTTCTCTGCCTTTGTCCTGGGAGACACACAAGTCAAGGGTGGAAGATGCAGGAAAAGGAACCGGGCTCCTAACAGGAAGTGTTCTTCCTTCCTGCTTCAACAAACTTATGTGTCTCCTCTTGCTTCATAACAAGGTGGTTATTTTTTTCTCCCAAAACCATTAAAAGAAGCATCATCTACATAGTCTGGGAAGAGAGGTGGGAAGGACCCAGCTGAAGGATTGGGGGTGGGGATGCTCCACAGGCTTGGGCCACAGGGTCCACCAGTCGGTGCACACAAGTCTCACCTGGGAGATTGCTGGGATGGGTAGGTGAAAGTTGTCCCTTTCTGAGACTTCTTATGTTTCGGCGTGGATGGAGGTCCAGGGGTGAAAATCATGTCTATTCTGAAAGAGGCAAAAAATAAAGGGGGAGACATTAAATTACACAAAGCTTTGTTTTGGAAGAAAAACAAGTTATTATATTTCTGCTTAATTCATATGCGGGTTTGGAATATGTAAGAGAAGGGAAAAGAGACAGAGGAGGAGAGAAACAGAAAGAAAGAGAATTTAGCACATCAGTACATTACCATCCTTTTCTGTCTGATGGCACTGAGAGCATTTTTCCGTCCCCAGGGAGAGGGAGGGAGGCAGACAAACCCCTGAGACAGAGTGAGGACTGCATCTTGTTATTTGTTACAGGAAATGGCATATGTGTGTGGCAAGCCTGTGTATCTCCCAGCTCTTTTATCCCTCCCCAAACCATTTAATTAGGGAGTTTTTACAGATGAGTCCTAGACTCCATCTTTCAGTGTGTAGATGCCTGTTGATCTGCAGACATTTCTGGCTATGACCAGGATGGGGCCAAACCTGGCTCTGTATCTCACTTCCACTTCTGTGAGACACCAGCTTTCTCTGTGAGCTGGGATGAACGAGAGAGAAATGTGTCCCTTCATGCTGCAGAGTTGGGGTGGAAGTAGGACCATTAAGACCATGCATCTGGAAGTACCCATCTCTGTCTCCCCACTGGAAACCCAGCGCATCTCTGTGGACAGGCCATGCCTCATATTAAATCAGCTTTCCTGTCTATCTAGCCCCCTGCAGTATCAGCATGACTGGGGAAACACAGGTAGTCATCCAGGTGTTCAAGCTCTGGCCACAACTCCTAGGAGTACACTTTCCTGATGAATATTAAAAACTATGACACTGTCACCATCTAGTCTGTGCTTATTAAAATTGGCTGATATTTGTGGAGTCGGGTCTGTCTTAGCCATCATGCTCCCCTCCTTGGTCTCTCAGAGAGCCACACTTGCATAAAGAACAGAATATCACACTCAGAACTTGCTCACACATCCGTTTGTTCAACAGGCACTGAGCTCTGACTGCCTGAAACTGTGTGAGGCAAAGTTAGCTTACCTTCAACTTGATGGCATCATTCACTTCCAACCCCTGCAGAGTGGTGTCTCTGTTAACTCCGCAGGAACCTCGAGTGGGGAGACATTATCTGGACAAGCCCAGAAAGGACTCACATTCATCTGAGTTGTCTCAATTTCTCTACAGGTCCCCTACAAGGGAGTGTGCATGTCTTGTGTATTTCTCAGTGTGTGTGTGTGTGTGTGTGTGTTGTGTGTGTGTGTGTCTGTCTGTGTTTGTGATCATGTCATTCAGTATATCAGTTAAGATCATCACAAGATCTAGGCAGATCTTAGATAGATCTTGTGACGATAGCATATGTGATACCCACAGGCCACCATACTCACTGGGTAATTTGGGTAAATCTTTGGCTCTTTCAGCTTTCATTTCCACATCAGAAATATGGCACCTGTTATGCAATAAACACCTTGAAGATTCTAAGGGACTAGGCACATATGCACAGTATCCAGGTGCTGAATTAAGATGGTTATAATTAATAGTGGGACATTGATGCCATTTGCATATTTTCACTATTATAAATAACACTTAGATTTTTTAATATGGTCAAAAATACATATATAGAATTAGCCAGCTGGACTTAATGGGGTTTTGTATTTATTTTTTGCAGCATGCAAAGCAACACAGGGAGAGCCAGTGGAATATGTGCCTCCTCCTCTCCATCAGCCATGATTGGGTGCTGACCTCGGCTGGGCCGTGGCAATGACACATAGTATCTTCACAGCCCATTTGGTCTGGTACTTGTTGGCCTTGACGTCCACAATACTTGATGAGAGTTTTTGTCCTTAAATTTTCTCCCCTGCGTTTTCCATTACTTCTGAATGCTTTTCACGGTAAGCTCTAAAGTTCACCTGACTTATTCCTGAGTGGCAGGGAGAATGTAGTACCACCAGGGGGGACTCTCTTACCTGGTCTGAAGGTACTTTATCCTGGAAAGCATGTCGAGGTGGCCTGCGGAATACTGCTCAATCACATCCTTCACGTCATAAGGCCTCAACGTCTCCTTGAACTTTTTTTTATAGAGACGGAATTGCAGAATTCTACAAGGCAAAGAAGGGGCATTTGTGCATCATGCTGGGGGTGAAGGGAACTGTAACAGGAGGCTAGCAAAGTCAGGGCAGGGGAGAAAGAGCAGAGAAAACCTCCTGGGGACACTCTCTGGCCTTTTGTTGCAGTTCTATCCCTTTGAACCACGTGTAATTAGGCCTGCTGGCATCTTTCCTGCAGGATTACCTCACTTTGATCATTTGAATAATGAGACAATAGTAGTAAGGACAGAGCCGAGATGTATTGAGCATTCATTACATGCCAGATGCTGAGTGTCACACTTATGAACAATCCGCTAATACATCAGTTTAGGATGATTTGACTATGGTCAGAGAGCTTCTGCACCTCCCCAGGGCTATCTAGCTCATGAGCACAGAGTTGGTCCTGTGGACTTATGAGGCCCATGCTCTTGGTCATTGTCACAGTGCTTTCTATTTGAGCACAGCTGGTGTATCTTCTCCTCAATAGACTCTTTAATTCTTTTGCTCTGGGCACCTAGAAAAAGTTAATTTCTGGTCTCTGTATTTTCTAAGTCTATTTGTAACATAGAGAACCTAGAACAGTAGATGAAGTCAAACCCTCACTCCATCTTCCTGGGAAGCAGTAAGGTCAGGCATGATGGGCTGCTGAGGTCCTTGAGAGTCCCCTCTTGAGGGTAACTCCTGCTGAGCAGTGTCAGCTTACACTCTAACAGTCGGTGTCAGGAGGCACAGCTCCTCCCATTCCCTCTCAACTTGTGTTTGCACAGATCTTTGACATGGTGCATTGGAAGCCCTTTCTGTTTGTCGTGACCCACAGCTCCAGCATGTAACCACCATTTATTTCCACCTGTTGATTATAGCATCCCAATTACTTGCCCTCTTTCCCAAATTATTGCCATTTTATAAGCCTGACCTTTTCCTAGTTTCACTTAAGGTGAGAGTCAGAATTCTAAGGCTCACAGGATAAACCTGCTCCCTGCCTGCTTTTGAAAGTAAAACTATCCTGTAACTCAGCACGACCACTGCTTCTGTACTATGGCGGCAGAGCTGAACACTCGCAACAGAGACCTGTGGACCTCGAAGCCTAAAACACCTACTGTCTGGCATCTTACAGAAGAAGTTTGCCAACCCTTGAATTAAGGCCTTGGGGAAAATGCTAAAAATTAGAGGGCAGAGTCCAGAATATGAAGCAATCCTGCAGAGCCCTCCCTCTAGGTCAACACAGTCATTAACTAGTTCTCTCTGAATAAGATCCTTCGTCTGGTTATGAATCCAGGTGCTGTGTTCTCATCCAGCCATTTCATTCTGTTCGTGATGGTGCCATGAGAAATGAGATCAAGGATTTGCTGAAGTCCACAGCTTATTACACCCTTGTGCTTCCCTGAACTATAGGACCAGGAATCTTGCTGAAAATATCATGAGTGGTTCTTGGACCATCAAATGAGTTCCTAGGATTCACCCTTATGAAGTGTAGCATGCTTGTTGATTTTCTTGAAGAATTCTAAAGCAAACCAGAAATCACCAGGGTTGATTATAGAATCCTCTAACACAGAATCCAAAAGGTCTCCTCTAACACAGAATCCAAAGGTCTCCAATTTATTACCTTGTTACAATGTTAATGAAGATGGGAAGAAGAAAAGCCATTCTGAGTAAAATGCTGATAAAGGAAGAAAACTCCCTGTCAGTATACCCTCTGTTCTGACACCCTTTTGAATAAATGCTGGTTAAAGCCATAGAACGGTGTGGCAGTTGGAAGAACTGTCAGGAGGGCAGTGAGGACACGTTTTTAGCAAGGTGAGCAGGAGTCACCAGACAACTGGCCAAGGAGAGCCATTGTTCCTGAGGCAGTGTCCCCCTTAGAATTTTAATACCCTTGGTTGTTGGCCAGAAGTGACTGGAAGCTTCTTGCCCCTGCCCAAAGCCCATGGGCACCTTATGAGCTATGTCCTGGGGAGCTGAGCTGGGCCAGGGAGGCACAGAGGGGATGGGGGTGGTCATTACCTGACGGCTCGGATGGCAGCCTTGAGGGTGGGGATCATGTCTTCGATGAGGAAGTCATTCCCGTAGCCCCTGTCTTCTGCCATGGGATCGCCTGTCCCAGCATCTGGGAGGGAGACACAGGTGTCAATGGCAGGTCTCCACACGTGGGGAGGCTCTGAGACCCTCCCTGGAGTAGGCGCTTCCAGGCCTCAGGCTTTGTCTCCACTTTGTGGGGCCACACTGTGGCCTCCAGATGCCACAGCACCCACCTTCCTTGCACCCCCCTTTCTTGTCCAGAAATTTGAGTTAGAGGCCCGAGGGCTGGGGGAGGGCATGTGAAGTGGGCAAAGTATGTCCCACAGGACCCAAGAGGTCCCATGAGACAGCAGTGGACACCTGTGTGGGCCTCAGAGTCTGACAGATCTGAAGTGGGATTCTTTCTCTGTCGCTCTGTCCTGGTGACCTTGGGAAGTCACTCTCTGTGCCATTCACACTTCACAGGTCCCAGAGTGTACCCAGCAATATGGTGAGAGTCAAGGACCCATGGCCTCAGACACTGGAGTCACTGCTTTCCTGCTGGCCCTCCCTCTTCATGAGTAGAAGATGCACAGGAGGCCCTTGTTTCTATGGCTCCTCAACCTGAGAGGGCTTTTCTGACCCCTCTTCCCCCTCCCAGACCTGGGTACTGAGGCGTCTATCTGCAGATGGCTGTGCGACTGGTCTCTGCCTTCAAGTTGACCTGCACAGCTGTTTGCCCTTCAGGGCCACCTCAGAAACCATGGCAACCTGCCCCCAGCTCCCTGGAGATGGCCAGGAAAGCAGCTAACTCGGGAGCCTCCTGTCCTATGAGCCCTGATGCCTGGAGGGACGTGAATGAGATGAGGGAGAAGGAGGGAAGGGAGAGGCACTTTGGGGACCCAAGAGTTCTTCAAAGGAGAGGAGGGGAGGTGGGGAGGAGGTGGGCTCAGGAGAGCAGAAGTCGGGGAGACAGGTGGAGGACGGGAGGACAGGAGGCCGTTACCTTCGGAGCTCTGCCAGAAAGCGTAGGCTTTCATGCGGAAGGCGGTGCGGAAGCGCTCTTTATTGTTTAAGCCAGCAGGCTTTGGCTCTTTAGAAGGACTTTCTTCTATGGCATCTACATTCAGAGGGGTAAATAGCTTTCCTTTAGTATTGCTACCACGAGGATTAGAAAGGCGAACCCGATCCAAGAGACCCAGCTTTTGGCTACAAAATAAGCAAAAGTGAACAATTTTCCTCCTTAAGTGCAGGCTCTTGTAACTTCCCATCCCTCCATAAAGATTCAATGTCCTCCACCAAGGCTGATGGGGAGCGGTGCCCAGTGTAGGACAGGGTGGGGCTCACATGCTGGGCACCAGTGCCCAGCCTCACATCTTGGGCGAGCTCCTGAACTCTCTGGACCCAGCTTCCTCCTATGCTAAAGTGGGGTGCACATCAAATACAGTAAGGGCGGAGACCCCCTCCACGGTTTCCCTTTCTGTAGTTTCGGCTATCTGCTGTCTACCACTATCTGAAAACATTACTAGAGTGCAATGGAGGACTAAGATATTTTGAGAGAATGCATGCACATTGCATAACTTTTATTTTATCCTATTATTATAAATATTTATTATTTGTTATTGATGTTCATTTCTTACTGTGTCTAATTTGTAAATTCAATTTCATCCTAGGTGTGGGTGTATATGTTAAAAAAAAAAAAAACCCAGTGTATGTCAGGCTCTGCACCACCTTGTTTCAGGATCCACTAGGGATCTTGGATGCATCGCCTGTGGATGAGAGAGGCTACTGGGAGGTGCCTGTCTCATAGTTCATGCTGCAAAGATTCCTTCCTTCTTCATGTCTCTCCCCTCTGTATCAATAACTTTCTGTCTTTCCTTTTTACCACATTGTGGTTCAAAATATGACTTACACAGGCAGATCCTTATCAAATGCCCCTTGAACAGAACTAAATAACATAAAGCCATAAAGTGGCACCTTTAACCTGCCATCCACAGACAGAATCTAGGGCATCCAGGAACTTGGGTGGGAAATGACACCTTTAAGTTTCTAGCCTTTAACTAAAATTTAGCATCTCTTTCAATTAACAAATACAGGTAACAAACTCCACCAATATCCCCAATGCCTATAACTACCCACAAAAGAAATTATAGATAATTGTATGTCCTATTAGTTCAAGGTATTGTTTATGCTCATGGCAGCTTCAAGGTTATCATAGTATTCAACCTGCCACTAGGTCTTGTCCTTTAGTTCAACAGAATGAAGCATGTATTTGACAGCTCAAACTTTTAAGTATTTAACTCTATTTAATACTTAACAACCAGTTTCTTTTATAACTGCATATTATATTTTATTTATGGATTCAAATAAGTATTTTCTTAGGAATGAGTCCGTGGGTTTTTCCAGACTGCCACAAGAGTTCTTGGCATAAAAAGTAGTTGATAACAAATATACAGTTGTCCTGGTACAAAATATCAGCTCCTGGTACAAAATAAAACCTCCACTTGAGGCCAGGTCTATCCTTCCCGTCTGGCTGACATTGACCAAGCCATGCTGTTCCTGACCCTCAGGAGCCTCATCTGTAAAATAAAGGTAAGCATTCCCTGCTCCACTGGGTTGCAATGAGACGATGTTGGTCAAAGATTTGACAAAGAACTTGACACATGGTAGGTGCTCTTTAAATATGAATTTCTTGTAGTGCACAACTGTAATCCCAGCAGCTTGGGAGGCTGAGGCAGGAGGATCGTGAGTTCAAAGCCAGCCTTAGCAAAAGCAAGGTACTAAGCAACTCAGTGAGACCCTGTCTATAAATAAAATACAAAATAAGGCTGGGGACATGGCTCAGTGGTTGAGCACCCCTGAATTCAATCCCCAATACATCCCTCCCCCAAAATAAATAGATATGAATTTCTTCCCTCTATTTCCCACCCTCTGTGCTGTTGCACTAGTTGGCATGAGAAATAGTGATTTCTGTGTGAAGATTTCTGGAGAGTCATATTGCATGTTTTCCCACATAAATAGGCTCCAGTTATTGGCTTCCTCTCCACCACTCCACATGGGGCTTAGCACAAAATAGGCTCTCATGAGAGGGTGAATACATATGGGGGTCCCATCAGTTCCCTGTGGGCCTAGGACCATTCTGTGTTCTGAGAAGCCAGTCTCACTGCCACAGCTGTGGGCTTCTGCCTTTGCAGCCTAGGGTTGTGTGGAGGGAGGTCCTGGGGTTGGGGCTGCAGGTCTCAGGTGGGAATGCCACCCCTGCCAAGAACTCCTGCACTCCCTGAGCACCAGGTCCTCATCTGGTACAGGGGCCTGACAACACTGCTTCATAGAGGCTTGGGGACTATTACACATGATGTTATCTGTGACACTTCCTGCCTGCAGCCTGGTATAGAGAAGTCATTAAGAAATATTGTGTAAATAAATAAATAAACAGATGACTATGAGAATAAGCAATGGGCACCCCTTATTTCTTGCTCCCTCTGGGGTTATTCTCTCTCATCCCACACTGTTCACGACAGTTTGGTTGAAGGACTCCATGAATAACCAGCCCAGGGTACATTTAGATAAACTCCAATATTCAACCAGCTCCATCTTCCCTGAGCTGAAGTCAAAATTTTTGGAGCTGCCTTCCTGACCAATATTTGGTGAATAGCAGATAGGACAGAGAAGATGTCAATGGTGGATGAGGCAGGAAGTGAACTGAACACATAGAGAAGGCAAACCTGCCCACCAAGGAAGAAGAGGCTTTGGCAGTTACTTCTCAGGCCATCTTCCTTCTTGGCCCCTGCCTACCTGTCCTGCCAAACCTCTAAGTGGCTCCATCTTTCTATCTGCACCAAGCCCTTTGTCCTTCCCAAAGGGTCCTCCCACACAAACAGGTCCACCTGCCTGCAGTACCCTTTCTCACCTCCTCAGACAATCTCATTCCTGTCTGCAAATCTATGTCCAAGTGTCCCCCCTTGGAAATTAGATACTCCTCATCTGCTCCAAAGTCATGTTGTATTTCTCTCTGTCACATATTAACACACTGTGTGGAGAAACCATTTCCACATCTGCTAGGCAGAGCCTCTGCCTAGTTATTTTGGGCCTAGCACACTCCCCTGCCCAGGACATCTGGATGCTCAGCATGGCACCTCAGATCATGGGCTTCAGGTAGAGACATCCTGGTGAATCATGTGACCCAGGACACAAAACTTGTGCTCTTTGGTCTCCAGCTTCCTCACAAGCAGAATAAAGACAGTGAGCCCGTGCTTCACCCAGCTGACAAAGAGTTAAATGCAGTAATGTTTGTAAAGTGCTTTGCCCACTGTCTGGGATGCAGGAAGCGTTCAATAAATGCTGGCTATCATCATTATCCTGGTAAATAATCCTCTTCTCACAGAAGCAGTGGAAAGCTTACCACATTTGTGAAAATAGTGGATATAATTTCCTGGGTCACAAAAAAAGGTTTGTGTGGGTTTTTTAAATTTTATTTTATTCTTTTTCATGAACTGAGCTTTGGGGATTTATATATTATTTTCCAGTGCTTCTTAATGCTAATCTCAAAACACTCAACATTGCACTTTTACCCCTACTGGCAGGAACTAAGTACAGGAGGAGCTTAATTCCAAATGAATTAAGCAAGACAAAATGAATGGCAGCCGCTTTATCCTGATTTGAAATTTCAGCATAATTTTGGAAAGATAATGAGCAGGCCCTCTTGATTCTATCTGTGTTGGGACCTAATTCTTTGTCAGTTAAATGCTTTAGTCCAAACTCTGAGAGTCTGAATTGCTTTGGCCATGTTCACTTAATACTGCGTTGGTCACAGACAATACTCAGACTGTGTTAAGATCCAGATATGTAGGGCCAAAGTCAGAAATCTTGGCTCTGAATTACTAACAGCCCTTGTGCCTAAGAGGCTTACAGAATTCTTCTTCCAGCAAAGTGTATGATCAGCTTACTTCTTAATTGTGTTGCCTGAAATCCAAGACCCCACAGGATAATCAGATGCAAGCAAAGTTCACCACTGAAACGTGAGGCCCAATACTGCCCTTCTCTGTACAGATTTCCAGTGCACAATCCAGGACTTGTTCCCAGGGTACTGCAGGTCTTGCACGCAAAGCCCTTCTTGGAGCTGACATCAGATTTCCTTGGAAAGCCTGGGTCTCGTCTTTGTTAGGTACGGACAGTTTCCAAATATGATCTAGAAAAGCTGCAGGTAGATGGACTGGAGACAGAGGGTGAAATCTAGGTGGCTCTGTCCTGGCAGATACAGCCCTTGTCTTGGGCCCTGGCCTGAGGTCTCACCACCCAGGAAACTCCAGCCACATTCAACTCCACAAAGTTCCCTGGCATTCAGCACTAGGTACATGCTGTGACCTCAGCCGGAGAGAACCTTCAGCCTTTCTTTCATCTAAATGACTCTTATTCTTGTCTAAAACCTGGCCTGAGTACCAGCCCCAAGGCTCAGTTATCAGCACGTCTAGGTGCTCAGGGTAATGAGCAGGATGAGTGAAACCTCATGCATCGTGCCTTGGCACACTTTACGCTTTCCCATCCACGGCACTTGGCCGTTATCATCAAACCTTTGACTCACAAGGGACCCTTCCACTAAATCAATGGTTTTTGCCTGGGGGTGGCTTCAATCCCTCAGAGAACCTTTGGCAATGCCTAGAGACGTATTTGGTTGATCCAACTTGGGGAGCTCAACTGGCTTTTAGTGGACAGATGCCAGAGGTGCTGTTAAGCACCCTGAGATGCACAGGACACACTCCATAACAAAGAATCACCCCTTCTAACTATCCACAGCACTAAGGCTGAGCATCCAAAATAAAAGCTTTGGGTCCCACTGGCTCATCCAGTTTGTACCTCCATCTAGCACAGTGGCTGGCACAGGTGAGCACTTAAGGCATTATAATGATGCTGAAGGAAGGAAGAAAACATTTGATATTCTGATTAATAAAATGCATCCCACCTTAACTGAGCAAGGGAGTGCTGTATAGTAGAAATAATGTGGGCTTTGGAGTAAGAGAGATGGATTCATGTCTGTGCTCTGCAGTTATTATTTTAGATTGGGTAAGTCATAAGCTCTTTCTGATTCAGTTTCTTCATCCAAAAATGAAGCTCATATTAATTTATCCAACAGGAGATGTGTTTGACACCTTGTGAGTGCTAGGCTCTGATAGCGACCGGAGTAGATGGTGTAGTTCTCGGCCTCCTGTGAGCTCATGACAAAGTCAGGACAACATGGTCAGCAAACGGATGCATGCACTGCTAGAGAGCTGGTGAGAAGGCAAAGAGAGAGCCATGAGGGAGAGCCACAGGTAACTGATGCAGGTAGGGCGGCCAGGGAAAGCCTCTGGAGTGCACAGGAAATCAACTAGAAAGCCAGTCTCCATTGTCCAGATGAAGGTGATGGTGATACTGAAACTGAGCCCTGATGGGTAAGAAGGAGCCAGACAGCAAAGAAGCAGGTAAGAGCTCTGCATCCAGGACTGAGTGAGGGTTCAAGGCTGTGAGGACCAGGCTCATGCCCCTGAGGGGAGGATATGAGGCCAGGGCATCCCAGGTGAGGGGCAAAGAGGCCCCACCTGGCCATTCCTGTGTGTCACTCAGGTGAGGTCAATTTCCTTGGTAAGTGAAATGGAGATAGGGTACCTCCTTTCATCAGATCATTTATACATTTACTTGGCAAGTATTTATAGGATACATCCTGTATCTCAGGCAAAGCATTAGTGCCAAGGAGCTCATGGCCTAGAGAGGAAAAGACAATTATAAAAGGATTTATTCATATATACATATATGTGAACATATAATCTATATGTATATAACATGTATTTATGTTTGTGTGTATTTATGCTTATATGTGTATACATGTATATGTATACATACACACACATATGCTTTATCAGAGAAGCTCTGAGTCCAACCCAAGTGCATGATGAGTAAGACATCTGAACCAGGTGAGAAGCAGTGGGAGTTATCCACTGTCTGCATTCTCATGAGGACCAAGGAGGACAACATGTGAAGTGTCATCATCTATCAAAGCCACAGTAAAGGCAGTTCTTTTCCTTATGATTAACCTTAGAATCACTGATCCTAAGAAAGAAGCATAAAATGGTCAGGGCCAACCTCCCTATCATTGTAAGGATTTGGCTGAACTTTTATTCCTCAGGTCCACATAGATCAGAACAGTCAAGGCAGCCCTCATAAAGTGGCAGCTTGAGTCCCCACCAAGAAGCTGGCGCAGCATGGAGACCTGTTAAATCAGAGAACATAGCTCTTTCCCTCAGGTTGACAAACAAGTGTGTGGCTACTTATATAAGAAGGAAGCGATAAGATAAAATTAAAACCTGGCTGGCAATGTAGATAGTAATAAGGCAAGGTCACAGTGCCATGGGGGCAGCCATTATGAAGCAAATGATGGACAGGGAGGATCCATTGCTTGTCTGTGCACATTACTGACCATTTTGCAGTAAACTTGCACCCTGCCTTCTTGGGTAAAGAAATTGAGTTCTTTGTTGATGATCTCCCTCCTTCCTCCAGATCTCATCCTCCTCCAGGTTGTGTTTCTGCACCCCACCTGGCACCTTACCAGCCAACTGGTCACCCAGCCAAGTACCTGTTCAGATCCTGGATGAGCGGTATTGATTGGCTTATATAACCGACCCTCTGAGCAGGAAAAGCTAGCAAACCCCTAACTCTAATCTTGAAAAATCATGGAATGGATGTTCCCTGGGCACCTGTAGGCAAGTGGAGGACTTTTGAAGGTGGCATGAGCAAATTGACAGCCAGTTTTCAGAGGACCCTTTCCTATAACTGTAGAAGCCCCCCTAACCCCTGGAAAGCTTCAAAATTCATCTATGTGATCCTTAGCTTAACCAGAAGTGCCAAATCCAATCCACAGTGATATTTTCCATGTGTAATAGTCCTACTTATCTGTGAGCTTATTTTCTGTGGTTTCTGTTACCCGTAGTCAACCATGGCCTAAAATTTATTGAATGGAAAATTACAGAAATACACAATTTGCAGGTTTTAAATCGTGTACTGTTCTGAGTAATGTGATGAAATCTTGTATCTCCTACCCTGTTCTACCTGGTAAGTGGATCATCCCTCTGTATAGCATATCCTTGGGGCATATGCTACTCACCCAGTTGTTAGTAGCCATCTCAGTTATCATACTGACTGTTGAAGTATTACAGTGTTTGTGTTCAAGAAACCCTTATTTTATTTCATAATATCTCTATATTGCAGGAGGAGTGATCTTGGCAATTTGGACATGCCCATGAGAAGCTGCAAAGTGCTTCCTCTAAGTGAAAAGGTGAAAAGCAAAGTAGGATTTTTGCACACTCACACCCCCTCACACACAGCACATCCATGCAACTTTTATTATAGTGTATTCTATAATAGCTCCATTTTTTTATTAGCTATCATTGCTAACCTCTTACTGTATCTAATTCATAAATTGAACTTTGACCTGGGTATGTAAGTAAAAGAAAAAAAATCATACCTAGTGCTTGGTACTATCTGCTGTTACATTATCTAGTGGGGTCTTGGAATGTGTTCTTTTTTCCATATTTTTTGCTGGTGAGTTATGGTTGTACACATTGGTGGGACTTATTATTATACATTCATACATATGCACACAATATAATAACATAATTTGGCCAATATTGTTCCCCGGTATTTATCCTTCCCTTCTTTCCTCCTTCCCCCTGGTAACTTTCCTCTGTTCTACTCGTCTCCCTTTGATTTTGATGAGATTCCCTCCTACTTCTCTTTTCTTTTTCCTCTTGAACTTCCATATATGAAAGAAAACATGTGGCCCTTGACCTTCTGAGTTTGGCTTCTTTTGCTTAACTTATGTTCCCCAGTGCTATTCATTTTCCTATAAATGTCATAATTTCATTCGTCTTTCATTGTGTTTATACACCACATTTTCTTAATCTATTCATCACTGATGAACACCTAGGCTCGTTCCATAGTTTGACTATTGTGTATTGTCTTGCTATAAACATGGGCGTGCATGTATCACTGTGGTGAGATGACTTTAATTCTTTAAGGTGAATAGTGAGGAGTGATATAGCTGGTCATATGGTGGTTCCCTGCCTTGCCTTTTGAGGATCCTTGATTCCGATTTCCATAATGGTTGTACTAATTTACAGTCCCACCAACAGTGTAAAAAGTGTTCCTTTTTCTTCACATCCTCTCCAGAGTTTATTATTTTTTGTACTATTGATGGCTGCCATTCTGACTAGAGTGAGAGGAATTCTCAGAGTAGTTTTGATTTGCATTTCCCTTATTGCCAATGACGTTGAACATTTAAAAAAATATTTTAGCCATTTCCACTTTTTATGAGAAGTACCTGTTTAGCTCATTTGCCTATTTATTAATTGAGTTATTTGATTTTTGGCATTAAGTTTTTGGGTTCTTTATACATTCTGAATATTACTCCTCTGTCAGAAGAGTAGCTAACAAAGATTTTATTCCATTCTGTAGGTTCTCTCTTCATATTCCCAATTGTTTCTTTTGCTGTGCAGAAGCTTTTTAATTTGAGGCTATCCCATTTATTACTCAAAGCGTTATTTCCTGAGCTTTAGGGGTCCTATTGGGGAAGTCGTTGCTTGTTCCTACATGCTGGAGTGTTGACCCTACGTTTTCTTCTAGGAGTTGCATAGTTTCTGGTCCAATTCCTTGATCCATTTTAAGTGGATTTTGTGCAGTGTGAGAGATGAGGGTCTGGTCTCATTCTTCTATATATGGATAATCAGTTTGGGGAATGTGCTCTTTATGTCTATATGGAAAAGACTCCAAAGGCAGATTAAATAATTTACTTGCAGTGTGAACTTATGCATGACTGAAGACCTCAATGGTCTGGAGGGAATGAAAATAAAGAATACGCTGGAGGGGTCTTGAGACCTGGATCATATAACCTCTGCTGCTCATGGGCTGTGTGATATAAGGTGAACCTGTCTCTTCGAGGGTTCTCAGTTTGTATAAATCTATCTAGGTGAGTACTCTGGTTGTCTTCCCACTCTGCCTCTGTGAGTCATGAGCTGCTGCAGTTTCTCTAGAAAATGTCCTCTGACCTTGTCATCAAAATTCATCTAGCCCTCTTCTACAGTCCACCCCTGATGGCCTCTACAGTCCAAGCTAGGTGCAGGCAAGAAACTCTCCATTCACTTTTACATACACATTCATGGAAAGCCTGACATGTATTTCTGCAGGGAAATTGATGGTTCTGACTGCAATGGTTTCTTCCAAGCAGGATGATGTATGGGGAGAGCACCATGCAGATCACTCAAGGGGACAAGGTTGTCCAATCACAGGTTTCCAAAGGCCAGTGTTCTCAAATGGTTCCCTGCAAGCAGTTCCAGGCTCCTGTCACCTCCTCTGCCCAAATTCTGCCCAAACTCTAGGAGCATAGCATTGGCTTAAGATACAAGAATATATTTCATGCTTGTATAACTATGTCAAAACGGATTCTACTGTCATACATAGCTAAAAGGAACAGTAAAATAAATTTTTTTTAAAAGTCTACTGTGAGGGCTTGTAAGTGGTTTTCCAACAAATAAGAATGCGTGTGTAATCATTTATATTTATAAATACATAAGCAGTTTGCAGTGGTATTTACAAGGTGGCCTTTCTTTACAGTCTGTAGCAGGGTCCACGGTTTCCCTGTCATTGGGGCCTCTTCTGAGAGGGAGAAGGAGGAGGGTTAGAGAGATGCTTAGAACCCAGCAGCTCCTGCAGTTTCTGCAGCAGCCTGCAGTGAGGACTGTTTGCTGGGAAGCATCTGCAGGTGTGGGGACCATGAATTATGGTCTTGATTCATTTTCTGAAGTACCATGTGTGAGGCCAAGAAGCAAATGAAACTCCGTGGAATGGAAATAACTTCTTAATAGTCAGACCTGCCAGACTTTGGATTTTAGTCTTGCCACTCACCCACTGTGTAAACCAGGAGGAATGATTCCACCTCTCTGAACCCCACTCCCCTCACCCACCAGGGAGGATATCAAAGCTTATTTTATACTGGGGTTGTATGCACCAAAGGAGGCAACACAGAGAGAATTCCTGGCACAAAACCTGGCCCAGAGGACAGTAAGTGGCTGCTTCTGTGATTCCCATTAAGTTTCCCTGATTATGAGTGCATGAAAATGGAGGAGAAATGCCATCATCAGCAAGAGTGACCCTAGCGACTCTATGTTGTGACAAGCATGGCCACACGGGGGCCACCCACCGTACCAAAGCATACTGGGAGAAGTGGACCCTCTACCCTGACCCAGTGGTGGGGAGAAGGGAATTTATAATCAGAAACTCACCTGGCGGCTGCCTCCAGCTGTTCTTTCCTGTAAGGAGAAGAGGGAGAAATACAAACAAAGCGTGAATTACGTACGTGGAACACGCCCCCCCCACAAAGTTTGCTCCACAGATTCCCTTTGAAGGTGCTGGAGCAGAGTGTTGCTCTGGGACAAGATGGAATATGTGGAGGGGAAGCCACGAGGGAGGAGGTCCCAGCTGGACCCCAGGCCCCTGCTGCTATGTGCAGTCAGGTTCTTCTCAGCCACTCCTATATGCCCTTACTCATCCAGAAAACAGCTGCTGAACACCCTCTCTGGCCCTGTCTGTAGTGGAGCTCAGAGGATTTGTTCAAGAGGAGACAGATCAGGCTGCAGCAGCCACACACCCCACTGTCTGTCACCCCATCATCATTATAGTCAACACTGGCATCTTTCATGTCTTCTTGGGCATCTTTCATGCCTTCTGCTCGGTCATCAGATACTACCGTAGGTGCTTTTATAGATCAGCTCATTTCCTCCTCATTGCAACCCTGTAAGGTAAGTACTAGGATCATTTTCCTGATGAGGTGCAGAGAAGTAAAAAAATATTGCTCAAGGTCACAATTAGGAAGCTACAAGGTCAGGATCCCAAGTTGGGCTATCTGGCTTCAGAGTCCACGCTGTACTGAGGGGCACTGCAGGTGCTGTGCAAATAGTCCTGGTCCTGAGCCTTTACCCAGCCTCTGCCCAGCCTCTGCATAGATTTCCCTTCCTCTTTTTCTTCTGCCTGGAACCATCTTATTCATCTAACCTATCTGGACCCAGGCCTGACAGGGTGTTCCAGCCCTGGGCACTAACAGTGGCTCCCAGGACTATACCTTGGGAGCTCAGCATCTTCCTATCCCCCTCCATCTCCTCTGTGCTAAAGCATCAGTACTTCTCCCAGCCCAGACTCATCCAGCAGAGACTGAACTCCTGCAGTGGCCCAGGTACTTAGTTTGCTTTCACACATTTTATTCCAGTTGACCCTTGCCAAAATAATCTTCAGAAATGGTTATTATCTAAATAACCCTGTCTCATCGTTTGCCCAGTTTTCCTCCCTCAATAACTGTGTCTTCACTGAGTTGAATGGAAAGAGCATGGACTTTGGCATAAACACTGGGCTGCCGTCTCTGTTCCACCCCATGTCGGCTGGTTGCACTGGGCAGCTAATTAATCTCACTGACACTCTGTGCTGTGTCTTGGGTCTGGAGTTTCCCCCAGCCTCACACGTGGAAGATTTGGTCCTTAACGCAGCCATGTTCAGAGGTGAGTTCTTAAGAAGTGACTGAACCACGGGGACTCTAACCCCATCAATGGGTTCACCCATTAACAGAGTCATAGCTGATGGCATTACTGGGAAGTGGTGGAAACTGTAGGAGGCGGCCTACTTGTAGGAAGTTGGCGTGCCCTGGAAGGACATTTACCACCCCAGATCCTTCCTCTCTCTGCCTTTCTCTCTCTCTCTCTCTCTCTGTCTCTCTCTCTCTCTCTCTCTCTCTCCCTCCCTCTCCCTCTCCCTCTCCCTCTCCCTCTCTGCCTCTCTCTGCCTTTCTCTCTCTCTCTGCTTCATGGTCATTATGAGCTGGGCAACTTTCCTCCATCACGCTCTTTTCCTTCTGCTGGGACGTTCTGCTCTGCCTCAGGCCCGGAGCCATGGAATCAGCTGACCATGGACTGAAACTTGTGAAACCATGAGCCAAGGTCAATCTTTCCTCCTGTAAGTTGATTTTCTCAGGTATTTTGGCACAACAGAAAGCTGAATAACACACTCTGATTCTTTATCTATAAAAATAGAGTTGCTCCTTCTACTTACCTTTTAGAACATTCTAAATGTAAAATAAGATAGTATGTATAAAGTCAGGTTCAATGTTTGGCCACACTGTCTATGGCTCCCCTTCTCCATTTCTAAGTATTCCGATAGCCTTGACTGGTCACAGAAGGAACAAGTCCGGGTTCCACAGTAAACTAGCTGTTCTTGGTCAAGTAACTTCTACTTCCTGGGCCTGAGTCTCCACATCTCTATTTCAGTTCTGTTATCTAACAATTTCAGAGCCGTGCTGGTCACACATGGCTTTTTATATTAAAAAATATATAAAAATTAAATTCCTCATTGCACTAAGAACAGTCCAATGCTCAATAGCCACATATGGCCAAGGCTGCCGTATTGGGTAGTACTGCTGTAGAACATGTGAAACTCTCTGATGTCCTCTGTAATTCAAAAACAACAAGTTTATAATTATAGGTGGTAATAAAAGAAAACTAAAAATGGAACTCCACTGTCCATCATGGCTAGACCCAAACACATACCTGCAAATTGATAAAGGACTATACTGAGCAGAAAATAGATGGGCTACACAACTTCATCCTTCAAAACCTTTGGCAAGAAAGTAAAATGGTCTAACCACTGTGGAAAACAGTCTGGCAGTTCCGTAAGAAGTTAAACATAGAGCTACCATTTCTACTCACAAGTTTATACTCAAAGTAATTGAAAAGGTGACCATAAAATGACATGGATCTGAATATTCACAGCTGTGGTCTTCCTAATATCTAAAGTCTAGAAACAACACTGGATTCTGTCAAGTGATGAATGGGTAAGCATAATGTGGTGTATGTCACTGGGTATTATTCAACCCACAGTAAGGAACAAAGTTCTGATGAGCACTGCAGCATGGATGGAACCTGAAGCCACCATGTTAGTGAAAGAAAACATATACAAAAGGCAATGTATAATATGATTTTGTTACTACATGAAATGTTCAGAATAGGCAGAAGAGAGACAGAAGCAGATTAGTGGTTGCAGTGTTGGGAAGAAAGAAGGAACAATGAATAACTGATAATGGATATAGAGTTTCTCTCTGGGGTAAGGAAAATTTTCTGGAGTTATATAGTGGTGGTCAGTGCCTAACATCACAAATATACTGAAAGCTACCATATTGTCTACTTTAACAGGATACCTTTTGTGGTAGGTAAAATCCTCTTATGGACTGTGAAATGTATCTCAATAAAATTGTTATTTAAAAAATTAAGCATATGGCAAAAGAATCCTCCAGGAGGTAGGTGAGGACATGTCAGTGTATTGTCAGGTACTTCTTGCCATTAACATGAAGTAGACTGAAACTCAGGGACATTATTTCCCCAAGGGACTGCCTTGTTAGTGAATTTCTCTAGTGACTCTATACTTTTGTCCTTGAGAGAAAAAAGAAATGTTCTCTCTTAGTTTAAAAGCCATTCCCATATCACAGCAGCTATCTGCAGCACAATGTAGTCCTCCAAGTCTCTGACAGCTAGGACAATGCCTTATTTATAATTAATTAACCCCCAAGAAAAGGACCACTGCCAAGGCCTTGGGAGGCATAGAAAATGAAAATCCTCTTGATTCTGCACCCAATGTGGTTGCACAGGTTCTTGTTTTTGAGTTCAAGGTCACACTTAGGGGGAAGTCAGCCACCTGTCTGTTCTAGGGAGCCTGCTTTATACTACCTAGGCTCTAAATGATTACGGGAATAATAGACTTTCAGAAACAAAAGGAACTGTATAGGTTATATTCTGAGTGACTAAGTCTAAGAACAAGTCAGGGAACCCAGTGGTAAGCCCAACAGATCATTCATCCCCTGAAGACTCACACTGAAGGTACCTCTCACCTCCCCAACCCTTCCGCAGGTATTGGTCCCTCTTGCTTATTCTTTTTCAGATCCTTCCTCTCCTCTCCCTTCTTACTGCTTTTACCTTGAGGGCCTGGGCCCTCATTGCCCTGACCCTGAGCCCCATAGTCATTTGCTAGCTGATCTCCTTCGATCTTGAGCCTGTGGAATCACCCTCTGTCTTCTTTCTGAAACAGATCAGATAGTGTCATTCTCTGGCTCCTAGGACTTCAGTACTAAAATTAGATTCACTCGCAAGTCATTGAGGACCCTCCCTGGTCTGGCCCAGTGCTTAGCACATAGCACTCAAATATACTGGTGGATTGGATGCCCTGAGTGGAAAGGTGCTCATGCCCCCAGAATCTCTTGAGGAAGAGAGACATGACAGGATTGCAGGGGAGAAGTTAGCAGGGTCTGGTCTTGCAGGATCTGAAGTTCGTGTAAAGTTTTGGATTTTCATTTTCATCTTTTTGTCATGTTTACTCACTGAAAGGTTCTAGGCAGGGAAATGAGAACCCAAATTCCTTGTTTTTTCTTAAATCTTGACCACAGTCTGGTGTTGAGAGTAGAAAGATAAACTGAAGCAGCCTTCAGAGACTGGCCACTGAGCGAGTCACTCGACCACTACAGGCTTATAATATGGCCCTAAAATGTCAGACTCATTGGGAAAACATGTTTGAGAGTGTCTTAATGAAGTGGCAATTTCTTCCTAAGATTTTTCTTTTTATCTCTGTTAATAACTGCAACCCGCTTGTTTCTGCTTCTGTAATCATGCTTGCTCAGCAGCTGTGGCCGGAACCAGAGCTGCCTGGAAAGAGGGAAAGGAAATCAAGGCTACTTGCATGAGAAACTCTTGAAACCCCAGAAGATTGTACTGTATAAAAGATACCAAAAACAAAGGGCTGTGCTCAGCCTTTGGGAAAGATTTTGCTGAACCTATTCTTCTTCATCTTCAAGTGCCACATGTTTCTTTCCAGTGCCATAATTTTCTGTATTTTCTATAACAATAAACCCCAGGAACAAGCTCACTGTCCATCTAGGTTTCCTTTCAAGGGTTCTAGGAGTCAACTTTCTACCCACAGACTTCAAGGCATGAGCTCAGAACTCCAGAACCTGAAATGTGGGAAGGAGCAGTCTCCTTCAGAAGCCCAGGGAGATAAAAGGCCATGGGCTTTGGAAACCTCTAGGTTTTAACATTGGTCAGTGTCTGACGTTCAGAGCCTCAGTTGGCTTATCTGCAAGTAGATCTTGCTAACTCTCAGCCTGTCTCCAGGTGTGCACTATGTGCGTACGCATGTGGCCATGAGTGGATCTCCTAGGCTCCTGTTCCATGTTGTTTTCCCCCAGTCCTCCATCAGTATCACTGAAGCTGGGTCTGCATTTCCAAAATGCTCCTCCAGTCTAATACATCTTGACGTTTGAGAACCCCCGACTTATCTCCTAGGGTACCCGTGAGGATTAAGTCAAATAAGCACTTAGAAATGTGGAACACAGTGGACATCAATGTACACTAATTTCCCTATTCCTACATGCTGGCCATGGGAAAAGTCTATTTTTTCTTCCTTTCAACCTTGAGAACACAAAACAGCATCATTGAGTTTCCAGAGGACTCTTTTGTCCTCTTTCACCTTCCCTTTTCCACAGTCCAGGGTGGTGTGCATTCTAGGGAGGACACCCAGCATTGCTAAGGCAGCTGTGGGTGCAGGCTTCCACTTTCTCAACCCTGTCCTCTGCTCATACATAGATAGGAACTTTCCTTATCAGCCACTTCACACTGTCCAGCTGCTAACCTCTGGCAGCACACTGGAGTCACCTGGGGAGCTTTTGGAAACGTGGATGCCCAAGCCTAGCCCTGAAGATTCTGACTTCAATACCCTGAGTGTATCCTGGTCATCTGGAGTTTTAGGCTCCCAGTTGATGCTAATGTGCAGTCCATGATGGGAAGCCCCCTTGCCCTAGCAGATGTCCTCCAGGCAACTGTGGGGGCCATAACACAAATAGACCACTGGAGGGATAGTCAACCATGGCCTAAGCATTCAGATAAGTGGTCACTTGCCTGAAGAATGGAAAAGAGACGACCGATTCATAAAATCTCCATGTTGCCACAAGGTCGATCCTGTTTGGGTTGGTAGCATAATACCTCCAGGCAGCCTGGGGAGGAGAACAGAGGGGCAGGAATAAAGTAGCACTGAAACCATCACACACAGTCCCACTACATTATGACACTACAAAGCCTTAGGTTTGAATTTGCATAGAACTGACCTTCAGAGAAACTGAGGTTCTCAGCTTTCTATAACCCCTGTGGGAAAAAACTTCCTTGACTTTCTCAGAGTTGTAACTGGTGTCTTGGTGGATAGGAGTATGGAGAGAGATGAACTGGAATAAAGAGGAACTACTCTTTCCAGAAGGTTCCAGGAGTCTTCTCAGTCAAATAGATAGGAAAACAAACTGTCTTTTGTGGTCACTTCAGGGTGCAAGGCAGAGAGCCTGGGACATGAGGTTTGCCCCTGGGATGCTCTGATGGCTTGGGGTTTCAGGGATAATGCACCAGACTTGGAGGTTGGGACCCACCTCAGAACTACAGTCTGTAGGACACCATCATGTACCATGCTGTGTCAGCCCCAGAGACCCACAGAGAAAACCACTACAACTGGACACAAATTCAAAGTGGGCAGCCAGGTCCTGAGCACTTAGATGGCCACAGCTGGGACACCCCTTTGTCCTTCTCACTGCACTGCCACGCTCCCCACAGCCCACGTCAGCATGAAGCAGGACTCCTCCTGAGGTCTAAGAGGAGGGCTTCTGCCTTTCTAACTACTGCTAACGTCTCTCTCAAGCCCAGCCTCTGGTGAGGGGACTGCTGGTGACAAGCTGGCAGGGGTCCAGCATCCACTTCTCCATGAATGCCCTGGCTGGGATACACAGGTGCAGTGGCTCAATAGTTTGCACATGTAAGGAATCACTATCTCTCTTGGCTTATGGGCCCTCTCTCTCTTTGGCAGATGTGAGGGCCCACAGTCCTTGTGGTTCACTGGCTAAGTACTTGACTATAGGCTATTGACTCTTCCTTTTGGGTCTCAAGGTGAAACCTGGAATACGAAGCAGGCCTAGTGGGCTCACAGGTCTAAACCAAATTTTCTACTCCAACATTATCAGTAAAATGGCTGATGGGTTCACATGAGTCCTGCATCTATTTCATGGTTGGTTTAGAACTTGGATAGGAGATACTAGACTGTCACCTTCAGAACAGGTAGAGACAGGTCAAATGGATAACCCTGGCAATGCCCATAGCCACCCACAGCGAACATATGCAAGCAGGCCCACTCCTGTGTGTGTGTGTGTGTGTTCGCTCTCTGTCTCTCTCTCTGTCTCTCTCTGTATCTCTCTCTCTTTTGCTCTCTCTCTCTCTCTCTCTCTCTGTATCTCTCTCTATTTTGCTCTCTCTTTTGCTCTCTCTCTCTCTCTCTCTCTCTCTCTCTCTCTCTCACACACACACACACACACACACACACACACATACTGTATGTCCCGGGTCACTATTCCAGTTCATTCTCAGGTAGACAGACCTGGATGAGCTCAGCAGCTGGCTTCCTCCTTTTCTCAAAGTGCTTCTGACGGTGCTGCTCTTGAACCTTGAGGGCCAACCCTGACCCCAGGATGCCCTGCAGAAAGAGTAGGGCCCATAGTCAGGCCCCAAGACTCTCCTGGTATCCCAGGCCCACTGCCAGGGTAGCAGGTATTGTAGGGCTTAATGACCCCACAATGACATCATTGCATGAAGCGGAGAAGGGGGAAAGACACCATTCTTCCCCTTGAGAGAGCTGGGAGCTTGATTAAGGGCAACAAGCCAGAGGTCAGGAGGGCCTGGCTTCCATACTCGCTGCCGCTGTCCATCTATGAGACCTGGTCAAGCCTCTTATCCGTCCTGCATCTCAGTTTCTTCCACAGGGATTTGGGTCACAGTACCCACCTGATGATTGTGTTAAGACAAAAGTGAGATGACATATAGGAACTGTCAAAAAAAAAAAAAAAAAAAGGTCTGGCACAGATTGGAGGCCCAGGAAATGTTAGTGGAATTTTTAAAATATTCTAGCTGCTTGAATTGTCACTAGAGACATGTACTGTAGCCTTAATTTCTCAGAACTGTGATCTGTTTTGACTTCCAGGTCAGATGTGCATGTGGATTTAGTGGATAGAAGCACATACATTTCAAAATAAAAGAGAACTTAGGTGCCACGCAGTTCCCTGCTCTGCTTTGCCTGATTCACCCAGAAGAAGACTAAGATGCAGGAAGGTGAGATCCTCGAGGTCAAACAGCCTAGGAAAAAATAGGCAAAGTGGGAGAAAGAGCCGGGTGATGGAGAAGAACTTCACCACCAAAAGAATGGAGGGTGAAGGGGGCCACCAAGAGAGTGTTATCTGAGAAAGTTCTTTCCAAGCTCCATGATTAAGAGCTGGGCTTCAGGACTGGCCAGGTTTGGGATTCTTGTCTCCACAACCCAGGAATATTAGTATCCTAATCAAGCCTTACTTTTGTCATCTGGAAATTGGAGAAGAATACAGCATCAAACTCCTAGTGTGGTCATGAAGATCAAGTGAGTTGATATAGGTAAAGCATTTGGCATGATGTAGGCCACATAGAAAGTTCAATATGTGCCACTGATTTTAATTGTTACACCCTAGATGTGGGATTGGGGATGTTATTCTATCACCTAGCAAGACTTCCTCTTGAGGGAAATGGATTTTTATATAAGGAAGTGTTATGGCTTGGATATGAGGTAACCCCTAAAGTTCCTGTGTTAATGCAGGAATATCAGATGTGAAATGATCAGATTATGAAAGCTGTGATGTAATCAGTTCGTCCTAGTTTGGACAGACTGCCTGGGTGGTAACTAAAGGCAGGTGGGGTGTGGCTGAAGGAGGTGGGTCAGTGGGGTGTGCCCTGGAAGGGTGCATCTTCCCTGTGGTTCCTTCTCCTTTTACTGTCTCTCCCTCTCTGCTTCTGGAGAGAGCAATGTCCCCACCGCCCAACACACACCCTTCCACCATGATGTTCTGCCCCATCTTGGGCCCAGAGGAATGAAGTTGGCCCACTAGGGACTAAACCTCTGAAACCATGAACCAAAATAACCTGTCCCCATTGAAGGTGTCCTTGACCGGTATTTTGACTACAGCAATGAAAAGCTGACTAGCAAAGGAAGGGAGTTCACATGCATGAAAACCTTCCCCAGTGCGAGGCTCTGGGATACAAGTTTGAAAGACAGAATGTCAGCCCCCAGGCATCTCCATCCTCTAGGGAGACAGGTGTGGAAATGTGCAAGCTCAGCATGGAGGTATGCCCTAAGAGGAACCAGTTAGCCCAGCCAAGAAGATAGCATTGAAACTGGGTCTTGGAAGAGGAGTGGATGTTTGGAGGGATCACTCACTCCTGGCAAAGGGAAGTGGCACGAGCTATGGAAGGGGAGAGGACAACCATGCTTACAGGAGTAGCCAGTGAACCAACAGGGCTTGGAATTTCGGGTGCAAAAGGTTGAGAACTGGGCTGGGATTTGAGCTGGGACTAGACAGTGAGTGGTCCTGCCTATCCCATGTCCAAGGTACTTACCGCTGGAAGGGCAAAGAAGGAGACACCAATTAAGGAAAAGGTGGCAGCAATCAGACGGCCTTCCCAGGTCTTGGGAGTTTTGTCTCCATAGCCAATAGTGGCCAGTGTGATCTGAAGAGAGAGGAGTTCAAACATGGGCTCCCTGGGAAGGGGAACGCAGTGACATGCGAGCTGAGCTCTGCCCAAGTCCCAGCTCTGCTCACTCCCATTTATAACAAGGTTCCCATGCAAGAAAAGGCACCAGTACAAGTAACTTATATAAAAGTCTTGAAACCACACCCTGTTTTGAAGGTAGGGCTTTCCTATCAAGCAGTCAACAGATATTTCAATAAATTCAAACAAGTGTGTGTGTGTGTGTGTGTGTGTGTGTATTCTACATATACAGATGGCCCTCTGTATCCTCAATTCCACGTCCTTGGATTCAACAACTGTAGATCAATAATGTTTGGATAATAAAACAATTAAAATAATAATACAGCATAAAATAAGTCAAATAAGAAATACTAATAGCTATTTACTCAATATTGACATTGTATGAGATGTTGTAAGTCATCTAGATGTGATTTAAATACACAGGAAAATGTATAAAGGTTGTGTGCATACCTTATACCATTTTATATCACAGTATTAAGCCTCTGTAGATTTTGATATGCTCAAGGGGGTAGGGGGGTTTGGAACCAGTTCTCTGTGGATACTGAGGGGCCTACGGATCTGTGAATGTGTGAGTTTACACAAAGCCAGGTGAGTGATCTGTATTTGTGAGTATATTTGCACTCAGTGTGTAATGTGTGCATGTGTCTGTTCTTCATGTGTGGTATATTCCAGGTGTATTTACATGAATGCATGTACATGTATCTGCAGGTGGAGAAGGATACAGAGCAGGCAACACATGGCTGCTGGAGTCCAATGCCTCATATGATTTCAAGTTCAACTCTCTAGTGGCTGAGGGACCTTAAATTAGTCACTTAATCTTTTTATGCCTCAATCTCCCCATTTTTTCAAAAGGAGTTAATAATAGGAGTTTAACCTTAAAGTTCATTAGTAAATGCAATCTACCTGGAGTGAAAATCTGAAACAGGACTTCAATAAATGCCAGCTCTAATATCTTGGTGGCGTGGGACTGTGCATCTCCAGGCATGTCTTCAGGTCTGGGTGCTCTTGTGTGTATCTGCCATGTGTCTGTTTGCACATGCCTGGCCTGGCTACTACCACCAACCTGAGACTCATAAGGTAAGGTCCCAGATGGCCGTGTGATCAGACTGTCATGCACCCTGGCTTCTTGTAGAAATATGACCCATGAAGGTCCCCAAGCCAGGCATCTCACCCAGGCTACTCTGAGGAGAAGGGAACTCCAGACATCCCTAGAGACATGACCCACAAGGGTCCCTAAGAAAGGCATCTGCCTGAGGCTCCTCTGAGAAAGGAACTCCAGGTGTCCCTAGAGATGTGACCCATGAGGGTTCCCAAGCTGGGCTTCTCCCTCAGGTTGCTTTGAGGAGAAGGGAGCTCTGAGTAACCCTAGAGATGTGACCCAGGTGGGTCCTCAAGCTAGGCATCTCCCCCAGGCTGCTCTGAGAAGGGAACTCCAGGCTTCATTAGAGAAACAACCGAGGAGGGTCCCTAAGTGAAACATCTCCCTCAGGTTGCTCTGAGGAGAAGAGAACCCAAGGCTTCACTGGACCCACAAGGGTCCCCAAGCATGGCATCTCCCTCAGGCTGCTCTGCAAAGGGAAACCCAAGCATCCCTAGAGACATGACTCAGGAGATCGTCATGCCTGGGGATCTTCTCCCTCAGCCACAGGCCTCCCTAGAGACTTGACCAACAAGGGTCCCTATGCTGGCATCTCCCTCGGGCTGCTCTGAGAAGGGAACCCAGACATCCTTAGAGACATGACGCATGAGTCCCTAAGACAGGTGTCTACCAGAAGCTGCTCTGAGAAGGGAACCCCAGGCCCCACTAGAGACACAAGGGTCCACATGCCTGGCATCTCCCTCAGGCTGCTCTGAGAAGGGAACCTCAAGTGTCCCTAGAGATGTGACCCAGGAGGGTCCCCACACTGGCATCTCCCCCAGGCCACTCTGAGAAGGGAGCCCTGGGAATCCCTAGGAACATGACCCAATGGGGTCCCCACACCAGGCGTCTCCCTCAGGCCACTCTGAAGAGAAGGGAGCCCCAGGCATCCCTAGAGATGCCACCCATGAGGATCCCCATGCTGGCGTCTCCCTCAAGCCACTCTGAGAAGGGAGCCCCAGGCATCCCTAGAGACATGGCCCAGGAGAGTTCCCACACCAGGCGTCTCCCTCAGGCTGCTTTAAGGAGGAGCCCCCTGGGCATCCCTAGAGACATGACTCATGAAAGTCCCTAAGCCAAGAGTCCACTGAGGCTGCTCTGAGAAGGGAGCTCTGCCCCTCCCTGTGGAGTGACCCAACACTCCCAGGACTAGGCCTCTCCCGGGTTGGTCCTGAGGGGAAAGCCAACTCCTCACTCTCAAGGAGGCGGCACTAAAGATGGCAGTGAGGCCCCGCCCCTTGCTGACCATGCCCCCTTTGGCCAGCCCAGCGCAGGAGCTGCTCACGGCTCAGGGGACCCAGAAGGGTCTCCATGCTGGTGTCTGCCTCAGGCCTCTCTGAGGTGAAGGGAGCCCGGGGCCTTCTTAGAGATGTGACCCACAAAGGTCCTCACACCAGGCATCCTCCTCAGGCTGCTCTGAGGAGAAGGGAACCCCGGGAGTCCCTAGAGACACGACCCACGAGGGTCCCCACACCAGTCGTCTCCCTCAGGCCACTCTGAGGAGAAGGGAGCCCCGGGCGTCCCTAGAGACGTGAACCAGGAGGGTCCAGACAATGGCGTCTCCCCCAGGCTGCTCTGAGGAGAAGGGAACCCCCGGCCTACTTAAGAGATGTAACCCACGAGAGTCCCAAGGCCTGGCATCTCCTTCAGGCTGCTGTAAGGAGGAGTGAGCCCTCCAGTGTCCCTAGAATGTGACCCGAGAGGGTCTCCACACCACCCTGGCTTCTTATAAATACTGCAGGGAAGTCCTCTCCAAGTGCAGGAGTGTGGCCAGAGAGGTGGAGGGGGCCTGGCTCTCACCTCCCACACAGCGTGCAGCTGCCTAACTGTGGGTGCCAATGCCGTGCCCTCGGTCTCTCTGCCTCTACCAGTCAATCCCCACAGGACTGGTCTTCAAGGAGGTCACTCACCAGACCCCACCAGAGGGCATCTGCATAGGTCTCAAACTCCTCCTTCATCTCCTCTCCTTGTGCGTCCACTTCCGGCACATCCTTCTCAACCAGGTAGACAAGAAATGAAGACAAGATGAGAGTCAGGAAGCCGATGTACCAGGCGGTGATGAGTTCCTGCAAGAGTCACAATGGACGAGGGAAGTAGCCATTAGGAAGTCCTTGGATGAACATTTGAGCCAGACACACTGGAGTTATGGATTTATCAGCTCTGTGACTGGGAAAACCAGTCATTCACCTGCTCTGACCTTCACCTCCCATCACAGTAGAATGAGATCAGGAATAGGGACATCATTCCCATCATTCATTAATGGAATGGATATGTGGTTCCAGTAGGAGAGGACGACTTCTGTTCATAGTCACCTTGATATCATAGCTCATGAGACAGTGAGAGGTCAAGACCGACTGGCCACTCTCTCACAGAGAAGGCTCAGGATTGAATTCCATGCAGGACTGACAAAACCAGGATAAATCTCAATACTGTGAGGAAATCTGTGGCCAGGAAGAGCTAGTATGGCACAGTGGACAGCCCTCTGAATAGACCTGCCACCCAGTTACCATGTGACCCTGGGCAAATTATCCCCCACTGCCCAACCTTAGAATTCTCACTTTTAGATTGAAGATACTGGACCACAGGGACCCTGAAAGTGACATGTGTACCACTGGTAAATTCAGATAAGTGGATTTTATGTGAAATGGTTCTGCATTGATTTAGAACATATGAAAAATGAGCATAAATAATATATGAACTCGTGACTTCATGGTTCTTGTCACATGACAGACCAGGTAAATGGGGAAGGAGACAAGGAGTCAGTTGGTTTGAAGGGAAATGTTGAGTGACAGAGAAAACAGCACAGAGAGGTGGCGGAGACCAGCACCGCACTGGAGACCGTCCTGAGTGCTCCTCCAGCTTCAGCCTCCTTTACTTCTCTCATCCCCTCCCAAGGCCAAGGCTTAGCACGGGAGGCTGGAGGGGAGGAAGGCCAAGGTGACTGGCAAATGCAGTCTGGAGGGAAGCCTACTTCTGCTGAGTCAGGGCAAGTCACCCTCTTGCTGTCCTCCCACGTCAGCTGCCTTCTGCTGCCTGACCTCCCCACCCCCACCCCGGAGGTGGGGCCAAATGACAAGCCTCACATCATCTTCGACTCATGTCACCTCCCTCATGAAATGTTCTGGGAGGCTTGCTCCCCCAGCTGGAGCTCCTTCCCCCTCCACTTGCCCTCAGCAGCCTGCATCTCTGATGCGCGGCACGCTATCTGGAGCATCACTGCTCACTGCACCCCCTGAGCTCAGCCGAGAGCAAGAGGGGATGGGGGGCAGCCCAGCAGCGAACTCCTGATGGGAGTTCTAGAAGGCAAGGGTTAGGTGGACGCTGCCTCCTTGGGGGCTGTCTGAATGTGGCCTCTTGCCTTGTAGAATGCAGTTCCCGTGTTTATGTGTTTTCTTACTCCCTGGCTCCCAAATGCAAGTCAGAAGTTTCATCTGCGCCTGACTAAAGAAACAGCTGTCTGCTCACGGCGGCTCAGATAAGCTGGAGGTGCAGGATTATTAAGAGATGGTACAATGGCTGCCAATGAGGAGTGAAATGGGTCCCCATTCTGTGCTTCGCGGCCGTTTACAACACTATTTGAGGCAATCCTGACTTGACACAATTTTTGCCAGCAGTTTTGTGGCAGAATCATTCCTTTCATGTGCCGAGGCTCCCCGCAGTCAGGCTGGGAGTAAGGACTGGTGTCCAGCCAATGTGGGGAAGTGAAGGGGGCAAGTCCCTTCTTGTCCCTTACAGTCATTTTGCAGGATGCACCAGACCCTTTTCCCCCTGCCTCAGTTTCTCAAGGCTTCATTCTCACGATAGATCAGGTCTACCCAACGTACGGCAGACACTGCAAAAACAAGATGTAGGTGTCTTTTGCTGGACAACAGTGACCTCAGGACTTATTTGTTCTGAGAGCAAGTCCTGGCCTATCCTAACTAGTGAGAGCATCACCTTTAAAGGTTTTGACCTGTGGAACATAGTCCTCCCACCTTTCATCTCTGAGCGTCCAGAGGAGTCAAGCCCAGAGCTAACGGATGGATGAGGAAACAAGATCAGCATGTGCTTGTCCCCTTAGAAAGAGTTTCCTCTCTGCTCTGACAGCCCAGGCCTTCACCAGTACTCACAACACACACTTTGGGGCATGGGAAGAGCTTGGTAAACCAAGGTCTGTGAGCAGGCAGCTCCACTCCAGAGCCTTTGCCAGCCCCGGGAAGGAGATCCTGCTTCAGTGGAAGGGTCTGGCTTCAGGGTGGGCCCACCTTCCTCAGGAATCATATCACAAACATCCAAGGTTGCTGGTAATCACACGGTAAATAGTCAGCAGACACAGGGCATCTATCCTAGTCTTAAGGAAAGTAGGGCCAGGACCCCAAGCCAGAAATTTTTATCACCAATTTCCACCAGAGCTGTCAATCAGCTGGGCCCCATGGGTACTAGGTTATGACTGAGCTCAGGAGGGTGGAGTGAACATGTCCTCTGAGAAAAGATAAACTGGAGGTCAGGAGGAAGACAGAAAGCTCTGTAAAGAAAACTGTCACCTCACCAAGTCTTGTGGACAGAGGTGGCACAGACAGGGAATAAAAAACACTTACGGCAAGAAATGGCGTTCTAAGGTGGAGGGACCTACGTGTTTTACGTTTTTATTTAAAGCAACGCAAACAGTTGTGTGTTGCATAATGATGCTTCATTCAACAAGGGACCCAGTTGAATTTGCTCTAAGCTTGTATTTGGTCTACTATAAGATACCATCTCGTGGGAAACCACGCCCCAGTGTATCTGGGTGCATATCTGAGATGTAGGACCCAGGAGCTGTGTATTGTGGAGTCTTGAAGTTGGAGGCAGCTTGGTCACGGTGATGTAAGAAAAGCTCTGAATTCCCTTAGTATTGAATTGCCCAGGTTCACTGCCTCAGGCCCAGTTTCCCAGAAACACAACCTAAGACAGGGATTTGGGTACATGTGATTTATCTGCATGTGATTACTGACTGGGAGGTTATAGGTCCCTTGGAAAGGGGTGCCCACTATGGTTGGCACAAAAGACTCAGCAAAGGAGGTGGCTTTGAATTTATGTCCTTAAAGAATGCCTGTCCTGGGGTCCCTCCCTCTGCTCTCTCCTGCACTGGCCTCCCTAGGATATTTCCTGCTAAGCTGAGACAGAGGCTTTCTCTCATTCCCCCAGGGTCAGCTCAGCAGCCAGATTAAAGCAGAGTGGCTCTGGAGGCTTGGGTTAACGATAGGAAGAAAACCCAGGGATTGCCATGAAGCCAGAGAATTGCTTGGCTTCCAAGCCTGAGCAGCTTGGAAGCCTAGGCATGTGGCACTCTGGAAGGAGACCACACTGAGTCCACCCCTACCATTTTCTGGCCTCTCATAGAGATGTGAGCTTACAGAGACAGCAGTGAATTCTTGGATATGGCTCAGGAAAGGCACTGTCTGGGATTGTGTCCCACTGTGTGATCTTGAGCAAGTTGCTTCTTCTTTCTGCATCTGCTTCCTCATTGGTGAAATGGGGGAATGAGAGCGTCAGGCTCATGGGGTGGCTAGTCCATTCCGACACTGTGTTCTGGGCACTGTGCTTTGGGCTTTACGTAGTGAGAGAAGCTACATGACTTCTCTGGCTGGGTATGTTGTAAATGCTCCTCCTGTGTCAATTCACGTCATCCTCACACCAACCATATGGCGAATTATCATTCCTACTTTATAAATGCAGGACCCAAGACCTAAAGTGGTTACAAAAACATCCCCCAAGTCCCACAGGTAGAGTTGGTTTCCAGACCAGCCTGTGTGACTTCCGACCTTTCCCTCCCACCACATCTGCCCTGTGTGAGTTCATCTCTCCTTCTCCAACGTCTGGAGCACAAGCATTAGAAATGAGGAAACTGAGGGCCAAAGGGGGGTGAGGGATGAAGCCAATGGAGGAGCTGAGAGCTAAGCCCAGGTCTCCCTGCTTCTCTGGACCACATCTGCACATATCCCTCGTGCTCCAGGTCATCATCATCCATGGTGGCAGAAGGACCCAACCCTGAGAACACTGTAAGGGAGAAGATGTCATGGAAAGGCAGAGTTGGGTGAGAAGCCCATGGAATCGTGTGACTTCTCTCTGGCACTTACTTTGCTGTGGGCGCAGATGGCCGAGCCCAGGAGCTTCCAGGTGCCACCCCTTCGGTCCATCCGCAGCATGCGCAGGATCTGCAGGAAGCGCAGGCTTCGCAGGGAGGTGGCCAGGACATTGCCCTGGTTTCCCACAGCAACCACTGGCACAGAGGCGATCAGCACGAAGATGTCTAGGGAAGAGGACAGTGAGAGTGGCAGAGAACAGGTCAGGTAAAGGCACAGCCATTTCCTGATGCTGCCTGCTGGGGCAGATGCACATGTGCCCCGCAGGGCTGGGCTCAGAGCTGCTGCATTCAATCTGGCCTTCAAGCACACATGGAAAACAGTATTTTCTGTGATGCATGATCAAGCAGATGCCCTGTGCATGAGCCAGCCCAAGGCCACACTGCTAGACTAGTCGAGTCGGGATTGGAAACAGGCCTCCAACACTGTTCTAGATCCCGGAGCAGGGATTTGCCAAGGCCTGCAGGGTGGCAGTTGAGACTCACTCTCAGGTGAACTGGGGAGAAGAGGGGATCAGGGACACTCAGGCTACAGAGGTGAAGCCTGAAGCTCAGCCACTGCTCCCCCAAAACATCCCTGAGACAGGAACTTGGGTGCAAGTAATCTGTTGGGGAGATGATCCCAGGAAGCCTCAGTGATAGGAGAGGGAGACGGGAGAAGGAGAAATGTACAAGTGAGGGGTGCTATCAGGGTCCCTGCTGGGTCCTTGGAGCCGTAGGAAGAGCACCTTGCAAATTCATCCATCTGGACAGTGAGAAGCTGGCACATTAGTCCTTTGACGCTTGTCCCTGCTGGTGGAGGGTCAACTTGGGGTTGTCAGCACCTGCGCACTTCTGAGCCGCATTAGTCCACTGATCTCCCGGTGTTTCAGGGTATATTGTGGAAATTGAGGCCCACCCAGGGGGCAGATGTTTGTATCATGGAAATGTCCACCACAGGCATTGCCGGCATTAGAGGTGGGCCAAGGGGACTACGAAGCACTTGTAAAAAGGCCCCTAGCTCTTGGAATCAGACAGTCCAGCACAAAAGACAGGGGCCTGATCCCTCTCTGTTTCCTTCAGGGACACCCAACACTCCCACCAATGATCTCCCCACCATCCTGCAGAGGGTTGGCAAGCTAAGGGGGCCTCATGGTCAAGTACATTTGGGAAAGACTCTTTGGAAGTCGAGTTGTTACTGAAGGATTCTCAGTGTCTTTAGTACGCTAATATGCACTGTGGGATTTTAACTATACAAACGAAGCTCAGCCTTTCCAAAAGGTACTTTTCCCCAGTAAGCTTGGTGATAAGTTTAATGGGTCTCAAAATTCTTTGACAGATGTTTCGTCAAGTTGTTTTCTGTTACAAGTACTGATTTTAAAAAACTAATACCTTAAAACTGCCACACACACACACAAAACCCCAATAGTCTGCAAATATCCTCCTTTCCTTTTGAAAGTTTTGTGTTGTTTTAACCAATCTTCTACTATAAAGCTTAAATGACCAACTGAGACACACAGTTCTGGGACGTCTGATCAAGCCTGAGGTGCCAGGTGCTGGAGATATTTGAACTTCTGAGCTTTCTGGGCAGACTTGGTGACATCGCCACTTCCGGCAGCCTTCTCGTCCACTGCTCTGATGCCACTTCAGCAGCTGCTTTGTGCCAAGCACAGCAAACATAACCTACAGGAGGATAATCAGAGACACTCTCAACATGCATGAGCTTATTGATGGTGTCATCATGAGATTTTAAGAATTTAGGACCATCTTCCAGCTTCTTGCCAGAACAGTGACCAACCTTCTCTTTCAGCTCAGCAAACTTGCAAGCCGTGGGTTGTCTGGCAGCCCAGGACAGGACACAGCCAGTGCTGATGTGTCCCGGATGGCTTGGGATAATCATCTGGGCAGTGAAGACAGCTGCTTCCACTGGTGGGTCATCTTTGCAATCACCAGCAACATTTCCGTGACAAATGTGTGACAGACATGTACTTGACGCTGAAGCCCACCCTGGCTCCAGGAGGAGCTTCCCTCAAAGCTTCATGGTCATTCAACACACTTTATTTCAGTTGTGACACTGATAGGAGCAAGGGGACTACCATGCTGGGTTTGAGAACACCAGTCTCTGCCCGGACCCCTGGGACAGTGCTAATCCCACCAATCTTGTAGACATTCTGGAGGGTGGGGGCAAGGGCTCCTCAGTTGGATGAGTTGCTGCTGGTAGATGTAATCCAGAGCTTCCCCCCAGTGGGGTTCTACTGGCATTGCCACCTTTATGGGTGGCTTTCCATCCGTTCCCTGTGCTCCAGGAAGACATCACCATTCCAACCAGAAATGGGCATGAGTGCCACTGTGTGTCAGCTTGTAGTCAGTTTTCTTAAGGTAGGTGTGACTTCCTTAGCAATTTCCTCATCTCTCTTCTGGCTGCAGGTGGCTATTGGAAACCATTTTGTTAACACCAACAGTTAGTTCTTTCTCATCTGGTGTTTAAGCCAGAAGAGCTCGATCACAGGTCAGCCCACTCTTGGAGATTCGAGCTTCAAATTCACCTACTCCAGCAGCAACAACCTGGACAGCACCGTCAGCCCAAGATGTGCCTGCAGCCTGGTCTTTGATGGGCTCCGTGTCCTGGGGTATCAATGACAGTTACCTAGATGCTCTTCAGTTTCCACAGGGAGATGCCAATTGTGGTACCACACTCACGCTCAGCTTTCAGCTTCTCCACAACCCAGGCACACTTGCAGGTGCTCTTTCCCATCCACAACCTCCTTCCCAGACTTTTCAATGGTTCTACTGAGGATCCCACCATATTTATAGATGAAATGGCCAGTAGCAGTGGTCTTGCCATACTCCATGCATGAATCCAATAGTGACGGTGTTGAGAGGAGTCTTTTCCTTTCTCTTTTTAACTTTGATTTAAGGGTGGTTTTCATGAAACATGATCTGGCAGAAAACTTATTGCAGGAAGAAAAACTCCCAAAGGATTTTGACTATAGAGCTATTTTTCAAAAGAGCATTCAAGGAACACACAGGATTTCAAGGAACACACTCAAATAAATGCTTGTCCACTGAAGTCTGAGCTCCTTAAGCTGCTGGCTCCTGAGAATCTTCTGGAAGCATGCATGGTTTGCTGAGTACACTGCACTCTTTCATACCTCCACAAGTTTATATGTTCTGGTCTCAGTTTGTGACATGATCAATTCTCAATTCAAATCTGATGTGCTTTTTTACTGTATCCAGGGAACCCCTAGACACACCTGTCATCTGGGAAAACTGAGAGGGCAAGCATCAGGGTTCTGATAAGTCTGCATAACTGCTCAAACTTCTCAGTTTACCTGTACAAAAAATCCACTTATAATATTCATAGAAAAACAAAATAAGTTATGTTATGTGCATGTAGGAATATGGCATTAAGAATCCCACTTCATGACCAATGTAATTCTGCAACCTGTACACTCAGAAAAATGAGAAATATATCCCATCTGATTCAAATGTATGATATGTTAAGATCATTGTACTGTCATGTGTAATTAATTAAAACAAGTAAAAAAAGAAAGCTCTGTCTGAGAAGAAATGTTAAAAAAAAAAGAATCCCACTACTATGTACAATTATGATGCACGAGTAAAAAACAAATTAAAAAAGAAAGAAAGAAAGAAAACCAAAACCCACACCTGCAGTAAATGCTGCAGTCTGTGATGCTTGGTGAGGAGGGAATATCTGACTCAGAAGGAGTATCTACACCCAAAGTGACCAGATCTGAGGCTTCCATGATTATGAAGGCCACCACGTCCCTGGAATAAAACTGCACTCTTGTCAAGCACACAGAGAAAAGCAACATTTGCTACCAGGGCCACATCGTGGAAGTAGCTGAGATGAGTCAGGTGGAAAAGAGGCCAGCAAGGACGACAGTGCTGAGGCCCAGCCGCGTGTCTCCATGGAGATGGAGCGGGCAGGGTGGCCTGGATCCCTGTGTGTGCAGCCCACCTCAAGGCAGTGGAGACAGCTGCATGGAAAGTCGCCTGTTCTGGAAGTTTCTGGGTTCCCTGTGCCAGGGTGTCTTGAACTTGGCAGGAATTTGAATTTGAGCGTGGTCACAAAGCTGCCCCACCACACAATGCAAACATGCAGGACTCCAGCCAGCACTGCCGGTCACTGCAGAGAGGAGAGTCGGCTGAACTCTGCTGCACTCACAGAAGACACAGAAGAAGAGATGGAAGAAGGGAAGGCAGGTGGGAGGAGATATGGAAAGAGGGCAAAGAGGGAGAAGAAAAAATACAGAAAGCAGAGTAGCTAAAGAGCCTCCAAAACTGTGCTCACACACAGACACACCTACTTATGCTCAAAATTCTGCAAAACAAAACAAAACAAGAAAAAAACGACCAAACTCTCCTCAGCAGCAGGTCGGCATAAGGTGAGTGGCTGAGAAGGCCCTGCATGCAGCAGGAGAGATCTGGCCCCTAGGGCAAAGGAACAGCCAGCTCTTCTCTGAGCGGCCCTGGTGCCTGGGGGCCTGGGTACAGTCCTGGAGTCACTGTTCGAAGAGGAGGTGGGGAAGGAGCCACATGCTCAGAAGATGTCACAGACTATGAGACTGAGAACACCAGTGTCCAGTGCTGCCAGGGTCACTCAGCACACCTGTCCTGGATGGGACAAGACTGAGGGACAGGAGCAACATAGGAGGCTGGACCCAAATAACTGGACAGAGTCAGAGGAGCTAAGAGGGGGTGAAAGTTCTGATAGGTGAGGAGCACCTCGTCACTGAGATGGGCAAGCAGGGTCTGGGGGACTACTTCAAGGCTGCTGCAGGGGCCTGAGGGCCTCTGGGTGGATGCCTTGGAGTCCCTTCCATTGCTAACCCCCCAATGATGCTGTCTCTTTAGCTCCCACCCTACCCCAGGGACAGGAAGCTCTACCACTCCTGGCTTTATACAGGGGGATTTTGCCCTGTCACAGTGAGGCTCCTAACAGCATTTTCAGATGAAAACAAAGGTCATTGAGCTGTTCCACTATAAAAATAGTGCAGCCAGTAGGAAGGATCCTAGTGACAAGGCCTCTCAGAAGCAGCATTTGGATCGAGACACAGCAACATGGTGGTGGGGAGGGCAAGCAGGTGCTAGAGTCTTCTAGTCTTGTTGAGATGGAATCTGATGCTTACCACCTGTGAGACTGGAACATGCCTGGGATCTGTGAGCCTGTTCCCTCTGTGAGGTGGGGATAAGGTGGTCCTGCAGAAGCACATTCTCAGCCAGCAATGGTGTCCCTCCCCATTCCACCCAGACAGTCCGGAAGGTCCAGGCAATTTTCACTGTCATAGCAGGAGGGCTGCCAGCAGTCTAGGGACCAGGGATTCTCAACACCTGTCAACCTGCTGGCTCCTCCACAACAAGAGGAGTCCCCCACCCCAACCACTCACCACTGCCCTTTCCAGTTGACAGGAGGAGCAGCCCTGGAAGGTGGAACTTCAGCACAGGCAAGTTGATGCTATTCTGGGCATGGAGGCAGGTCAGTGGCTGGGCTGGCCTCCACTGTGCTGCACTCACTCCCAGAATAGCTGCTTAAAATATCCTTGGAGATGTAAAGCACGAAAAAGGGGCCTGAGTCCAGGCAACCCCTGGACTGGGGGATCAGGGCTTACCCAGCATGCACAGGGGCTTCCTGGCAAACTTCAGTCGTCCCCTCCAGCCTTTGTACCGACAGCAACATCCGGCGGCCCAGATCCTCAAAGCAAACTCGGCTCCAAAGATGAAAATAGCGAATGTTTCCTGCATGGAAGAGCATATGGAGAGGGCTGGGTGGCTGGGGACAGGTGTCCGGGCCAGTGTGTTCTGCTCTGCAGATCTGGAGAGCTGGGTTTCTGCCACCCCTGCTGGGCTTTGTGGTGGCAGTGGCTGGGGGTGGGAAGGGAGTCAAGGGTTGGTTCCCTCCATCTTCTTTGGAGGGTTTCCTTCTTCATTCAGATGTGCTAACTGTCCCTGGCTCGTCCCTGTTTTTTTTTTTTTCCCCTATGTTTCTTTTTGCAAAGAATCATTTTAAAAAAAAAATTCCTTTTGAACATTTTAAAAAGTGAAGTTGGTTGAAGAAAGCCGTCTCAAAGAAACAGTCTACTAATCCTGCCCAGTGTCTGGCCCCTCTTGTTGCTAACTGTGGCCAATGTTGGCTAAGCCAGATTTTTAAGCCAGGTACCACCCCCAAGTATTTCATATAATTTTCAAATTACATTTTGAGAAACCAAAGCAGAGGCCAGTGTAGGGTGAAGCATGCCTTTCTGTTAACTTTGGAGTAAGGGGAAGTTGTATTATAGAACTTAGAACATGTAATGGCCTTGGCTCTGACTCATCTGCTCTTATCTCTAATCTGGAATGGCCAATCTTTATCAGGAACACATGTGGGCCCATGGCGGCCTCATTAAGTGAGGGAAGCATGGTTTTGTTCTCAGGCCTGGACATGGCTGAGGACCTGGGGAGATACAGCCAGTCGGGCAGACCTGTACCAGGGGCAGCATCCTCCTCATTACTGTGGAAGTCCAACCAGAGAGCTCCACCCCAGAACAAAGTGGGGGTGCCGGCCATCTCACCAGCAGCAGGAGCCAGTCTCCGGAGACAGTTTCGTACTCCTTGAAGGTGGTCAGCACAGCCAGAATCAAGCACCCTAGGACAATCAGGAACCTAGAGGGAGGAAGGAGAGGAAGGAACCTTTAGTCGTGGGGGGCTGTGCAGGGAGATGGGGAAAGAAGTCACCTGGATGAAGGCACAGTCCCACTGGACAGCGTTCTGTGCTCTCTCCATTATCCCACCTAATCCCACAGGAATTCCTGTCCTAGTTAGAGAAAGCTAGATGAAGTATGGTTCAACAAGGTGCATGTGTTCACTTGACCGCTAGCTAGCAGAATCAGTCACTTAGAAGTCAAACCAGCCCTCTCAGCAGTGGGGGGGGCTGCAGAATCCCAAAAGACCAAAAATTATCGCTGTTTTTTTAAATCAACAAGAACATGAATAAGTTAGCACGTCCAGTATATATACGGCTCTGATCTTAAAATATATGGAAATTCTTCCTTGTATGAAGAAAACACTCTTTTCAAAGATAAATTCAGAGAAGGCTGTGTCCTCATGTTTGAGTACTATTCCTTTTTACAGTCAATGGCTGTAGAAAACCTCTTTCAATTGGCAAGGGGCAGGGGGTTTTCGACTTGTGTTTGAAATGCTGGAAAGAATAGGAATTAGTACACTGAGGGCTGCTCAAAGCTGGTCCCTTAAAATTCCTGCAGAGGTCATCTGGTCCTTGCTCTCACCTCAGACTAAAGCAAACCCCTGAGACAGAGACAGAGAATGCTTCGTTGCTTTAGCAAATAAAAATGGCCTTTCCTCCTCCAGATGTGGACTAGTCTGGCTCCACAGTCAGTTCCTGGTTCCTGGGGTATCTGACAGAGAATGGACAAGCTAGGACCCTGGAGTGAAGCCTGATGGTGTCTCACATACTCTAAGTGCTCCTACTCCAGACAATCTGCTCTCTGTCCTGTTCATGGCTAATTCTACCCATGCTTCTCGGTTTGCTCATTTATTCCTTGAATCTGTATATGGCAGAGATTGGGAGCACAGCTGGAATTCGCTGATGAATGAGCTGGATCTGCTTTCAGGAGCTCACAATCCGGATGAGCAGAAGACTGCCTCATGCTATAAGAGCAAGATACTTGATAACAGGAAGCATGAAAATATCTGCCTTTCGCTTTGGCTGGGACCCAAATCCTGGCTGGTCCTTGGTGATCCCAGTCACATGTTTCAGTCATTAAACTTGCTAATCTTCAGACCTGAATATTTATGTTTCCAGCTCTTCCTAGGAACCTGAGATTTCCAAACTTCTATGTCTGGCCATTTTACTTGAAATTTGTGACTCTAATCCATCCTGGAATCTGCCTATCCTGAATCCCAAACCTTCTTCTCAGGTGATGGTGGTGATGATGGTGATGATGGTGATGATAATGGTGGTAATGTTAGTGATGATGGTGGTGATGATGGTGGTGATGGTGGTGATAGTGATGATGGTGATGATGAGGGACAACTCCCATTACTGCCCTTCGGTGAGCACCTTCCACCTGCCACTTTGCATGTATCAGTTCATCACCCTTACAACAACCTCCCAGGTCAGATATGACCATTAACATGCTGAAGGATTTTTCAGAACAAGATCTTCTAAAAGTTTAAGTTCTGGGTCCTATAATGTAAGCCAGCAACCACTAGGCTTTGTTCTCAGTTGGCATTGAACATGGAGCTGGAGTCCTTGGCTGAGTCAGTGTGTGGGTGAAAGGGACAATTGTGTCCCAAAGTGATCTTGTTTAGCAGAAGTAGGAGCCTTAGCCAGACTCTGAGACTCTTGCCACCCCACGTACTTGGTGTGCGTGTCAATATGGGGGAGATTCTACAAGAAGCATGCATGGTGTGCACAATTTCAGCTGATGCCAGGACTTGCGCCTTTGCATAGCCGTCCCTCCCCCTTGGTGCAAGTGGCTCACTCCTGACAACAGCATGGCAATGGCGGAGGAAGTCACTCCTCTACTTGGGTTTTGTTACATGGTGAAAGTATAGAGATAGTTGCGCCTATGACTGTTGCACAGGGTACAAGACTGTTTCACAGACAGGAGCCAGGGACTCTCGCTGGCCATGAGCTGCTATGTCATGAAGGACCTATGAGGGCTTGAGAAAAGGAGCTGTGGGGGCTTCTGGAACCCAAGAGCACCCCCAGCTGCTGACCAGCATGAACATGTGACTGTCCTGCAGGGCCAGCCATCACGAGAACCTGGAAGATGGTCACAAGGTCCAGAAAGGATCAGCCCTGACCTCATGCTGATTGCTGGGTTGTGGGACCCTGAGCACAGGATGCAGTTAAGTCACAAATGGACTCCTGACACTTGGAAGTTCTGAGATAAAGACATGTGTGTTGTTACAAGCCAGCAAGTAGTGGCAATTTGTTAGTCAGTGATAGAAAATGAACACACTGTGGAATGGAAATCTGTGCCAGGGGTGTCCGGGTTTATAGAGCGTGGTGATTCATGCCATGGAACGGCTGCATTTACTTGCTTGGTCTGTTAGACTTCTCTCCTGGAGAGCAGAGACTGCCGGCTCCTCTCCATAGTCCAGTGACCAGCTCAGAGCTGGCACTTAATAAGAACACATAAGTGCTTAGGGAAAGGGCTGAAGCAGCAACAGAGGTCAGCAACTGCCCTCTCGTTGGAATTAAGGACAAGGATATAGGGAGGGCCTGGAGAGACAGGCAGAATACTAGAGTTTCTGGGCCAAGTGAAGAGTTTGCATTTTTCTCTGCAAGACATCTTTAATACCTAGCTACCTCTCTGGATAAAGTGTCTATATATAGTAAGTCCCCCCATCTGAGGTTTCGCTTTGTGTGGTTTCAGTTACTCACGGTCAGCTGTGGTCTGAAAATATTCACTGAAAAATTCCAACAATAAGCAATTTATAAGTTCTAAGTAATTTTTTCACAATATAGTATTATAATTGTTCTATTATTAAGTATTGCTTTTAATCTCTTACTGTACCTAATTTAGATCTTAAACTTGACCACAGGTATGGAGTATGCAGAGGAAAAAAATAGCGTATATTGAGTTTGGTACTATTCATCTTTCAGGCACTCACAGAACATCTCTAAGGTACCACTTAGAGAAAACAGGAGACTAGAGTGTGTCCACATCTGCATCTACATGTATCTGCAAAAAGTTCTCTGAAGGACTGGTTACAAGGCTGTTGTTGCTGGCTGACCAGAGACGAGGAAGTCTCAGGTGGAGAGATAACAACAGCCTCCTGATGTTCTCAGTGGGATTTGTGACTAAAGGGATGTGAAGGCCAAACAGGGAGACACCAGGAAGGCCTCAGGGCTGGGGAAAGTGTGAAGGACCACTGTTCAAAGATGGCAGGAGGATGGGCAACGGCCAGCACAATAGCAAAGAAAAGCAACAACGTGTGGACCTGCGGAGTCTGAGATCCAGGTGGAAGTCTCCATCAGGCTGATCAAAATCTAAGTCTAAAGCTCAGAGGAGATGTCAGGGCAGAAGTTGCAACAACACCAAGATTTAATAACTTGATGCTTGGATAATTCAGACTTCACCAACCACCAAAGAGATTTCAATCATGTACCAGGGAGCTACAGAACAAGACTTCAGCCAGCAGGGGGCAGCAACCACCAGGCAGAGCTCTGCCCGTTCTGCACCTTTCCAGTAACCTCGGGCTCTGCTGAGATGAGAGAACCATCAATTTATAAAGCTCCAGTCATCAAGGAAGCCCTCCTATCCCGAGAAGGGGAAAACCTCCTTTTTTGTGTGCAAAATTCAATATGTCCTTAAAATAGGAGCTCAATTTCAGATGGAGCACATGTCTGTGTGCCAACAGAAGCCAGCTGGGTCTCTGGACACTAAAGAGCCACTAGATGGCTAGCTGTGCTCCCCACTTCTCCTCCAGTCTTGGCGCTCTCTTCTGAGCCTCACCAGCTCTCCTTTTGCCCTCATCCCATTGGTTGCCTCTCGACATCCTTGGCCATTTCTCCACTGCCCTCCATTGCTCTCCCTCTCCTGACGTCCTTTCCTCTCCCCCTCCTGCTTTCCTTCCCCCTTCCTCTCTTCCCTTCACTCCCCCTCCTTGGTCTTCTGCCTCACTTCTTCCTGTGACCTGCAGGCCCTGCAGGGTTTGTGGTCCACACTCCCGAGGGGAGCCACCAGCTGCCCTTGTTTCCTGGCTGTCTTTGCAACTGCTGCCAGTCAGGGTCAGTGGTCTTGGACACACCCTTAAATCGGACACCTCCTGATCCATGCTCTCCTCAAACTCTGCCATCTTCCAACCAGGAAAAGGCAGAGGAGGGCTGGGGGAACTGCTACCAGGAGGCCTTTATTCCTGCACATGGTTCCGAGGTGCCAGGTGAGGGACTCCTGATGAGACCCTGTGCATCCTGCCTAAGCCCCTCCATGTCAGATCTCTGCCCAGCAGCAGGCAAAGAAGGAAGGTTCAGGCAGCTTCTATAGACATACAGGTGAGCAAGGAACCACAGGGGCATCTGGATATCCCCTCTGCCCTCTCCTCAGCCATGCCAGTCATCTTCTGCAGGCAACAAAGCAGGGCCCGCTGGGAAGAGACAGTGAACTGTGATGTGCCCCTCACAGGCTGCATTCACACCATGACAAAGACAGGAGCCTAGCATTTGTGGCCATTTCTTCCATATGCCATTTCCTCTTCTCCTGAGAGCAGCACTGAGAGGCAGGGCACGGCCAACTTTATATATATATATATATAAATTGATTTATTCTTTCAAGGCGGACACAATACCTTTGTTTTTACGTGGTGCTAAGGATCGAACCCAGTGTCTTACACAGTAGATGAGCACTCTACTGACTACTGAAGAGCCACGACCCCAGCCCCACTGCCATCTTTTATTTGCATCACCATTTCAGGCAGCAGGGCAGGGTCACCAAGGGAGAGAAGGGCACTGTGCTGGGAGTTGGCAACAGCGTGTCCCCAGGTATCTGCATTGGAGGCGGTTTGGTCAGAGCCCGTGTGGGGGCAGCCTGGACACTCCCAGGTCAGCAGGCAGAGGACCATGGCCTCCCCTCCTCTCCTTCCTCTCTGGCTTCCCAGGTGAGGGGGAGCTCCATTGGATTCCCAGGAGTTCCCAGAGACACCTGATACTCCTGCTCTGGTTGCTGTTGTTTCTGAGCGGCTGTCCTGACATCTGTAGCCCACACGAGCTCCTACAGACTGAAGGAGTAGGCAACGGCTGCCCTGTGGACCCGCTTCTTAGACCCCTTGCCTGTCTGCCTTGACATGGGCCCATGTGGGACATTCTCCCCAGCCAGGAGAAGGCAGACTGAATTTTCTATCAAAGCAAGTGCTGCTGACATCTTAGGTAGCCATGCCTGTCCTGACCCGAGGCACCACCATTGATCCTGGCCCTGGAGAAGACAGCACAACCCCAACCAGCAGAGAATGACCTCAGAGCACATGAGGATGCTATTGGTCCCCAACCAAATTGCCTCCCAGTATATCACCCGCTGTGTGCCAGGGATTTCTTCCACTGCTTGTTTTTAGTTTCACATATTTGTGAAATGTTTCACTTAATGGAATGTCTCCCAGGTCTATCCATGCTGTCATAAAGGCTAGTATTGCATGCTTTTTAGGGTTGAATAGTATTCCATCTGTAACAAAAACAAAAGTAGACAGATGGGATTACATCAAACTGAAAAGCTTCTGCACAGCGAAGGAAACAATCAACAGAGTAAAGAGACAGCCAACAGAATAGGAGAAAATATTTACAAAATATACATCTGATAAAGATCAGTATCCATAATTCTTTAACATATAAGGAACACAAAAAACTCAACAGCAAAAAAAAAATTAAATGGGCTATATTTTTGAATAGACATTTCTCAAAAAAAAAAAAAAAAAAGCGCCATACAAATGGCCAACAGGGATTTCTATAAATCACCTCCCCAAAAGAATGTTTGAGTCACCCAGATCAGGGCTGACAAATCATTTTTATCTTGCAAACCCACTGGTATGGATTAACTAAGGCTCCCAGAATACAGCGCTGTGTTGAAAAGAATTTAGATTGCTGCCAACTTAGCTGGGGAAGTGCTGTTATCCATTAGCGATGTCTGTTACAGAAGCAGGAAAGGACTGAGGAGTTGCCATCCCCTTGGACCAGGAATGAGCTAAAGTCACTTTTCAATTTTCTTTCCCTGACTTGGCTCATGCCAAGCTCCCCATGAACGTCCATTAACTAAAGCTCCTTGTGAACTTCCATTTACTCGAAATTTTGAGGGACTTTAAGAAAGACTTGTTCTTTTTCTCTTCATCTTTTAAAAAGGAAATTTGTGCTCCAGAGGTCTGAGCGATTTGCTAGTGGCCACAAAACGGTTCTTTGCAGAGCTAGAGTGAAACCCTGGTCTCCTGGCTCCCAGCCTGGTACATCTCCACTGTGCCGCTCTCTGCTTTGTCTTTGGGGAAAAGAAAGAATCAGTTATGGACATTACTACCGTTGTTTCAGCTGCTTGCAATATGTGCCTTTCTATTGGATCCCACCAACCTCAGGTCCAAATGTGAAAGACAGAACACCAGGGTCATTCAGAGAAAGTAAACAAAATGAGGTATTTGCTTCCTCTTTAGAGAGCTGACCTACATTTTGCTTATTTAACATTTGTCCATCTTCTCTGCCCAGATATGCTGTGTGCCTGTTTACCTGAGGTGCATAGCAGCTGTAAACTAGGTCATCAGATGCCAGGCAGTTCCTGTCTCTCCGTCCCACCAGTCTGAGAAAAAGTTCATGGAAAATTTTAGTGATCATTCCCATCTCTTAATCCTATCTTAAAAGTTACAAACTCACAACTTGAGGAACATGAGAGGTGAATAAAGACCCGTTGGTGAGAGGTTGAATTTCAGGGTCAGCAAAGTAACACAGAGTTGAGCTAAGCTGTGGCAGGCTTCTGAGTGTCCCAGAAGAGGAACTTTAGAACCACTTCACCCTCGTGGCTGGAAAGAGGCAAGGAATGTGGCAGGTCAACAGAAAAGAGCCCAGGAGGAGGCGTTGGCCACTCTACTTCCAGTGGATCAGCATGTGTCTTTCTGTGTCACTTTTCTGAGCAGAGGTATCTGACTGTGCCAACCCCTGTTTAAATGCAGCTGTAGCTTTCTCATGCACTAGAGGAGAACGTCCCAGCAGTTTTGGAAGGCAAACCAGGCTTGCCCAGGTCAGATCACATTGTGGCAGAATGGATGAAAAGTGAGAGCTAACTAGGCTCTGCCTATGAGGGACTCGCTTTAGATCCAAAGACATAAATAGTTTGGTAGCGAATATAGAAAATGCTATTCCATGCAGAGAGTAACCGAAATAGAACTGAGGTGGCTAGAGTAACATCGTTCTCTAAAATAGACACAAAGACAAAAATTGCAACCAGAGAGACAAAGGAATCATTATATATTGATAAACCGTCCATTCATTAAGAAGATACAACAATTATAAACATATGTGCACTCAACCACAGAGCTCCAAAATACACTACACTTCATTTCTAGGTTCACCTCTCCATTCTTTCTCCCTCTAGTCACATGAAACGTACAACTTAATCAAAACATGGCAGGTCCTCCAAAAATCTCTTCACTCCTCATCACACATTTTCTTTCTCTTATCCAATGAACACACCCTTTCTCCTCTTTAAGATGCAGCTCAAATATCACCTCCTCTATTATGACTTCTTCTCCCCCTTCTTTCCTTCTTCCTTCCTCCCTCCCTTTCTTCCAATTATATGCCAGGAAGTCAGGGCCAGCAGTTCCTGTCTCTCAAGAGCTAACAGCTCATCTCTTGCTTCCCAAACTAAGTGATGGAGCACCTTCTAAGCATCACCCAGGATTTTTTTTCTTATTTTCTCTTAACACTCACCCAGGCTGTGACATTCACTTCCCTCTCTGAGCTCTGGCTTTCAACAATGAACAGATCTCATTGTGTCTTGCCTTCAGCGCTTACCTCTCATAGGATGATTTGATGAGCAAGGGTCCCACACTTTTCCTCTTGAGGTCGCAGTGCCTAGTCCAAGGGATTAACTCTACCCTTCATATTCCCAGCCCTGCTCTTTACTTGCTTCAGGAGCTTGAAGAAGTTCTTTCCTCTCCCCAGGCCTCAGTGTCTACATCTGGGAGACGAGGAATTGATGGGAATGGTCCCAGAGGGCCTTCAGGGCTGTTATTATGGGTTCAGGCTTTCAGCCAATAACCCTGGTGGGAGGGTCTAGAAAGGTTCCCAAGGAGGAATAGACCTGAGTTCAGATCTCAGCTCTGCCACTTACCTGTGGGGGATTATTTCCTCATCTATAACTGGGAATGACAGTAGCACCTAATTCAGGGTGAAGAGTGAGACCATGCTCTTGGACTACACAGTGCGATGTGGGACAAGCTTTCAGACCTGATTTGCGTTAGCCACTGCAGGAATGACTCTGAGCTGGGCTGGGCCAAGTCAATGACTGTCCCAGGTGGATGATGGAATCTCCTGCTTTTCATCAGACCCAGGAATCCTTATTTAAAATGGGCAAATAAACTAGAATTAAATAAGATTTATAAGACAGTACCTCAGTTCCAACACACACTCTCCATCCCACCAGTCAGAATCACATTTGGCTATTTCTAAAGAGTGTCTTATCAGCAGTCTAGATCTGCCTAGACTTCTATAAGCAGGCTGTATTTCTGGAGGGTGGAAACTTCTGGCTGGAGATGGGTTATCAGCCTTTGCCAGGAGCTCTGCTCCATGCCTCCTTTGTCTTCCACTCCACCAATGCCATCAGCTAGAAGACAGGGCAATTCCATCAATGGTCCTGCCCACACCCTCTCCAGCGGCCCTTCTCATCTGATGCTTCCTGACAACAACCATGGGGTCCAAGCTCTGGTCCTGTCTTGAGGGCTAGAGACAGGAACCATTAGCTAGGTGCTTCCTGTTCCTCAGAATCCCTGGGCCAGGTTGAGTGTGCAGGTCTAGTGGGAAGCACAAAGCAAGTGGAGACAGACCATCTCCAGATGTGTCCTCTCTGTTCCCCGACACAGGCCACATCTTTTATGTATCCTGGGATGCTGAGGTCACTTTGCCCCAGTGGTACTCAGCTCTTGGCTTTCAGCATTCTTTCTGAGTATCAGCCTCTGGACTAGAGGCCAGGCTAGTAGATGCCACAAAGAGACATGAGGCTATGTTTTAAGTACCTTCTTCAGGGTGCAAGTACATACTATGTTCCCATGATAACTCAATGGCAAAAGGAAAAAGAGTAAAGAAAGGTTCTAGAGTCTAGATGTGGCAAGTCGGCCTTCTGAAGACCCTTAGAGATTCTTGCTTCCCTGGGGTAATTCCTTCTGCTCTAAAGTGGCTGTAGCCAATAGAATCCAGTAAATATGAGTGGAGTCACTTCTGTGATCAGGTTGAAAGATCATGACTTCCATCTTGCTGTGAGCTCTCTCTTTTTCTTGTTGGCTTGATGAAGTGAGTTGCTATATTGGGGAAGGTCAATGGCATGGGACCAAACACGGCCTTTGGTCAACAGTCAGCAAGGAGCTAACACTCAGCCCAACAGCCGTCAAAGGTAGGTTCTTCCAATTGCCATAAGAGGGTCTTAGAGAGAAGCTTCCCCAGTGGGGTCTTCTGATGAGACCCAAGCCTAGGCTGGCACTATAACTATAGCCTCTGAGAAGCTGAGTAGAGTCCAGAAGCCTAGCCTGGACTCCTGATTCACAGAAAGTGCCAGATACTAAGACCCTGTGTGCTGACCCACTGTGTGTTAAGCTCCTGTGTGTTGATCCTCTGTGTGTTCAGCCACTGTGTCTTAAGCCCCTCTGTATTGAACCCCCGTGTGTTGAAACCCCGTGTGTTGAGCCCCTGTGTGTTAAGGCACTGTGTGTTGAGCCCCTATGTGTTGAGATCAACAGGCTGCTGTATGTAACTAATGCTAGCTTGCCCGGATCTGGTTCCTGGCTCCCCACTTAGCAACCAGATGAGCTAAAAACCTTGATGTCTTTTCTATAAGACAGGAGTGACAAATCCAGGGATCCTTGCTAGCAAATTATTCTCATCTCTGCCTTTGCAGTAGGAAATTGCAAAGAGCAGCAAAAATCTTCACAACCCAAAACTGTTTCCCTAAGGAGGTCTCCATGCCAGCGTCCTAGAGAAGGGAAGAGTAGTCTCCATCTTGGCCACGCTGTGGATAGTCAGGGTCAGCCTCTGCCTCAACAGCAGGGTCAACATCCAATAGCATGATGTGAGCCACTCTCAAAATAAAGAGGCCGAGCGGATGAAGCAGGCAGGATTTCAAGAAGCTGATGGAAATGATGAGGGGGAACTGCTCTGGGTACAACAGAACCATGAGCAAGTGACACTCTTGCAGGAATCATTGAAGACAAAACAACTGATACTTTAAAGGCCTGGAATCTTATACAACACTTGCCCCCAAATGTAGGGGAAAATGAAATGTGAAGTTACATAATTTTGGCATTAAAATGTATTCCCAAGTTAGCCCAGGATTCAGTCTTTGCTGGTTCTAAAAGAATCCAGTTGCAATTACAACTTGAATGTTGTTAATTCTGAGACACAATAAGCACATTTGTATTTTGATTACTTCTTGAGGTAAAGTAATAATCTGATATGTTTGCTATTCCTGCCTGGTATGAAGAAGTTGTCTTCATTTTCTATAAATCCCCTTTGAGTGGATTTTCACCAACCGACCGTGGAATGAAATTGCCCTTTAAACCTACCTCATGGGAAATTCAGGTGGATTAAGAGGGATACATTTTAAAATGTCAACATGTAAAAGTGCCCAGAATTCCAAAAAATAGTGTGCACTTAACTTTTTTTCCCTTTGCTTCACATGATATTCCTTGAAAATCCTCCAAAAGTTGACTTAAAGAGTAAAGAGAAAAGAAAAATTGTCTATACAAACACCCACGTTCCTGAAATATGGAAAGAACATCCTAGCTACAAATCACGATGAACAAATCTTTATCAATTTCCACATCTGTGCCTACATTTACATCTGTATTATATCCACATCCACCTATGTTTCCACAGAAGTGTAAGGAAGATGCAGGTTTCAACCATTTAAATCAAGAGTTAGAAAACTACAGCCCTCAGGCCAAATCTGGCCCCATGCCTGCTTTGTAAATAAAGTTTTATTACACCACAGCCACACCCATTTGTTAGTGCACATTCCATGGCTGCTCTTTATTTTTATGGGGCAGGAGCAGAACCCAGTAGTTGCAACAGCGACCTTCTGGCCCACAGCACTTAGGCTTGCAGTAATTTCCATCTGGCTCTTTAAGAAAAAGCTTGACAACCCCTGGTGTAAACCAAGAGTTCAGGGAAGTTCAATCAGCATCAGGAATTTTCCTTGCCTAATGCTGTACAGGAAAACAATACATAAAACTTCAGTGTCGGAACACTTAAGATGATTAGAGGGATAAAATAGAGACATATCCACATTTCTGGAGTTCTCTCAAGAAAGTATAAATTATGAATACAAATCAGAAGGAGGCCTGCAGTTTAAGCTCCTATAGCTTCATGGTGGATCTACTTCTGGAAGCATCCATTTGGGTTTAGTGACACGTTACCATGCACTTCTTCTTGAGGCCCTATCTTCTCACTGATGGTTTTTAAGTAAGCCAACAGCCTCACTTGGACACTGTTACTGCCCCAGGTGTGTGTTTTGGGGGTGGCACTAACTAGTGTGACTTCAGCCTTTGAAGCAATTTTTTTCATGACTTGACCAAACATCATGGGCAGCTCCTCTCAGGGAAGGGCTTGGCCCTGGAGCTGGACACATCAGTGTCTCAAGTCCAGCCTCCTCATTGGGTTTCTGGCTCCTCATCTGTAGCATGGAGTGAAGTGCCTACCTTGCAAGAGGACCCAGAGAGATAATGGATATAAAATCCTTACTGGCAGCAGTAGGCACTCAGGCGATGGCACTTGCCCTCCAGTTTGCTGACTAAGGCATGCCCACTTACAAATTATTTATAACTGGGAGCATAAATTCAGGAGGCATAGAGGGAATGAGTTTAAATTTTGATGGCACTATTTATTGTTTTGTGACCTTGGGTAAGTACCTTAACCTCTCTGATCCTCCAATCTCTTGCATTTATTATGGGGACAATTATATAACCTCATAGAGTTGTTGTGAGGCCTAAAGACACCTCAATTTCTTCAACTGTAAAATAGGGATACTGAAAAGTTTAGGCTAGTTCTTGATCAACATTAGCAATCACTATTATTATGAATGTAATTGTTATTTTTTATTGCTACCTGAAACAGTGCCTGGGAATGTGTAAATTCTGGAGAACTGAAATCAACTGTCATTATTATAACCCATTTGGACTTTATCAAGCATATGTCATCTTTGGAGAGCTCTCCCAAGACACTGGGGTCGTATTTCATTGTCTTTCACACACCATCAATTGTAAGACACACCATCATTGCACCAACTCCTGAGAAAAGGAATCGGCCAATTAAATTATGACAGCCATGATTGCATTTCACCCCCTCATGTTATACATGTTAAACTGGGGAAAGTATGTGGCTTTGAATTGATGAAACAGAGGTAAGTAGAGGTGACCTAGAATCAAGTCCTTCTGGACAAACCCTTAGAAGAAGACAGGGTGTTACAAGGCGGCTCCAGGCACATCATTCTGTGTGTGGGGTGGGCTGGAAGTGAATCTCATGTCTTCCAAAACCAAGAAGTCCCATGGACTCAAGTATGGCTCATGTGGCCCGTAGATTTCTCCTTACCCCCCCACCCCGTTCCCATGCCACAGCTGGGCACCCTGTCCCACCACAGCACTCTGGATCTGTTATCTAGTTATGTCTATTTTCTTTTGAAATACTGCCTCATGCCCGGTCTACCACTGTCATTTGTGTCATAAATCGTCCATCAGGCCCCAACTGATCTCCAGTGCCCCCCCAACTCTTGCCCCTCCAACCATCTGCCAGGCCCAGATTTCCCAGCCTCCTTCCTGTTACGTGGCAGCCTCTGTTCACCTGATGTCTGGCTCACATTGCTTCCCTCATCTCCCTGCCTCCTTGCTCCTCACCCTGCACCCCTATACACCTTAAGTTTCCTGTCACTTGGGGAACTTGGTTTCTTGGAAAGTAGAGGGTCTTGGGAGTCAGGAAGATCCAGGATAAAAATCAGGATCAGGTTTCTAGCCATGTGCATGTGGCCACATTGTCTGGCCTCTGGGAACCCTGGTCTCCTTATTATTGAACCAGGTCAATGAAATACCTGAGTAAACATGTCCAGAGGGCCTTTATCCCAGAGCGAGGGAAGAGTGAACAGCAATTGGTAACTTTCAGACCCCTTCCCACAGTGCATAAGCCTGGAGAGAAGACCTTGCCCATTTCCTTTGTCATCTTTCAATCATGGTGACATGAGTGTCACCCAATAAAACCTCCACCACATGCACAGCACAATCCAAGAAAAAACACAGCTTTTCTTCTGTGTCCATCCGGGAAAGCTGATCCTGAAGGCTGAACAAAATCAAAGATGCCTGAGTTCATTTCCACACAGCCTGCTCTGGCCAGGCCTTGTTTATTGGCTTTTCATAATTTCCTCAGGACAGACGTGTTCCAGGACACGGTGTACCAGAGAACTGCAGGGAGTTGTGCGGCCCTCAAGGAGGAAGATCACCAGCAGGTGCTGGCTCCTCTTTGTTGAAAGAGTCTGCCTGACATTACAGGGGCGAAAGCAAAGGTCTTTTTAAAAATCCATAAGCAGCAAATCAAAGTCCAGTCAACTTGGTAAACAAAGTGTTCTGAGCCTCCACACCCTGGGTGGTGCTTGCTGAGGTCAGAGACCATCCTTCCGTGGATACCCACTTGGCCATCAGAATGGTGCTGAGCCTGGAAAAATTGTTTGACTTAACGGACAGGGCAGAGCATCTACTATGGACATTAACGAAGAACTGACTGTGTACCAGGCACTGGACTGAGGCAGGTACACTAGCGGAATGAGTATGAATTCCAGAATCAAAGACTGCGTGTGATTTGCATCTTTCCTCTTCAAGTTTTGTGACCCAGGCAAAGATAATAATTTCTTAACCTTTGCTTTCTCAGTTGAAAATGGGCAATAGCAACGTCCACTGCATGAGACTGTGGGAGAGACTGATGGTAAAGGATGGGAAGTCCTTGGCAGTGGCTGTGGCAGGTGGGGATGTTCAATATGTGGGTTCAGTGGTAACATTGGTGACTGCTGGTTCTGGACATGGCTCTTTGCTTCCAGGAAGGCCAGAGCAGGAAACATCTGGAACAGCTGTATTTGCAGATGTCCCAAGCGAGGAGTCACCACTCTCTCCAGCAAGGGTTCTGCTGTTGCTCTTCCCTGGGTCTGGAAGTAATAGACTTGGGTTTGTGCAGGTGGAAGGTGAGATGGTGGTACAGGGATGGGGAACTGGCTGCCTCTGCTGTCACGAAAATACTTAAAACAGCTTCCAGAAGCAGAGGTGCATGTCCCTGACAGGGTCAGAGTATATGCCAGCATTTTCTCTCCTGCATTGCCTCAGTCTCTCCCATTTACCCAAGAGGACTTGGGACTTGCTGTCAAGATTCTGGTCCAGAACATCTGCCCTAAGTCATCCCTGTCCTTCCACCCTAGTGCCCTGGGTTTCCAGGGCCTCGAAGCCCTCTGTGTCTCGATAGCTGTTCTTTGGCATCTCCCTCTGCAGTTCCAAGCTGTTCCCATTGCTAACCATTTCCTGGTCACTCTGGGTGTCTACAGGCGAATATCTTGATCCTATACATTTCCAATTCTCTGGGTTTAAAAGACTCAATTCACAAGACATTCAATGCACACAATGGAAATGAAAACACAAGAACCCTCACATTGTCTTCTAAACCCAATAAATCAACTCATTTCATTTCCCTCTGCCCTTTCCAGCCTCAGGACATAGTCATATGCAATTTCTGAAAATTTGCACTGTCACCATGTTACAGTCTGCATTTTGTCTTATGAAAGAATAAATATTCTTCCACTTAGCTATAAAATATTCAGAACTTTCATGTTTAATGAAAGAGCAGCATTCTATGACATCAGTGCCCTAAAATATGTATAACTATTCTCTCATTGCTAGAAATTTAGGGTTAGGTTGCTTCTAATTCTGTTATACACAAGGTGGTGGTAAATATTTGTACACATAGTTATTCTTTGTTTAGGATCAATTCTTTGTAGTAAACCTCTGGAATACCTGGACATCTGCATGGATCTTTGAGATATTCCATCAGATGGCTTTCTACAGGGTCATGTGACTTCACACCATCCCCAAGACCGTAGGAGGACCCCACTTTCATCCCAGTCTCACCCATGTTAGCTATTCTCATTTGCTAATTGTCTTGCAATTTAATAGACATAAACTGGAATTTGCATTTTAATTGGAGGAAAAGTCTTGCATCAAAGGACACAGCACTTCTAAGGGACCATCAACAATGCAGCAGAGGCTCTAGAAGGTTCTAGAGGTTCTAGTCTTCCCATCAGCTCTGAAATCACCTCAAGTGGGCGTTTACCTTGTTCCCTTCCAGAGAGGCCACCCAGGTTCCAGCCTTTTCACCTGCTCAATGAAGACGGGGAAATGTAGCGTGTAATTAGAGGATCACTGGCTGTTCTTACCATGCTCTGGAGACTTTTCTCATTCAGACATAAAAATCGGCCCCCTCAGACTCAAACTGGAAGTTTTCTTATTCCATTAGCACCTTCCTACAAATGGCTGCATCGTCTCATTTGAGAACCAAACACCTGGACATAAACTGAGATCTGGGTCCCATGCTGTTTTTACCCAGCATGACACAAACAGGGATTATTCTAGATTTTTGTTGTTGCTTTTGCTTTTGGAAATCTCATTAGAATGGAGACAATTAGTGGCTTCAAGTTTCCCAAATGAGAGCGATTAAGAGGAAAAACAAAAAACAAAAAAAGAAACAACAACTGAAACCCAAGAGTGTGCTCCATGCCAGCATTAGCTTGGTGGAGATGACATCTGTTTGCTCAGCAGTGCTTCTAGAAACAATGTCCATTGGGGTTAATTATTTTAGCAACCCACTCCCCCAAGCTCTGTGCTCATCTAAGTACACTTCTGGGTTTTAATGCACCCCTCAGTCCTTTACTCTGTGCACATTAACTGAACAAGTACCAAGTCAAAGGACAGAAGTGACCAATCATCACTTCCACCCTCACGATATTTATGGTCCTATAAGGAAATCAACTATTCCAATAGAGAAGGCCCAGGTTACAGTGGGCATGAGTCATGCCACTGGGCCCCACAGAGGATGGCCAACAGCACCCTCCTAAGTTTTTGGTGGTTCCCAGCCATCGGCTGAAATTTCAAACATGAATGGCGTCCTAGACTTTGAGACCCCCTCCCTCTCACCTGCTTCTAAGGCTGGTCCCTTAAGGAAAAATGCAATATGGCCACTTGGTAGTCACTGGTGCTAGGAGTTACCTCAGCTTGGTTCTTTCTGCACTATTCCTTGAGCCAACATTGGGCTTATGAAATGAGGCACAAACTTAGTCTATGATGTGGAGTGCTGGGGAACTGAGGACGGATTGCCTTTGCTCTATATGCAAGAAGAGAAAGGTAGGGAGGGAAAGGAGCACTAGGGTCAGGAATATGATTTCAAATCTTTGCCACCAACAACCACGTTGATACCAGGCAAGCTGACCCTGAGACTCAAGTTTCCAAAATTAACCAAATGACTGCTTTGAGCAATTGCAGCAGGTCAGAAGGAAGAATCAAGTATGTACACATAAAATTCTGACACAGCTCTGGCACATAGTAGGACTTCAGCTCAGGATCATGCCGTGCCACTTCCTCCTAAGGTATCTTCTGCATCTAGAACCCACTCATGACTTTGATTGGCATCAGACCCTGGGAGAAGATAGTAGGGAGTGTTCTGGTTTTAGGCTATTGGCAAGGAGGCAGACAACACGGTGTGAGGCTCAGAACAGCCCCCGAGTGTTCTGTTGCAGAGAGCAGGTACATCCTCTTGCAGGGACCACTTGCCTACATGGGAAGGGATAAGAACCTCTTTGGGTATTTTGGCTTCTAGACACACTGGGAGGAATTCTGTCAGACCCCATCTTCTCTGGGGACAATGGGCAGCTGGGTTTCACATTCATTGGTCTAGCCCTGTGTCTTCCACCAGTGAGTCCTGACCTGTGCCCACCTCATCCTCTGACTTCTGCTATCCCTGGGCTTTCCTTTTTTTCTGTCTAGTAGCACTTGGAGAAGATTGTTGGAGTCAACCAAGCACAAACTAAACAGAAAAAATGTTTGTGTTTCAAAAGAAACTTGTGCCTGGTCTGGTTGTCATGTTTAGCCCTGTTCCTTGTTTTTCAGTATTTAGCAATTTTTTTTTTTTTTTTTGGTCTGCTGTACGTAATCAGTATGTATGCAAATTCTGTCCTATACCTACAGGAGGGCATGCACCTTTTCCAGAAAAATAACCTTTTAATAAGCACCTTCTTTAGGGATATAGTCATGAATTGGATTTTATGAGCATTACCATATGCTCGAACAGTAGTTTGCAAAGGTTGCTGCAAATCAGAATCACCTGGAGATTAGCAAGTGGGAAGACCAATGGCTACCTTCGACCTATGTATCTTCTGAGGTATTTGCTCTGAGTGGGGCCAATGCTGGCGTAGTCTTAAAACCTTCCCAAGTGGTAATCAAGTGCAGTTAAGGTTGAGAGTCACCTCTAGAAGGAGCGGGTCACCAACTTTCACAGTGGCTCTGACCCAGTAGCTTGAGCCCTGTCTCTCTCTGGCCAGCAGTCTAGGGAGCACATGAGTCTGGAGTAGTGCCTGAGCGAGCAGGGCTGTGGGGAAGGCAGGCTTGGAATCACAGCCCTGATACCTTCTGGGGAAGGACACTGGGCACATGACTCCATAGCCACATCCTGGCTATTTCTACAGATTTCCTATGCTGCAGAACAAAGGATCACAAACTCAGCACCTTAAAAACCAGTTATGGTCTGCCAGTGTCTGGGGATCAACAATCCACCCAGCTTACCTGGGTCTTCTGTTTAAGGTCACAGAGTGTCGGGCAGGGTTGGATTCCCATCAAAACCTCCAATGGGGGGATCTACTCCTAACTATCCTCAGGCTGTTGGCAGCATTCATCTCCTAGGACTGGGGATTCCCAGCAGCTTGCTTCTTCAGAGTCAGCGACAAAGAGAGAAAGACTCCAGCAAGATGCTGCTGCCCTTTTATATTGCCTACCCTAGGCACCAGGAGAGAAGAGCATGGTGCCGCCTTCAAGTCTGTCCACCACACTATGCTGGGGAGATTCTATCTAGTTCCTGGGGTGGTCGTGAAACACAAGAATTCATTAAAAACTTCTGGCAGAGAGGGTAGGAAAGATGGTGGAATGAGATGGTCATCATTACCCTCTGTACATGTAGGATTGCACGAATGGGGTGACCCTACTTTGGATACAACCGGAGAAGTGAAAAATTCTGCTCCATTTGTGTACAATGAATTGAAGAGCATTCTGCTGTCATGTATGACTGAGTAGAACAAACAAACAAACAAATAAATAAATAAATGGCTTTTTAAAAAAGAGCCATTGGCAGAGAAGCATCGGGTGGGGCTGCTGCTGGCACACTCCTGCTCAGAAGCCATGGTCCTGTGGCTCTGGCAGCAGAGGTCCTGGTGTCTTCCTCTGGGCCCCTCAGCACTTCCCAGGTGCCCGGCTCCCATCAGAGTCTCTGTACAACTACTGAGCCTGCTGGACACTCGCTGAGATTCTCTCCTGTGCCTGGCAGAGGTCATAAGGTTGAGGCATCTATCATTTTTTAAAATCCTCCCAACAAACTATTGATATACAATTATGCCATTCTCGGCATGGGCAAAAGAGGCCCCAAAAAGTACAAGAAAAAAAAATATGCTTCGGTCGAAAACTAAGCCTTATTTATATCCCCGGCTTCCAGGTTATCTGACTTCAGTCTTTCATTGTCTCTGAGCCATTTTACAACTCTGTAAATCACAAATCCCTGAGAGAAATGCAAAACTAACTCTCGTCTTTCAACATGTAAATTCTGTCCTGCTAGTTGACTGCTTTCCCCCTCCTCCCGTGAAAACACCAGGGTTGCCCCCCCTTTGCCTGGGCATTTCAATATTGCTGATCTATGAATGTGTCTGCTTTTCAGGTTACCTTTGTGTCCTTTATAACAGCTGTCTGCCTCCCTCATTGATTGATGAGGCCAAGAAAATCGTTAACGTATTTCATTTTATCTCTGTGTGAGTCCTAAGTTTACCTTTTTTTAAAAAATGATCTTTTAACAAAGGTTACATACATTTCCACATGGCTAATAAGTGATAGGACTGGCATTCAAGTTTGCCTACTTTTATCTGGCCTCAGGGCTTATATTCTTGATGATACAGCCCTTCCTTCAGCATCTGCAGGATCTCCCATGGATGCCCAAATCCAAGCTCCTTATATAAAATGGTGTAGTATTTGCATATAACCTACACGCATTTTTCCATATACTTTAAGTCATCTCCAAAATACTTATGCTACCTAATGCAATGCAAATAGTATGTAAATATTTGTTGTACTGTATTGTTTAGGAAATAATGACAAGAATAAGATATACATATTCAATATGGACCCAGCTTTTTTCCTAAATATTTCACCCCTTGGTTGATTGGAACCCTGGTTACAGAACATACAGATGCCAAGGGCTGTGTAGTATAGTCCTGTGCCCACGTGGGTGCTCAGGGAAGCCTCATTTGCATTTCTTGCTGGCTGACCTTGAACTTCTTTGACTTGTCACCTTCAGAGCATAGGCTCACATGCTGGCTTCCCAGCTCCAGGAGCCACCAATTTCTCTACTTCCTGCAGCTTCAGGTCTGAGGCCCTCTGCAACTGGTCTGTGACCCCAGAATATGCAAGTCCTCCTTAGAGGAGTGGACACTGCTTCCCCTGGATTCCACCCATTGTCCTTGCGTCCCCTCTGGAGTCACCCACAACACCACCTTGCTTCCCTGAAATGGCCCTTCAGGCACCAGGAGCAGCCCTTCAAGTGTTCTCTTCTGGAATCAGGTTCTATAAACCTGGCCTCCTGTGACAGACGGTTAGGTGTCTCTGACATCCCAATCATTGTCTTTGGGCCACATTCCAATTCCACTCTGTGGACGGATTAAGAGTCCCCATGTATCCAGTCTGCACTGGAGGCTCATCCACCCCACGTAGAGTGGAGACCTCCTTGCTCTGAGTGGCTTGGGAGAACCAGGGGAAGATCCTCCACGCTTCACTCCTCCCGCTGCCCGGACCTCCTCCTGCCTCACTCTGCTTTCCTCCAATGACGCCGCCATCTGTCTCCCTTGGTTGTGCTGTGACTTTGGCTTTTCCCCATCTAAGCATCACCAACTCAGGGTCACTCCCTCCAGGACTGAGCCACTCTGGCACTCTGTCCTGAGAGGCCTGGGATTGCTGGCAGGGGAGTGTGCTCCTTCTGGTCCCACCACAAGCCCACCCAGACAGCCTCTGAGGTTGCTGGAGTTGGGGACAGTCACATAACACTGTTGCCTTTGAATGTGAACTTCCGGAGCACCAAAGTCCCCACTGCTTTTGCCCTTTCTCTACATTTGCTATCATGAAGCCATGGGTCGTTTTTCAGTGGCTGTGTGACTGACTTCCTCCAGGACCTCAGCACAGGCCTTCACATTCACCTTTGTCCAGTTCCACCTTCCAAGACCAGCCCGTCTCTCTAGCTGCTGCAATTGCTGGGGCCACAGCCCTAACGGCCCCTCCAGCTCTAGGGTATGAATATTGACAGTGAACAGGTCAAGGTGCCCCTCCTCCCAGAGGCCCCTGGGGGTGCCAATCCTTCTTAGGGAAAAGAATTCTGGTTTAGTTTCCCCACTCCTCTGCCCCAGAGCTGCAGGACCAGCCTCCTCGCCTTTCCTGACTCTGAACAGCTTCTGATAACTCGCAGGGAGCAGGGCCCAAAGAGTCAAGCTAAGCAGGTTACACTCAGCTCCGAAAGCACACGCCGTCCACTCTCACACTGAGCTGGGGGCAATGCTTGTCCTTGTCTGTCCCTGCCTTACTCACAGGCCACAAGCTCAGAGGATGTGGAGAGAGAGTGTGTTCCAAGTAGGCCCATCTGAAGGCCAGCAGAGCCCTATAGGACACTGCCAGCTCTGGTTTGAAAACCATCCTGGCCACAGGAACGGAGACCCCACATCCATTTACCAAGGTCCCGGTGACCTCACAGGGCTCTAATGGGGACTGAGTAATCAATGCTTCCCAAGGCTGAGTTATGGGTTGCATGCAGAATATGGCCTGAGCGCCACATTTCAAATCGGATTTTTTTCCCCTGTCTTTAGAGATGAGGACACTGAGTTTTCTCCTTGAAATAAGGACAAGGAAAAAAATCACAGAAAGAAAACATAGAGAATGACTCAGAACCAAGGCAGCTAGCTAATGCATTGTGTAAAGACAAAGGGAGGTGGGCGGCTTCTGAGAGGAGCCCAGGCTGCAGCAGGACACAGGCTCTCCTCCTGTCCATTCCCTGTGACCAGGGACAAGTCTCTTTACCTCCCTGAGAGACTTTCCTCCTAGTGATTAGACAATCCCCAGAACCTTCCAGCTCTGACACCAAGATGAAGACGCAATGTCAGCACAGCCGTGCTCAGGAGGGCAAGTGGGTGTTTTTCTGCCCAAACTAAAGTCCATTTTAAAAGAACCCAGCCAACACTTTTTTCTCTTTCTTTCCTTCTTCCCTCCCTCCCTCCCTCCCTCCCTCTTTCCTTCCCTTCTTTTTCTTCTTCTTCTAGGAGTTGAATTCTTTCTTTAAAAATACTCCAATAAATGACAGGAAGAGGTGGGAGTGGTTTTATGGGTGATGGGGTGTGGGACCACCCCCCTGCTTCTTCATTCCTCTTACCCCTCCTCCTCGCTGCTCCCCTCCCTCCTCCATGTGCACATGGAGCACCCCAGACCCGGGGACTCCTTATTTGAAGCAGTCCTGGTTCTGATAAATGAGCTCCCTGCAAAGGCCAGAGCACGCGGTCAGATGGGAGCTGAGGAGGTGTCTCCGTCGTTCCCTTACTGACCTCTGCAGACCTGCCAGGCTGGGTAGAGTGCCCCATGCACAGTGAGGGGCCTGATGCTCTAACCTCTGCTTATTCACAGGTGCAGAGATCCCTTTAGCAGGGACATGAGATCACTTCTAAATATCACCTGAGAATTGGGATGGTTAGTTGGGTTTCTGTAAAGTGCAGTGAGCTGTCCCTCCCCTTGACTGCAGCTGGCAGACCCAGCGACCCTCTCTGACAGCTTGTCACTGAATCCCAATCACCCATGTTTGTGCCCCAGTTCAGGAGCTGTGGCTCCCTGGGGAAGTCACTTGAACTTTCTGAACCTCACTATCATCACCTCATTTATTTATCTCATTTCATTTTTATATAGATTCCATGAGATTATGTATATGAAAGAAACATGGAGTTAATTTTAAATATAAGGAAGAAAGAAAAATATCAGAACTGAAAATAAACTATAGCCACTCATGCTGTGGTTAACAACAACATAAACAATGGGCATCTAAGGGCAGCACAATAATTCATAGTGGAGAGAGATAAATCTCTAATTTGTTTTCTTCTCTTTATAGAATAATTAAGGAGAAAAACAAAAAGAGCAAGGTGGGTATTCTGAGGACCTGGGCAATTCCATTTAGGTCTGAAAGGTGGTAGCAGGTGCTGTCTACACTGTGCCAGGTTCTCTGATCAAGGATCTTGTACTGTTTCTAGGAATTCTGCGTCCAAGGAGCCTGTACTGATGTCCCTCTTCTTTGGAGGAAGTGGTCCATGAGCTGCTGGAACTGCTGTATCTGCGGCCTGGGGCAGGAGCTGGAAGTTCTAGCAGGTGGGATTAGATGGGGTGGAGACCCCAGGCTTCCTTGCCTGCTCTGGACAAGTCTGAGGCATAATTCACAGGCCTGGGTCCTCGGGGTCAGGCTGACGCTGTGTTTGTGACTTATGGCTGTGCTGAAGTTGTCCTCTGTGTGCGCACGGCGGCCCCCGGGTTCCCTCTTGACAGAAACTCCTTCATCTTGGAGTTCAGTTCGGGGCAGCTCAACATAAGACAAAGGGGAGAACTCTGGAGCCGTGGGTCCGGGATTATCATCACATATGTGGGACCAGGAGTGAGCAGAAAAGCAGGACCAGGGCTGGGGTCAGCTCAGTTGGTAGAGCACTTGCCTCGCATGCACAAGGCCCTGGGTCCAATCTCCAGCACCACAAAAATAAACGTAGGACCAGCCATATTTCCTCTCATAAGACACCAAGAGCTGTGGCATTTCTTGAAACAGTGACAAACAGGAGCCCAGAGAAAACGAGAATGGGAAGCTTTAAAAAGGAAAAAGGGAGGGCCACTGAGGAGTGTGAGGGGACTGCCACAGCGCAGCCAGCCACAGCCCTGCAGGAGCCGCCAGCTCGGGAGAGTCCTACGCTGCCCTGTGGGCCTGGGGTTCCGAGATCAGGGAAAGGTGCTCCCTGGTCTGGAACACAAAGCGTCAAAGAGGAAGCCAGGGCTCCCTCAGGGGTCACTGCACAAGTTCCACAGCCACACAGAGGCCCACAGGCAATGTGACTTCTACCCTCCCTGCCCCAGGTCAGCTGGGTGGGAGGGAAGCTGACTCTGCCACAGAGTGTGCGATACTACAGAAGCCTCAAAGGACAGGGGACTTCCCGGGAACGCCACCTGGTGTGTGTGTGTGTGTGTGTGTGTGTAAACGTGTGCACATGCGCAGGAGGAGTTAGGACACATATTACTTTTAGCAAATGTAGGAGAAATGACAAACGGAGGGAGGCCGACTGCTGGGGTCTCAGTGGGGTGAGAGCCTCTCATACCCAGGGCAGAGGCAGCCCCTGAGAGCACTGTTGCTCCCTGGTGGCATCCGCTGAGGGACTCCGACTCCTCAGAGCCATTGACAAATGCTCAGGAGTTTTGCAAGGCCAGTAGTTAAACACAGCTGCTATTAAAGACTAAATTATATAAACCTGGACTTAAATAAATTGCATTCAAAACAAAGGCAATGAATGCTCTACCTTAAATCATTCCCTAATTTATACTTCAAGGTTACCTGTGCTCTTGAGGTCTATTGCATCTGCAAGGTGGAGTGCTATGTGACGGTGGACCTCTCTGCCCAGCTCTATTCAGTAAGGACTCGTGAGCAGCTTGAAATTTGTGTGGCATGAGTATTTATACCATAGCAATTCAGAAACACGAGAAATCAGGGCTCCATCTTTGCCCTGGTTGTCAAAGGTTTACAGCACACCACCGGAGACTAAAAAGGTGTTCAGACACAGGTCAGAGGAAAGAACTCCAACTGCTTCGTTCATTTCTCTGACACATGTTTATTGATCACCTACTATGTGCAATGAGCATTTAGTCACAATTTCTTCATGGCTGGCCTGTAGTGGGTTCAGCCACAGCTGCTTCCTTGACTCTCCCCCTAGTTGGGGTAGTGAGAACTACCATGAGAACACTGAGAGTCTGAACTGTCGAGCATCTTTCCATAACTGCCTCTGGATGACTTTCCAGCTCCTGTGTCACCAGTTCTAACTAATAGCTGTTGACGTGCTGCCAAGGAGGGTCTGGTCAGGCCTGCTCCACTAAATAGAGCAGATCATTTTAAGGCGGCCCATTAAGTACTTACATGCAAATGGCCCTGTCAGGCGCCTTGAAAAACAGTTTGCTCTTCTAAGGAGGTGAAATATTTTCAGTCTTGTTTATGTTATTAATTTGCTTACTCAAGTGTGTGGTTATGGGTGTATTCTTAATAGAGGATGCAAAGACCTTGGAAGCAAGCCTTGGCCCCAAAACCTAAATTGAAGAGGTTTATGAATCCCATCAGAAATGACCACGCATCTAGCCTGGACACCTCGGAGAACAAATGTCTCCCCCATGCAGCCCCAAGAAGAGGGCCCCAAACAGAAAAATGAATAAGCCCAGGCATGCTGATATCCAGCACCCAGAGCAAGGCCTCGCCCAGGCTTAAATCACAGCACCCAGAACGGCATGTGGCATTTGGTGGACACACAATAAGATTTTGTTGAATAAACAAAAGAGTGAAATCTTACCAGTCCATAATTGTAACCACATTTTTTACCAGAAAGGGTTTTCAAATAATGGTAGACAGAAACAATCATGGAAGAAAAGGATCAAGAAATAGGAATTTATAAAAAGAAGTAGATTATTCATATCATATCTAATTGAACCCTCATAAGCATCTGGAGGTTCTATTATCCCCATTTTACAGAGGAGAAAAACTGAGGTTTTGTAGACCACCCCACATTGCACAGATAGGAAGTGTAGACGGAGATCAAAATCTGGTCTTCTTGCATCCAACATCTGGGCCTTTTCCTTGAACTATGAAATGGTAGTAAATATTCCTGAAAAAATGTGAAAAGAAATTTTTTCCATGCTTCCAAAAAGAGTATGGTAGATTTCTCTTGCTAGAGGATATGTACAACCAAAAACAGAAAATTGACGCCAGAAAGAGTTGAAACCCCGCACTCCTTCCTCACTTTCTTTCTCCTCCATTCAGAGGAATGGAGGGATGTGGTCACCCATTTGGCTAGGTTCCATGCTGAATTCCACATGCAGCGTCTGTCCCACAGGTGAGTATCATGACCTCTGAGGTGTGGATGAGACAATCAGAAGGGAAAGCAACTTGGCCAAGGTCAATGCCAAAGAATACCACATCCGGGCATCTGGCTTAGGTGGATCTGTCTCTACAGCATGTGTCCATTAGCCGTTATTTCAAAGGAATCACTTGGGGACCCTACTAGGTGCATGTTTTGATTCAGCAGCTCTAGGTGGACCCGATGTGCTCCTGTGTGGTATCAAGGCCATGGGTTTCAGAGCAATCTGGACAGACAGGTTTCTGCACAGGCTGCCTTGGTCCTGCCCAGCTCCACACTTAGCTCACCCCACTGTGAGAACAGATCTCCGCACAGGTTTTGGTGACACGTCTACGACTGACTACACAGGTGTACAGGAACAGGTATGCAGCCATCTCTCCCCATGGGAACCTGGCCAGCTTCCGCCTTGTCTACTTCCTCTCCATTCCTGGGTACCTGCAACCCCCTTGCCTTCCTGCTCTTCTCTGTTAGTCTGGCTCAAAGCAACTATGTCTATAAATGGCCTCTGAGCTGACAGCCTTTCCCCTTGAACCCATTTTTCATAAAACAGTCATTATGAGCTATTTAAGTATAAAGCTGATGATGTCACTCTAGTTCTTAGGCTCCTTCAAGCAAGAGCCAGCCACAAACCCCTTGCCTTGCCTTTCATTTCCTTTACCTAGAGCATCTTTGTTTTGATCTTCTGTAGATAGTGCAACACAAAATTTAATTAAAAAGAAAAAAGAAGATCCTGCTGCTAAATTAAATTAAGAATTCATCTGACCAACTTAATCGACTTTTATTTTGAAAATGAGAAAAATGAGGCTCAGAGAGGTCAAACCCATTCCTGAGGTTCCCCCAGGACAACTGTGACCAAGCATGCATCCCTAAGACCATGGACATTTCCTTGGATTTCTGGTGCTTTCTCCATTGTAACACATCACTCCTCATAAGCAACATTCTTTCTTTCTCAGATATTTCTTCACAGAGATCCACTAGGTGAATTCATTTATTAGCTAAGAGCAAAATACTCACATCTGCACGCCTCCTTCAAATCTGCCCCCTGCCATTCTGAGCACAGAGCAGAGCAGAGACGTGCAGACACTGGGCTTGTTTTCATAAGCATCCTGCCACAGGCGAGGTTGGTTGCTTGGACATGAGACCCTGAGCTTGGGGACAGTTAGAGATAGATAAACAACATTGATTGCAGCTTTCAAAAGTGGAAGAATCTTGAAGACGCCATGATCGACATAAGGTGACTCTCAGGACCTGATAGAGTGGATGCCGGGGCTGACCAGCATGAGCACACAGCGCGATGAGCTGGTGGGCTTTTTTTTTCCCCAAAGTATTCTTTTTAAAAATATTGATGAATTAAAACCCATCTCCACTTTGTGACTAGGTGAATCCTTCCCTAAGTCTCAAAGTCCACTGAAAAAGTGCCCCTGTTTATCAAGTTCACACAAGCAAACAATGATACCTAAAATGAGGAGTTTCCACATCAGCCCGTTGGTGTCAAAGCCGTCTAGGACAAGTGGCTAGTAAAAGGATGTGCAGAGGTGGCTGCACATTCCTTGAGTGTGTTGTGGTGTAAACTAATCAATAAAATCAATGAGAGACTAAGTTACAGATTGGTAAAAAATACATATTATAGATATAAAATTTTGATAAATGAAATAAGATAATTATAAAGTAAGAACTATCATAGACAGACCTAAGACTCCAATTTGCTACCTTCTATAAAAAAAGAATGGTTATAAGAGCTGTTTCTGAGAAACTGAAATGAAAGCCATTTTCTTATAATATATTGTTTCCTGTACTTTGTATCCCACAAAATGTATTCATACTCAAAATGTACTCAGGATATGGTGGTCTGGGTGACCCAAGACTTTGAAGTGGATTCTCACCCCCCACTAACCACCTGTTCAAACTAATGATACAGTTGTCTAGCACCTTCTCAGACCCAAGATGCTGTTAACTGAGTTGCAAGTTAACTGCTTTTTTTTTTTTTTTAGCTTCTGTAGCTTGCTTGCTAAAAGCAAAGTTCCAGTCCTGCTTCAGGCTCATGGATCCTGCTAACTACTGTTTTGGCTTCTGACACTGAGAAAAGACTCTGAGTTATGGTTTTCATCCTTAAATTCCCAAGACACAGGCCTGGAAGTTGCTGTTCTTCCACAAAGTTTCAGTCTCTATGGGTCGGTGACAGTCCCTGGCCAGGTAAATAAAACTCTCTTTGATTTGAATTTGGACTTAGAGTGTTTTCTGAAGCAGCTCCTCATATAACAAGAGTATTCATTAAAGAGCAGCCTGTGGCTCCTGGAGAAGATAGCAAATACTTGATGGAGAATTGCTTGCACCATCTAGTATATCCCAAGAAGGGAGAGGTCAGAGTGCACTTTGGGAGAGGGAAGGTATTCAAGAGGGCTTTGGGCTGGGTAAGATAAGAATATTCCAAGAGGATTCCAAGAGAAGCAAGGCATACACACAGGGAAAGCTGTCTTTAAGTCTGGGTACAGAAGGCATCCGGTTGGAGGAGAAAGCCTTGCCATAGGTAGAGGAGCTTAAAATCTGAACTGAGCACTGGGTGTGGGGTGGGAGGTGGGAGGCATCCTTCACACAGTGTGGAGGCCACATGTGGGAAGGAAAGGGAGGGACATTTCTAGTCTTTGTCGGTTATATATTGAATGAGGATTTGAAAAATACAATTTAGTACATTTACACAGCATTGCTCAGGATAGGGCTAGATTTATGTGAGCAAGAGCCAGGGAGTTTACTTAAAGAGGAAAACATACAATCAATACCAGCGTGGATGTGACAGAGGGGATGAAAGTGGAGCAGGAACAATTGGAAATTGACAAACACTTGGCTAAAGCCACGGCATATCAATAACCATTCCTGCTTGTCTCATCAAAGGACAGAGTGTGTGTCCCTTAGAAAGGGTGCTTTTCTATTCATTCATGCACACCAAATGTGTAAATTGATACATTCAACAAAACTTATGAAATAAAGATACTATAGATAATGATGACTAGGTGACTTCTCAGCAGGGAGGAAGGGAGGGAGGGAGGGAAGATGATTCCTAGGACCTGCTAAGAAGGCAGCTGCCAGGTGTAGGGAGGAGGCCTGGCTTCCCTCCTCCAGGGACTTGCTGTCCCACAGGGGGACAGGGGCAGCTCCTGAAGTGGTAGAATTTGAGGTCAGCATATTTTCCCAATGGGACTATCATTTTGTATTAGTTAAATTAAATTAGTAGGAGCTATAGTGCCTTGGTCTCAACCCAAGACAATCACAGGGACAACACAAAGTGAGTACTAGTATCATCCTTCTTGATGAATGACAGGGAACTTTAGACTGCATGGACATGACCTGATGTGCAGGTCCTTTGCATTTCAAGATGCACATCTGGGGACTCTTCCCAACAGGCTTTGGTATTCTCGGAGTGCAGCGGGTCTCCTCTGGAACTTTTGTAAACTCTGGGAGATTTCAATGCTGCCAGTGGCTACATACTTAAGAGAGGTCAGGGCCTTGCAAACTTTTATTTATTTATTTATTTTATTTTTTGGTATTGGGGATTGAACAAAGGGGCGCTTAACCTCTTGGTCACATCCTCAGCTTTTTAAAAAATTTTTATTTAGAGACTGGGCCTCACTGAGTTGCTTAGGGTCTCTCTATGTTGCTGAAGCTGACTTTGAACTCATCATCCTCCTGCCTCAGCCTCCGAAGCCGCTGGAATTTCAGATGTGTGTCACTGCACCCTGCTCTTGTTGACTTTTGATTCTTCAGTAGGGAGCACAATGCCTGGCACCCAGCAGGTGTTGAATAAACGTTTGGTAAGCAGAAAAATGAATTATTAAAATCCAGTAATAAATCTAGGCTCCAGAGTAATATTTTGTTTACAAATGGATCTAATTTATTGATTTAAACTTTACATTTGCATCTTTTCAGAAAGTAATGTGGATGGCCCATAATTAAAATACAGACACAGGGATAAATTGCTTTTTAAATTTAAATTTTGATTGATTAACTTGAGCTCAGGCTGATGGACATTAGGCCTGCCTTTTGGGGTAGAGAGTGAGTGCTACATGCCCTTGAAGAATATTACCTTGAAGAATATTCTACCTTGCTTCTGCCTAATTCTGACTGGCCCCCTGTTAATTGGCCTCAATGAATGGGGTCTGATGCACCTTTCCTCGAAGAACAGGAATATAAGTGTACCCTCAAGAGCCAAGCTCAAGCCATCTCTCCCATTTTGGTATCCTCTCCACCCCTGCATGGTGTTAAAATTAGATTCATTGTAGCTCATTAAGTCAAAGGAAACAGGGTGATTCTTTTTCTACCTGGTTGAAAAATAAGCCTATTCTGTAGTCCACACAACTCGAATACCTGGATTTGGATAGTTTTTGAGCTCTCAAGATTGCTCTCTCCTAAGTTTTCATTCTGTCACTGGAATCTGTTGTTCTTGGCATCAGTTACATAATAGCAATTCAGGCAACTGCATAGAGAGGGAGGAAGGCAGGAAGGGAGGGAAGAAGGCAGGGAGAGAGCCAGGGAGGTTTCTTCTGAAGGTAAATCTCCTTAGCAGACTGGGTCCTTCCCATCTGTGTGCTTACAATTTATAAGAGAAAGCTATATTAATTGAGCTTTTATGGTTAAGACTGAAGACAGAATGGGACCACTAGTTTGACCCCTTTTGCAAGCTAGGGAGAGATTTGGAAATGATTCCCAGCAGGACTTGTTCAATAGGAGAGGAGGAAAAACGGCACCGTATTGGTAGCAATGGGAGAAATGTTGTAACCAAATGAAAAGAACTTTTAAAATATTCTCTCAGTTCTAAGAGGAGTGTGATGAAACCAGTGCCAAAGTAGTTAGTGCTGAGTCCCTGCTCAGAGGTAGAGGACACTGCATGCTTAGAGTTAAAAGAACTCAAGGGGAGTCAGGAAGTTTATCTACTAGAATCACTGGAATAATCTTCAGGCAGGGAGAAGAAGATCATGGCTGGGGAGGTAGAGGCAAGCTCCAGATTCTTCTAAAAACTCAACAGAAGCAGTGGGAACAGGTGCATGGTAGGATGAGTACATGGAATCAAGGACAGGGCTAGAATAACATGGAAGCCCTTTACCCTGAGCAGTCACCATTTTATTACTATAATGAAACACTTGAGATGGGCTCCTTGTAAAGAAAAGAGGCTTATTCTGGCCCATGGTTTTGGAGACTGAAATCCAAGCAACAGGGTGTAGGCTCTGGTGAGGATTCCCCAACCACTGGCTACAGGACATCATGGCAGGAGTATCTGTGTATCTCTCTGGGTCTGGTCTCTTTCCCTCTCCTTATAAAGTCACCAGGATTCAATCACAGGAGCTCTACCCTAATGACCTAATCTAATCAGTTCACAGAGACTCCACCTCTTAATGCCACATTAGACCAAGTTTCCATCTTCTTCATACCATTGATGTGAAACTTTGGGATCAACTGGAATAAATTTGGGGGTGCAAACCATGCTTATACCATAACACCCTGCTTACCTGTGGAGATAACTGGGTGACAATGATGTGCTGGAGCCTGCTTAGATCACCTCTCAAGAGCCTATTGCAAACTCTTCTTCCAAATCCACCATTTCACATTGTAGTTTGAAATCAGCAATAGTGGGAGTATTTGCAAAACAGGAAGTGGCAAATGCTTCAAATCAGGACTCTTTGAGAGAAGTTATAACACATCCCCAGCACATCACAGGCAAGGGAGTCCAGGCCAACAGCAGCTGCCCGCAACCAAGAATCCCAGGTAGCAATGAAGGGATGAACTTCCTCTCACCTGTCAGAAGCCAGGAGAGTTAAGCACCCAGAGCCATGAGACATATTGCCTTGAAGTCTGCTCCCCAGCCAGAATTCTGCATTCCTATGCAAACAATATTTATGGAAGATATTAAGACAGTACTGATGAGACCACACACAGGAGAGTGAAACATCACACTGGAGAGTGTTCGCATCCATCGCTGGTGGAAAAGGTCATGTATGATGTGCAAGTTGGGGAGGTTTGAGGAGTCACGGTGTTGGCTATCTTTAAAACAGATGAAGGGACGGAGATGTGGCCAAGCCCCAATATGCAATACCATCCAAGAAAGACAGCACGGTGTGGTGCTTGAACAGATGTGAGATGCAGCTATTAAACATCCTACTATTTTGCAGAAAGGTAAAAAGAGGCAGATTGAGGCTCACAGGTGTTCACCCTAGGAAGACAACAAGGAGTCCAATATGAATGAGTTCCTGGAGCCTCAGTGTGTGACTGGGCAGAGAAAACCAGGTCTCAACATCCCGCCAAGACCAAATCAATGAATAGGAGCCGGAAGGGGGGACATCTTGTGTTCACATTTTGGCAACTGTCTCTGAGAGATAAAAATAACTAACACTTATAGGAGGATTTGGAAACTTCACATCCATTACCCTATTGAATCACCACAGCATCCTTAGAGAAAAGTAACATGGACTTTATTTCTCAGAATACAAAACGGAATCTCAAGAGACGTTAAGTCACTTGGCTGTGGTCACAGAGGAAGCAGTGGCTCATACAGTCAATATAGAGTCGAGTCCCCCAAACATACCTTGCTCCTACCAGATCTTTCAATGTTCCTGATTCCTTCCACTAAGACCCATCTGTGCCCCTCAGACCTTACAGAACAAAGTCATAGAGGCCCTTCGAACCTGGCCTCAAGGTACTCTGCATCCCCCCGACCTCCGACCCTCATATCAGGAGCTCTAGTCCTGCTGGACTCACATTTCTAGAGACGTTCACCTTCTGTGACTTTGCACATGCTCTTCCCTCTCTTCCACGTCTCTTTCCCCATTCTCATCAAAATCAATCAAAGTCCAAATCTTAGTTCAATTCTCACTTCTTCTGTGAATTCTTTCTAGACTTTCCAAGATTTTTTTCCTTTTTCCCTGTTTCCACTCTACTTTGATCTCATTTTTGCTTTTTGAGATAGAGCTGTTTGGGTGTTATTATGGGTTGTATTCTACCCTTTCCCAAAACTTATCTTGCACCATTAACTAACCTTCAGTACCTTTGAATGGGACTGTATTTGGAGATAGGCGCTTTGAAAAGTGAGTAAGTTAAAGTGAGGGCATTAGGATGAGTCCTAGTCTAATATGACCAGGGTCCTTAAAAGGAAAGAAGACAAAAAGAGACTCCAGGAGTTCATGTGCACAGAAGAAAGACCATGTGAGGACACAGTGAGGAGGTGGCCATCTGCAAGCCCAGGAGAGCAGCCTCAGGAGAAACCAACCCCGCCAGCACCTTGATCTTGGCTTCCAGCCTCCAGAACTGTGAGAAATGAGTTTCTGTTGTCTAAGCCCCCAGTATGTGTTATTCTGTTATTAAGCCTGGTGCCCTGTGGAAACCCGAGCCTGTGGCAGAGTTGACTGCTATCAGTAGACCTGTGTGAGGGCATCTCTACCACAGAGGCCAGGAGGGCACCAATGGTGCTCTTGGGGGTTCTAGCCAAGAAGCCACAGTTCACCTAGGCTTCCTTACTTCCTCGCTCCTATATTTGGAGATTTCTCCACATCTTAGATTACAATGAACCCCAGACCTCAAAACACCACTCACTTGCATGGTCTTGTTGATTTTATTCATTTTTTAAAATTTTTTTATTTTATATGCATTTATTGAAGGTTTCCAACATGCTGTTTTGATATACATATGCATAGTGAAATGACTACCAGGGTTAACCAGATTAACCTATCCATCACTTTTGACAGTTTCCATTTTTGTGTGTATGGTAAGAACACCTGAAATCTACTCTTAGAAAACATCCGGGATACAAGGCTGTATTGCTGACCCCAGTCCTCAAGCTGTCCATTAGATCTCCAGATCTGTTCATCCTGCATGGCAGCAAGTCTGTACCCTTTGACCTACGTCTCCCCATCTCCTCCTCCTGCATTGTCCTCTCTCTTTCTGCTTGTTCATTTTTAATTTGGGGGGATTCCAAGTTCGAGTGAAATGATGCAGTATCTTTTCCTGTGTCTGGCTTATTGAACTTAGCCTATTGTCCTGCAGGTACATTCATGTTGTTCCAAATGGCAGTCTCTCCCTTTTTAAGGACAAACAATATGCCATAGTATCCATTCACTAGTAGATGGACACTTATCAGAGGTTAATATCCAAAATATATAAGGAACTCACACAATTCAATAATAGATAAAAACACGCACGAATGGGCATTTTTCCAAAGAAGACATAAAGTAGCCAACTCATCTTGTACCATTATCTCTCATCCGAACACATCAACCCTATTAAGAGAGGACGGCCTTCTAACCTTTCAAGTCCCAAGCATTTGCTAATTTTATGTATGTTCAGTATTTGTTTGAGACTATAAAAATAATTTCTGTTTTTACTGACCTCTCTAGTCAATAAATAAATTTTAAAAAACGAGACAAAATAGCCCCAAATCCTTAGTCCAGTATCTGGCATACAGTAGGTGTTCAATAAATGTTTTTGTTCCCAATGGTCACAAGGAGTGGTCCTTAACCTCAGCCTTCTGTGGTGTTAGAAGGAGGCTTCTCATTTCCCCAACTCCATCGTAACTGGTTTTGTGCGAGACTTTAATATTATGTGCACCAGATTATACTAACATTACTATGCCTCTATTTCTCTACAAGAAGACTGAGAACCCACCCCTGTCTTGCAATGCCTTCCTTGATCTCTGAAAGTCACACTTACCATGTGACTTGTTCTATCCATGAAATGTGAGTGGAGGAAATGGCACTCATGAGTTCCCCTGGCCTCAGATGAGACACACAGTGGAAGAATCATGGCTGATGGGAAGAGGTGACTCCTCCATACTGAGCACCTGTCATGTGCTAGACTCCTCTGCACACCTCAGTTCTGCGAAGATAGTGTGACTATACCAATTTTTCAGATAATGCTTAGGTTCAGAGAAATTAAGAAACATTCAAAGGGCTGACTTTCCAGGGAAAGTGCTGTGTGAAATGACATGTCCCACACAGAGGCTACTAAGCACTTTAACCAGGGACAAGGGCAGAGGGTAACAATGGCCATGAAGGGTTATAAGGAGAAGGCTTCGGCTTGGGACAAATAAAAGGTGGAACAGACCCCAGTGAATGTGTGCAAATACAGTGTTTCAGTGAAATGACAGGCACAGCAACCTGGAGGGGGGTGGGGCTTGGAATTATGAGCCTCTGCTGGCCTCAGGGCAGAGAAGAGTCTGCCATGTGCAGCCAGCTCTCTGCTGACAGACTTTGGAGAAGGTAATCTTCAGAAGTTAGTCCTGTGGTAGAAAACTTTCACGTGAAAGGCCGTGGTGTGTGTTTGGTGCTCTAATTTCATGGGTCTAATAGAGCAGACTGCATTAGCGTTTCCAGAAGGTCCCTGGCGGGAGAGAGAGACAAAGGGCATCACTGTCAGCAGAAGCCAGAAGCCTGGCCAGAGCCACAACTGGGCTTCTGCCGCTGCTGCTGCTAAGGATGATGATGACCAGTGTGACAGCTGGAGAAGAAAGAAGAGGAGAAAGGAAGGAGGAGAAAGAGGAAGGATGCTTATATCTCATAACCCCCATGTTCTTAAACTCCCAGCATTTATTGTTTGGTTTTATTTTATATCTTAGTATCAGAACATTCCAGCCTTTTGGTGAAGATTGCTCCTAACTTCTCAGTGAGCTCTCAGGCTGGACAGGGCCAGAACTCATGAAGCAGGGGCAGGTGTCAGAGACCAGTGGGGATCAGTGTTACTGTAGGTTGCTGAATTGCCCACAGTGGGTAGACATTTGTGATTTGCATAATGTTATGGTTTGGATGTGGGGAGTCCCTCAAAGTCTCATGTTGAGGGCTTGGTTCCCAATGCAACCAAGAGGTGAGGCTGTGGGAAAAATGATTGGATATAAGGACTCCAGATGCATCAGTTAATGAATCCATGTGATGGTCTCCTGGGAGCTGGTGGAAATGGTTGGGGCATGGTTGGCGGGAGTGGTTCACTGGGGCATGTCCTTCAAGGATTTTATCTTGTCTCTGGCTTCTCACTTCCTTCCTCCCTCCTTCCTCTCTCTGTCTCTCTTTCTGCTACCCAACTCTACCATGGTGTTCTACCTCAATTCAGGTCCGAAGCACGGAAGCTAGCTGGCTGACCATGGACAGCAACCTCTAAAACCATGAGACAAAATGAACTTTCCTCCCCTAAATCGTTTTTCTCAGATATTGTCACAACAATGAAAAGCCGACTAATACATACAAATCAAGTGCACACGATTGCTCAACCAACCAGTGGACTTTTTCTTTTCAATAACCCAAAGTATTCAGCTGTCAAAGTGACTACAGATGAATAATACCATTGAGCAAAATGATTAGGGTGACAATGATACTGAATAATTCACTTTCTCATCTGTCTATCTGTTCACTCGTATGTGAAGACTATATAGCTGTGTAGTTGGAGAGACAGAGACGGAGCCATCACACCTACATTGTGGTCACGTTTGGCATGGATGACACATAATGGCAGAACAAATAGTCCTTGCTTTCCTGCCTCAGAGAGTTGTTGGAGGTGCTTAGAAAAATGACTAGAACATAGAGAACCTTCAAAGTATAGCTCTTACTTTTGTTATTGTTTTCAGTCTACTGTCTTCAAGATTTACAGAAGGATAACTGGGGCAGCTCTAGAAGAAGGCACTTGTCCCATCCTGAGGGAGCTTGGAAGTCTTGCTCCAGAGGTGTCTTCTCTGCTGACGCTCAAAAGGAGTGGATAAGAGGCAGGCAAAGAGGAAGGGAAGGGAGTTCCATAAGATGAAGCCAGGCAGCGGGGGGGCGGGGGGGGCAGATCCTAGAGTCCCTATCTGTCAGGAGTTGAGCACATATCTTGCAGAGAGAGGCCACTGGAGGGCATTCCACCAGGAGAGCAGGTGCAGCCATGATCACATCTATGCTTCATAAAGGCCTTCCTGATGTGCTAGAGAGTGGCATGAAGGCGCTGCTAGTGAGGTCCTTTGCAGGAGAATGTGGCTGAGTGACTCTGTCAAGATGGTGGCTGTGCAGAGCAGCAGGTGGGGAGGCTCACCTGCAAGGCAGAGAGGACCTGAACTCAGCTTGAATTTGTGACTCCAACAGGGAGGAGGGAAAGTCAAAGCTGGCAGGACTTGGGGTGGCATGGCTGGTGGGTGCCTCTCCCTGAATTTGGTGTACCACACTGTCTGCAAGAGAGCTGAATTCAACTCTGAATGTTGTGCCCACAGTGTCCGTGGGTCCCTTTCTCAGTGGCAATGTCCAGTCAGCACCCATAGGCCCGGACTCCCAACAGTCTGACCTAGAGCCAGGCAGCCAGTAAAAACAAGAGAATGCATAGATCAGGGCATTCAAAACAAGAAACAGGATGGAGGGACACCCCTAAATCTTCCAAGGGGAGTGTTTTTTCTTTCACTAAATAAGAAAAGGACTAGATACAGTCTCCCTGCAAATGGGGCAAAATACAGCCGGTAGACAGCTTCCCTGGGCAGGGTGGACTCAGCCTCCAATGATAAGCCATGATCTCCTGAAGGAGACTTGAGGAGACGGAGCTGTAGGCACAGCTCACCTAGTTGGTACCTTCCACAGCCACTTCCAGGGCAGGCCTGCTGCTCTGGGAAGGAAAGGCAGGTGGGTCCTTGCAGAGCTGCTGGGAAGGAAGTCCTGTCAATAGCGGTTCTCTATCTCCGGGCCATTTGGATCTGTTTAGAGGTGACAGAAGCTCCTGTAGCCCCCATTTTCTCCCTCAAGCTGCCTCTCCTAGGCAGATCCAACCACCATCCAAATTGGCCCCTTCCCAGGTCTCCTAGTAGGAGGAATCCCTGGAGGCTGTAAAGTCCTCATCTGCAAACTCACTGTCACTTGTTCTGTTTCCTGTACCAGGATACAAACAGCTCCTTTCCATCCAAGAGGAAGCCTTGCAAGAGAAAGGAGAAGTCACACCCACGCCCAGCTCAAATTCATCTTCTGCTTTCTCAGCCTGTCACTGCTGAGAAAGAGACTGCTGCTGCCACGGGCCCAGGCAGAGGGTGGGGGGAGTGGGGGAGGGAGAGAGAGGGAGAGGGAGAGGGAGAGGGAGAGAGGGAGAGAGAGGGAGAGGGAGAGAGAGAGAGNATGCTCCCTTAGAGAGAGGGAGAGGGAGAGGGAGAGGGAGAGGGGGAGAGGGAGAGAGGGAGAGAGGGAGAGAGAGAGAGGGAGAGAGGGAGGGAGAGGGAGAGAGGGAGGAAGAGAGAGAGGGAGAGAGTCCTCAACCGCTTGTCATATCAAGTCATAGAAATTTCCTTACAACATGTCTCCCTGACACTCACTGAGGACCCTGGAATATTATTTCTCTCTGCAGAGAGCAGGAAGATGAATTTATCCCAATCCACCATCAATTAAGCAATGAGACTTGCCCACACAAGTTTTTGGAAAGAAGGCATTGTATTTTGCTGGCTGTTTCCAAACCTAGTTTTGTGTGTTTGATTGTTTGAACATTTTGCTGTGTCCATAGATCCAACATAAGGTTGTTCTCTTAATATTAATCCCCTCTCCATTCCAGAATTCCTTGTACTTCTCACCTTGAGCCCTTGCTTTGTGTTAGGGTTTGAATTGCATTCCCAGCCAAAAAAGATAGGTTAGGAAGCCCCAACTCCCAATACTTCAGCATCTGACCTTGTTTGGAGATAGGATCTAGGATCTTTTTGGAAGTGATCCAGTTAAAATGAGATCATTGGGTGAACCTCAATTCAATACGGCTGATAATCTTTACAGAAGGGGAAAGTTGGATGGAGGCAGGTACACACAGAAGAAAAGCCATGAGAAGACACAGAGAGAAGGCAGCACGAGACCAGGATGATGCATCTCACAGCCTTGGGACACCAGGGACTGCCCCAAGAGCAGGAGGATTGCCTGAGGTTCTCCCCTGAGCTGTCAGAGAGAGAGTGGTTCTGCCTGCTTCCGGGTTCCATGACCCTGGCTAGTGGAACTGTGAGGGAATCACACTTACGGGTGCCCTGATAGGCTGATTTCTCACAGCAGCCCTCAGACACTCAGGCGCCGGGATGGGTGGGCACCTTGCTAGGCCTTCCTTTGACTTTAGTGCCCATCTTATTGAGGACCCGATTGTGCCACCACCACCTCCAAGACAAGGCTTCCACATAACCTCCAATGTAGCTGCATCTAGCAATAGGACCTTTAGGGAGATAATTGAGATTAAATCCTGAAGGATTGTCATGATGAAAGCAGGAAGGGACACCAGAGATGGCTTTCACTCCATGCACACACAGGGAAAAGACTATGTGAGAACAGAGAGAAGGTGGCCATCTACAAGCCAGGAAAAGAATCCTTACCAGAAACCAAAGGTGCTGGCACTTGATCATTGATTTCCATCCTCCAGAACTGTGAGAAAATAAATGTCTGTTGTTTAAGCCATCCAGCCTGTGGTATTTTGTTATAGCAGGCTGCGCTGATTGATGCATACCCCAATTATCTGCCAAGTTTCAGGTCACTTCAGTTTTTGCATGATGCCTTCAAGCGATGATGCTTGTTAGTGTATCTCCCAGGATCAGAGGCCCCAAACCCAATAGTTGCATAATGGTGCTAATTTTGGATATTAGTAGAAAGTTTCATTGATTGAGCCCCACAACTGAGCAGGCAGTGTGCTAGGCACTTTGGACATATGGCCCCTTACATCCCCTCTATGGGAAGTAGCAACTGCCATGCCAGAAATTTCCAGAAGAGGCAACCAAGTATCAGAGACTAAGTAGTTGGTCAAGGTCACCCAAGTAGGGAATGGAGAGAACTAGATATAAATCATGGACAAATGACTCTTTGGAGTATGCTCATCCCTTTGTGCATAGGAAAGTTCGCCTTTGTTCTTGTCCATGGCTCTCATCTTGTTTCTGCAAATGTGAGCAAGGTATTTCACATGTTGCCATAACAGTGCTGTAATGAGCAGAGCCTCTCCATCTCAACATGCACACAGATCACTGGGGATCTTGTTAATGTCAGATTCCTGTTCAGCAGGTCTGTGGTGGGGCCTGACATGCTTCTAGATGTTTCTGATGCAACCCATCTTCGGACCATTCTTTGTATGGTGTAGATTTACACCTGGGGATTTAACAGTCAATGGTTTTATACTTTCTCTTCTAATTGTCATATGGAAAAATTCTTTATCAAATTCATTTATGGTCTACCATGCTCCTGGAACTCTACTAGGTAATAGGGACAACAAATAATTAAGGGCTTAATTCTAAATTCCTTAAGGGTATTGGTGACTATTTTGACTTCTTTGAACAATCAACCCAGTGGATTCATAATGAACACCTGGTCAGCCCATGTTTACTCCCCAACTTCTAAAACAAAGCATTCAAATAACAAATCACGACTGACATTTACCCACGTGGAAGGTGTTCTTAGTCAATTACAATCATCTGTTGGACCTTCCTTCCTTCCCAGTGAAGACCCAATTTCATTAAGAACAAAGCAAAACTCACTTTCCCAGCTTCCCTTGTAGATTGGAGAGGTTGTATGGCACTGTTCTGGCTAATGAAGTGTACGAGGGAGTCTTTGGGGTTTTCCTTATACTGCGTTACTGTGCCTCCTTCTGCCAGGTACATGGATTGGATGTGTGCAGACAGGGAGCTCCGTGAAGATAATGCAGCACCCGGGAGGAAAGGCCGGCATGGCTCAGTCACTGAGACACTGGCCCTGCCCTGTTGAACCGCTAGACAGATGTCACTAGCTGCCTGCCTCATGTATCTCATATGAGAAAAATAAAATCCTGTCTTTCAGCCAAATTATATATGCATCTCTAAGTGACCCCAACTAACAGTACCCTTTCCCAGACTAGGACGCTCCACTCATGGCACCAGCTGAGGTTGGACTAGTCTATTTAAATAAAGTTAAAGCAAAACCTCATTTAACAAGAGAAAGTCAAGTTTTCAAAATCAGTCCCCACCAAGCATTACCTGGAAGCATGTTCTATGGCTTGATTTGGATTCTGTTGGAAGCAAATCTTCTCTTTTGTGTTCAGTTTCTTTTGCTTCCTAATCTAGATTCTATTTATCATTTCACAAAATTATGTAGATTCAGGTGCTGGTGTGGAAAATGCTAAATTCTAGGTTTACCCATTAGTTGACAGCTTGACCTTGATGTTCTACCAGGGTGTGTGGAAATTCTAGTACATTGAGGATGCATTTGGGGTTATATTTTAGCTGTAGGATCAACATTAGCATCAACTCAAAGCTAATCAATCACCTAGAGAGCTACCCGCAAAGCACCAATGGAAACTTGGTTTCCACCTTAGACTTTTAATGCCAGTAGGAAGAAAGAGCAGATGCCTGTACCCTGCTTTCCTCCATTCATCTCACGTACAAATACATCACTCTTTTTCCCTGCTTAAGAGAGTTGCCAACCTGAACAGGTACCTATCCCCTTTGTCTTAGCCACTAGAAGCGGAATAAAAGTTTGCTGCTATTAAAATTTTATAGAACACTAATATAGACAAATAATACAAATTAGATATTTATGCATTCCTAATGGAATCACATCTTATACAGGACTTAGATTCCAATGATGGATACGCAGAAAAAACTTCCTTTAATAATGAAAAGAAAATCGCCCTTGAAGATCTCCAAATCACTCTTAAATGGTCATCATGTGGGTATTTCAGCTGAAACAATAAAGGGAAAGGTCTAGTTTGACCTGTGGGGAAAATGAGGCAGTGGATAAATTGAATGACTAAGTAATTTATTGTCCAAACCAGACCACTTCTGACAATGAAAGATGGAGCTATTAATAATTATGCTGAGACAGTTAGTGGAGACTAGAGCAGACCTGGACAAATCAAGACACGAGGTTCTCCTAAAATAAGGCTGCGTCCGTTAATTTTCTCCCAAGTGCACACAGCTCAGTGCTGATCAGGAACATGTACATAGATGAGTCCACTCCATCTTCATGGATAGAAAATGAAACAAACGACTACATTTGTACAGGCCCCATGACTCCTTTGACACCTTGTATGCAGGTCTCACTTAGTCTTCGCTTCCTATGGTGGGCACTGATGTCCTCCAAGAATCTGGGAGGGATGTGACGTGCACAAAACCACACAGCGTGGTGGCTGTGGAGTCAGACCTGTACTACCCATGCTCCACCAGAAAGAAGAGTTTTCTCCTGGGCAAGATGGAAGGTCATTCAGATCATCCAAGGACTCTCCAGGTGGGGCTTGGGAAAACCTGAACGGAAGCTGGGTGGCCAACTGCCAGGTGGAGCTGCCTTCCAGAGTGGGCAGAGGCAGGGGGCAGGGAGACAAAAGGATTCAACCCAGAAAATCTCACAATGGAAGAAAAATGACACGGAGGAACACACAATGTATCTAGACATGAGCCTTGTAGCTTATTTGATTTTCACAACCAACAAACAGAGTGGATATTCATATTCATATTCTTTTCAGATTGGGAAGCTGAGGATTGGACCAATTTAACAATTTGTAGGCAGTTAATAAATGGCAGATCCAGAACAAACTGTCCCTCCTCACCCCTTGTGCTCCCAGCACACCAGGTGGCCCTATTTGGACAACTGGGAGCCTCAGGACCACCCATTTCTCCCCAGGACCACTGTGGTCCCATCCAGCCCCATCCAGTCTCCCTTGGGCCACTGAAGGGGCTTCCTAGCCTCATTTCATCCAGTCTACTCTGCACTGCAACCAGGTTAGCGTGTTAAAAAGTAAATCAGATCTAGTGGCAATGATGGTACAACCTTGCGAATGTTCTAAAAGCCAAATGAATTGTACAAGTTAAAATGATGAATTTTTAGAGTATGTGAATTATGTCTCCAAAAAAAGGATACTGGTCGCCAAGAAACAACAAATTGTAAGACGTTTGAAAATGTAAGTTGGATCCCACCATGTCCCTCTGCAATTCTCTCCAGTGGCTTCACCCACCATGCTGTATCTGGACCGACACACACTTCATCAAAGCCCTGTGTGACCGGAACCCGCCCAGCTGTCATTCCACGGAGTAACCCCGAGTCCAGGACTTCTGCTGGGCTTGACACTGTGCCTGGAACACTCCCACATCTCTCAAGGGCTGGCTCCTTTGCATCATTTAGATCTCAGCCAATATATGATTTTCTCAGAAAGGAATCCCCTGACCAATCGGAAGAAGTTTGCACCTCTCTAAGCCACGTTCCATGTTATCACCTCGTTCACTTCTTGGTAGCACTTGACTCTGTCTGAGATCATGTAATATATGGGCTTATGTGTCATCTCAGCCTAGCCCACTTGGCGTGTGCTTTTGGCATGAGTTGGTTCCACGCTTGGCTTCCTCACACTCTGTCTCACAACCCAGCAGAAGGCCTGCCAGGGAACAGGGGATAAATGGGTTTCTTCTCTGGCCCTATTCACCAAACGGCCTGATTCCCTCTGCACTGCCACTCACACCAACATGGTGGGGTTGGGCAAAGCTAGAAGGAGTGTAGAGTGTCTGTTCAGCTCCTCCAGACTCTGTCACTGCTGGGTGTGTCTTCTGAGTCCGTTTACAAAAATCACAATTGCAAAGGGTCGACTGTTTTCATGTGGAAACATTCAAATCTACCAGAGAGTGAAACCTGGAAAACCCTTTCCCAAAGGACATCTGCTTCCCAAATAGTGGCGGCTGAACTGTGACCTCTGACAGACTGTTCTACTCAAACCTACAAAGCAGCCACAAAATCTTTGGAAGCTTAGAGGGATTTGAATGTCTTTTCCCATAAGTGAAGAGAGGGGAAGAGGAGGAAGAGGTGGTAGAGTTGACATGGAGGAGGACAGAAGCCTGGCTGAGAATGACTGAGATTAATGCTAATAATTAGAACAACAAAACAACTGTGAGCATTATTCAATAGTGGGACTAGGCAAAGCTAGTCTACTAGCTGCCAGATACCAGGTCCTCTGTTGGGAGGTTCACTCCTCACAGGCCCATAGTGGCTGCAGCACTCCAAAGTGGTCTCTGAGATCCCTACACTTGCATAATTCCAAAGACTGTGAATATGGTGGATTTCACTCCAGACTGGGTTTCCTTATATGACACAGCTGATTTTGAAATAGAACGTTACCTAAGTGGGCCTGACCTTATCACAGGAGCCCTTTAAATCTCAGTCTAGGGCAAAGAGAGGAGTAAGAGGTTTGAAACATGGGAGGGATTTGATACAAGTGAGATTCTCCATTGCTGGCTCTGAAGATGAAGGGGACCCATGGCTGGGAATGTGGGTGGTTTCTAAGAGTTGAGAGAGACCTCTGGCTGACACCCAGGAAGGAAACAGGTGCCTCAGTCCTCAGCCACAGCAACTGAATTCTGCCAAGAATCTGAATGGACCTGAGAGGGTTGCAAGATTCAGGAGAGGATGCAGCCTGGCCAAAGCCTTGAATGCAGCTCATGATACCCTGTGCACGGGGCCAGCCTGCTATCCCCAGACTCCTGACCTGTAGAACTGTGACAAAAGAGTGTTTTTTAAGCTGTCAAGTTTGTGGTAACTGATGACAGAAATGGAAAAATACTTTGATCACGATAACCTTACACGGTCAGTTAATTCTTGTGACATATGGAGAGTAACGTGATGATGATGATTATGATGATAGTGATGATGGTGGTGGTGATGGTGCAGGTGGTGACAATGATGGTGCTGGTGGTGATAGTAATAATGGTTTTGGTGATGGTGGTGGTGATGATGGTGATGGTAATAGAGGTTTTAGTGATGGTGGTGGTGATGGTGATGGTGGTGATGCTAACAGTGGTTTTGGTGAGGGTGCTGGTGGTGACAGTGATGGTACTGGTGGAGATGGCAATAGTGGTTTTGGTGATGGTGGTGGTGATGGTGCTGGTGGTGATGATGAGGGTGCTGGTGGTAATGATAATAGTGGTTTTGGTGATGGTGGTGATGGTGATGGTGATGGTAGTGGTGATGGTGGTGGTGGGTCGTGGTAGTAATGGTAATAGTGGTGGTGGTGATGATGGCTGTGATGAGGGTGCTGGTGGTGATAGTAATAATAGTTTTGGTGATGGTGTGGTGATGATGGTGATGGTAATAGTGGTTTTAGTGATGGTGGTGATGAGGGTGCTGGTGGTGACAGTGATGGTACTGGTGGTGATGGTAATAGTGGTTTTGGTGATGGTGGTGACGGTGATGGTGGTAGTGATGATGGTGGTGGTGGGTCGTGGTGGTAATGGTAATAGTGGTGGTGGTGAGGGTGCTGGTGGTGACACAATGAGATGTACCAAGCACTCCTTATGTATCAGGCATTGTGCTCAGTGTTGTGCATACATCATCTCATCTGACCCTCCCACCAAACTTTATAAGACAGGAACTGGATTTTCATCTGTTTTGTAGCCAAGGAAACTTAGGATCAGACACCTTCATTATTTAATTGGCTTGAGGTTCTGCCATTAGTGAGCACGGCCAGGATGCCAACTCAGAGTCTGTCTGTCCTCGGTTTCCGGCACTTAATGACAGCTGCATCTCCCATAGGCCACACTGGGCAACAGGCAAGACTGCACAAAAGAGCAAGAGCCTTGGCCGATGGCAGCCAGGAGGGCAGTGTAGGCTGGGGGGGCAGCACGAGCACAAGCCCAGAAGCCTAAGACAGGATAAAAAGGGTGGAATTGGAAGCAGGGTAGTTTGTTGGGGGTCTGTGTTTTAATATTTATGATCTCTTGATTAAAAATAATAGATTCAATTGAAAGACACCTAAAAAATTAGGGAAACTTATTACTAAAATGAAAACAAAGAAAAATTGGGTCATCTCACAGAAAGACCATGCTGAGTCCAAGGTATTACCAGGACCAGGCTCAGTTGCTCCTCTTTCTTGTGCTCCTCCCATGCCACATGCACATTCACTTCTCCTTCTCTCTCTCTCTCTACCCCCCATTCTTGTCCCTTGGCTTCTTTGGGTAAAATGGTAACCAATACTTTTCCCAAACATGTTATACTCCAAGTTCCCAGACAGAGAATGACATATGATGATATCTCTGGAGTCCAAGACCTAGTTCTTGGGGGAAGATCCTACTGACTCTGTTTGGGTTAGGGGTCAGCCCTCTCCAGCCCAGCCAGCTGTGTCCATGTGCTGGGGTTCTAACCTGGAAGCTCATAATGCAATCACATGAATGGAGGAGGGGAGAGAAGAATGTGTAATAGAAAGTGCTTTGAAGGCTGCTGATTAGTTGTTCCTATAACAGGGCAGGACAAGAAAGGACACTGTAGGAATGACCTGGGTAGGGCCAGGAAGTGTCACCCAATGACTGGCGAGCTGATGGACCTAAAGTTTTGTCATCTTACAAAGAAGGTCTTGGGCCCCTTACCTCATGCTATTTAGAGGATCAGACTGTCCTCCAGAGCCCCACCCTGTGATGAAGATAGATCTGGGAAATGCCTATGAAACTAGGGCTGCCCATGCTCTGATCCTGCCCTTCCTCTGGTTTCCCTCAATTCCACAGAAGGGTGCCTCCTGCAAACACACTTCTCTTTGGCAAGTTGCTAAATCCAAGAAGATAGAATCGACCATGTTCTAACACATGGGTAAACAAAAGCCAAGTGAGAGCTTGAGGGAATTTAACACCTCTGTAAGGACCTCTCAGGTCAAAATGCTTGCACAATTAAAGTGCATTTCATGGGAGCCACTGGTTAAAGGATGTACGGGCCAGAAAATGAGACTCAAAGTAATTTAAGACAGGAGGAATCTGGAGAGAGGTTGTCAGCCCTCTAGGAAACATTGGTTATTATCAGTGAAACTGATGATTGCAGGATCTGGAGGACCCTACCCCGTGCTGTGACTTGCCAATGACATGGCTGCTCCTTGCACTGATGTGCAGGAAAATGTGACATTTAAGACAAGTTCACGTGTATGGTCCAGACCTCACATATGGCCAATTATAGACTGACTGAAGAAAAACCCTCAGCTAAATACAACACAGCAATTACCAAATTTGAGTGTGAGCTCTACCTCCTAATAACTGAGTAATCTTGGACACGTCATTTCAATTCTCTGAGCCTCAGTTTTTCTGTTGGGAAAATAGAACATGGGTTGTCGTTTATATTTAGAGATGTGACTTAATGACAGGAAGAACAGCCTTTGACACAAAGAAGGTGATGAAATTAATGCCGGCACTCCCCTTTCTCATTTTACTTCCAACCATAGCCTTTTAGACCCTCTGGCCTCAAAATAACATCTTGGCTCTGTTACTGAGTTTATTACTCAGGAAACATTTTAGTTTTTAAAACTAAATTTTGCAGCTTGAGTCCAATGTGCCATTTTCAACTGGAGGAGGAACTACAGGAACGCTGTTTTCCTTCCCAGATCATCTTGCCACTGCATCAATGAAGGATGGAGAGGAAGGGCACCTTCAGAAGCACTTCTGGTGGCCAAAACTGCTGTGAATTTAAATCCTAGCCACCTCCATCCTCTAGCATGCTCATCTCCCCATGCACTAATTCCAGAAAATAAAGAAGGCTTTCCTCCCAGCAAGCAACTGGCACCCACCTGAGGCCAGAGATATCACAGGCAGCCCACGCACCTTATGAGGAAGAGAGAGAGGTCCTGGCACCATCTGCCATGGGGGGGGGGGTGCAGGAATTTGTCAGTTTTATTCACGGAGGTACCTCCTAAACCTAGCCTCGTTTCTGGCATATAGAAGGTGCTCAATAAATACTTGCTGAACAAACAGAAGACAGAACAAATGAAGTCATTCTTTAGCTGTGTTCCTGGCATGGTATGGGAGGTTACATTTGTCATCTTCCTTAGTTGTCACAAAAAAATCAATTTCTTTGAGATAGCAGCAATTGTTCTAATCATTTTGCTGATGAGAGAAAGACTTGGTGATGTGAAATGACTTGCCCAAGGTTGCATAGCTGGAAAACTGCCACTAATACTTCTACCAGTCTGCTTATCTGCTTCTGAGTAATATGTACACTTTATCTTACCTTATAAGGACATTATGCAATACAATTATATTAAATAATCATTTTTAGTTATTTTATCACTGGTCACCTCCTTTTGTCCTTTGAAAAATACTGATTGGTAGATGAGGAAAAGGTTGCTATAATTTTTCATAGAAGTAGAAGCTGAGAGGGGAACTGGACTAACTTGTTCAAGATGGTATCATGCATTAGAGTCAAGGGCATCCAGGCCGATCAAGGAGACTTTAATTTGCTTAGAAATTTATTCCCCTGCACAACCACTTAACAGCAACCAAAAATCTCTTCTGAGGCAGGAAATTAACTCAGCTAATTTTTTTGCTTGCATTTGTGGGGAAGAAATATCTATTTAAGTCATGTAGAATGGCAGTATTTCATATGTGGTAAGTCAGAGTTGCTGACCTGGGAAGAGGTTAATACTTGCTTGCTTCTTTCCAGGAGCTTTTGACTAGTCAATGGACAGACGTGTATTAAACACCTACTGTGCATAGGATACTGAGAAATTATGGGGGTGGCACACATGGAAGGCATCCATACCCTGTGTAGGAATGGGGAGGGGTGCTGACACACACCAGCTGTCCATCCTGTGCTGAAGGTTCCTTCCTTGCCACATCTTGTCTTTGATCTCAGCAGCTTGGCACTGTCTATGCTGAGTACTATCAAAACACCTGCTCAACACCATACAACTTCATAGCTGTGTGACTCTAGACAAATGGCAGCCTCCTTGAACCTCCATTTCATAGCAAGATGAAAGGTTTGATGTGTACAGTCCATGCTCAACAATGGCTTATTTCCCTTTAATCTTTCCATTCCCTGATGAACATTAACAGTAGAAATCCTCAGCAAGTAACCTTGCATCCAGATTCTAAGTTTTAGGAGCTATGACCATCTAGGTGAGGTGGGTATTGAACTGCACATGTGTGTTCATGCTTTACCAAAACCACCGAGCTGTCAGAGGCCGGGTACTGGAAGGGGAGCTGCAGCCTAGTGGCAAAGGTGGTGGTGGGGTCTTGGATGTCACCCTGTGGGTTCCTCTACTGACAGGTGACTCATGAGGGACAAAGGCTCCTGGTGTTCTTGTGCCCCTCAGAGTCTCAGAACTGGTCAGGAGTGGAAACACCAGATAGCTGCAGGTCCTCAAACTTTATGGTGCTTTCTCCATCTTTTTTTTTTTTTTTATCCACCTGAACCAACAGGAAGTTGTCCTTCTTGAGCTTGAAATATATTCTAATATAATAGATATTTTTATATTTATTTTTGAAGAAAACTTTATATTACTGATATAAATAAGAGAAAATTACAAAAAAATAAATACTGTAATAAGAAAAAGAAACTGTAACTCAATTATAACCACATAATGTTGTCTGCCTGATGTTCTCAGGCCAGGGCTGGCTCTTTTTTTTTTAATTTTTATTTTTTATTTAAGAAAGAAAGGGAATAAAGAAAGGAAAGGAAAGGGAATTAGAGAGAGAGGCACTAAATACAACTAGTAAATGATAGTGAGGTGTTAAAACATACTATCTTCACAGTATACTTTCTTCTTTTAACCAGAAAGATGAAATAAATAAATAAATAAATAAATAAACAAACAAATAAATAAAAAGATAAATAAATAAATAAATAAATAAATAAAAAGACTTTGCTACTATGTGGCCCAGTGTGATTTAGAGTCTGGTTTCTCCCTTTATTTTTTGAGAGCATCTCATGCACTAACTCCATATTTGGGACAGCAGGAATGTCCACCCCTGGCTGTGTGCAAGGGAGACGGAGGTCAGGTCTGAGGTCCATACACTGAGTTCCACTGCATGGAAATGAGCCGACGTCCTCTCTGCTCCTTCCCAGGGAAGCAGAGGCAGCTGGCAGTGTGGAGCTTCTCTTGTTTCTTTCTGCCTGTGTCATCCGCAATCATTTATTGGCAACTCTGGAGCCTTGGGGTGAAAGTCTTTTCATTTTTTATGGAAGCACAGTTTTTATTATGAAAGTAACACAACCGCAGCAGCCAACTTAGCCACTAAAAGAATAGACAGAAAAGCCACCCACAGTGCCACCACCCTATCACATTGGCATCTCCTCTGCCATCGGTTCTTTTGTGAATTTATTTACATAATTGCAATCACAATTGCATACTTTTTTTTTTTTTCAGCATGCTGAATGGCCTTGTCCTATCTCCTGAGAGATACAAACTAAAATTCATGCTATTTGCAGAAAAAGCCTCAGGGAAGAACTGAGTTTCCTCTGTGATTACTTTTGTGTGATTGTCTCAGTTTCCTCATTTGCTGAACAGGGGTAATTCTATTATACTTGCTCATGCAAGGATTCAAGGAGATGATAGGTGTTAAACAGGGAGAAGAGGGACTTTCACATAGAAAGAGATACATGTCAGTGTCTCCTGCAATTCTTACTCAGTTTCCAGTTTCTAGGCCTGGGACTGACTTCACAGCTAGTTTCTGAAGAGACCTGACTTCTGAACGTTGGCATGTATTCAGCTCCTCATCTGGGTTCCCTGGATCCTCCAGGATCTCACTTGTGACCACTTTTCTCATGCCTTTTCCCTGCAGTTTGTGCCAACTTGTCTAGTTTTACCGTTCTGGAGAATTCCTATCCATTCTTCAAAGCCCTGCTAGGATGCATTCTTACAGGTAGACTTCCCTTTTCTCTGAAACACTCAGTTTCTACAGAATGTCTGCAACCTATATGTGCATCTAATGTTGCATCTAGCAAGTGTGCTTGAAATATACAAAATGATCATTGGTTTAAGAATTACAGATAAAGTTAGAAACTTCTGCATTTTTGCCACCCTCCCCATGCCCACCAAGAAAATAATTCAGTTATTTCATGTGTCATCTTCCAAGGTAATCATCTAGGTGACTTTGGCTCAAATACCTCTTATAGAGCTGTCATAAACCCATGTATTCTTTCCTTACTTAGTGTGCGCCTTAGAAATCAAAGCATATTGGAACATATAGATTGCTTGACTCTTTCTAACTATGGCTCAGTATTCCATGGCAGAAAGTTGTCCTGGTTTATTAGCTGTTCCTTGTCATAGAGGGGCTGCATTCTTGTACATGCCTCTTGGGCAGGTAGACACCTTTGTTTGGGTGTCAGTCCATCAGACTGCGAGCTCTTTTGGAATAGGGCTCAGTCCTTTAACCTTGGAAAATGCCCATTACCTATGAAATGTCCCATGAGTGCTGAGTGATGAATGTACAAAGATATTAAAGTTTGGAACCCCTTCGGAATGCAGATAGAGAAATGGGAAAGTTTTCTTAGTGTTCCCTTCTCAACCCACTGGCCTTGAGAATTCAAAGCCTGGCCAATGTCCTCACACGGGGCATGGCCAGGAGCCCTGGGTTATGTCAGGGAAGCCCAGCTGCTCCTGGTGAGCAGACTGCCTGTCTCAGTTTCTAATTCTCGTGCAAATGCCTGGAGCCCTTTGGGCACTATCAAAGGGGATTTGAATAAACCTAGGAAATAAGTAAATAATTGCTTTGAAATAGCCAAATGGGAGATTTCCAATAAACCATTTCCTGACAGGAGAGAAGGAACATGGTGAGAGTGGGGGTGGCGGGGATACCCAAACCAGCACATTTATGAAGAGGCTGCCACAGGAAGAGAAACAGGAGGTTTGGAGCAACCGTGCCGGGTGCACGTCCCCTCTCCAGGGCACCGCTGGGGCGTTTGTTTTGGGCAGGAGGCAGCTGTGTAGCTGGAAACGCAAACAATACCTTAAATCATTATTTAGCAAGAGGGGAGCAATTTCTTTGCACAGGCAGGCCTGTGGCTGCCGTGGTGATTCGCTTGTTCACTTGTGCTCTCTCTGAGAAGCTGAACATATTGGATGGATGGTTCCAGTCTGCGCTTTTCCCTTGGCTCTCTCTTGACTCCGATGCTTGGTGGAGCATTCCCTTTCAGGGCTAAGACAACACCCTCCCCTGACTGTCCTGCCTTCTACCCCTGCGCTGACCGCTTTGGCCTCAGTCTTTCCTAACTGACTTTACGGACCCCTCAGCTCGCAGCCCAAGTGTCACCTCCCGGGGAAAGTCCTCACTACCTGGGAGAAGGGCACCATGGGGCGGTGAGCACCAGGCTTTGCATGTGTGAGTCACAGCTGTGCGACTCGGTGCAAGTGTTTCACATTCTCTGAGTCTCGTTTCTGTCATTTACAAAATAGGGAAAATATGGACACCAACTCCTAAAGTTCATGTAAAGATAATGAGATGTTTGTAAAGTTCTTGTTAGTAGCAAGACTGTGACTGAGAAACTATAGTCAAAGGACTAATAATTGTTATTATATCTTTAATCCCCTGATGTTCTCTGCCAAAGCTGATCGAGGGTCTCCCCCCTCTACACCCAGCATCATGTGAAGGCCTCACTTTGACCTTTTTACACTTTCCTGTGGTCATCCATTTACCTGCAGTTCCCCCAGCTGTGAGCTTCTGGAAAGTTCCAACAAAATTCTCACCTTTATTAACAATAGGTGTTTTCTCTCCTCCATCTTATTTTATCAGCTCAACAAAGAGATTAAGCTGGACAACTTTTACTTTTTCTTGGACAGAAGAGAAAATGAAGTTGAAAGAGTCAGAGTGACTTCACCAGGCTCCCCTAGTTGTGACTCAGTCCAAATACCCTTACTAAGATACCTTAAATCACGACACAATCTTGTCATCATCTGTTAACTCACATTAAGCATCTTAAGTCTTTGTTTGCTCAAAGGGCAAGGGAAAAATCAAAGGCTGAGAGTGTTCCAGTCTACATGATATCTGGCCACAAGAAGGGAAGAATAAAAATAATGTAGCAAACACTCCTGTACTATAATCAGATGCCAAGTACTGTGCTAAGCACTTCACAAATACAATAGTCCTTCCTCGTATGTGGTTTTACTTTTCATGGTTTCAGTTATCTGTGGTCAGCTGTGATCTGAAAATAGTAAATGGAAAATTCCAGAAGTAAACAATTCCTAACTTTAAGCTGAACATTGTTCTGAGTAGCATGAGGAAATCCCATTTCATTCCACTATATCCTTCCTAGGATGTGAATATCCCTTTGTCCAGCATATCCATCCTGTATATGCTACCCTCCCATTAGTCACTCAGCTGTCTCAGTTTTCAGATCAACTATGTCAGTACTGAAGTGTTTGTGTTCAAGTAACTCTTATTTTACTCAATCAGGGCCCCAAAGTGCAAGAGAAGAGATGCAAAAAGGAGGTATTAAGGCATAAAATATGGAAGGACAGATTAACTCTGATACTATGTGGCAATCCTGTAAGGCATATAGGGAAAAGCATAGTATATATAGAACTCTGTGTTATCCACAGTTTTAGACATCCACTGGGAATCTTGGAACTTATCCTGCATGAATGGGGGAGGACTACGGTACTATTTAATCCTAACCAATACCCTAGGGTACTATAATTAGCCCTATGATACAGAGGTGGAAACAGCAATATTAAACACTTTATTGAAGGTCACACAGCTAGTAAATGGCAGAGCTAAGGTTTAAATCCATGCCTCTTGTTCCACAGCCTGTTCTATTAACCACCAAGTAACATTATAGCTTTGTGAAATGTACCCACATCAAAAATACAAATGTGCATGTGAGATTAGCATTCCTACATCTCTTCTGACTTCCTGGGAATTCTATAAACTACTCTAGAAAAGAGCATTGAAGAGATTTTAAGCATCATTAGATACTTTCCTATTTTATAAATCTAGAACCTGTGTTTGTGACTCCCAGAAGCTGATCCACAGATCCCTTCTAGTCCATATATAGGACTTTAAATAAGTTTTTACATATAGTCATAGATAACAGGTAAGATGACAGAGTTCTCTTTCCCAAGCACATACATGTATAAATACATGGATGTCTTATCCTATTAACTTTAATTCACCAGCATTGCTTCTCCATTTAAAAGCTAAACAGCAAAATGCAGAGCTCTGATTTCTTCTCATTGACCGCTAGGGGGAGCTCAAGACCCTTTCTGGTCCATGAGAGGCAAGTGAAGATTTTTCCCATGTCCATAAGATTTGTTGATCCTCTTGTTCTAATTGCAGCATCCACCCTACCATGTTTTTCTGCTCCCACACACTCAGTCAAGTGACTCACCTGGGGTTGCTCCTCCTCTATCCCCACCAAGAGAGGACACAGGCCTCTGACCCAGCCAATCTGTAGATTACCTTTGCTCCCTGACCCAGGGACTGTTTGAAGATGGGGACCTGCTACATTCATTTATTAGATACAATGCAGGGACCAACATTTGCTGGGACTATTGGGAAAGAAATAGCTCTCTTCTCCTGGATGGCTGGTGACTAATCCATAATCTTGTAACTGCCCTGACAGTCATCTTCAGGAGGGGAGAATGGAGTGTAGACAGAGAAACACAGAGCCAAGAAACAGACTCCTGACAATGTCATTTGAGCCTCTGGACTCAATCTGGTGGAAACAGTCATGAGCAATTCTTTAATGACGAGAAATAGAAAGGCTGCCCTCATGGAGTATCTTGCACAAACCAGGTCTGTACTGAAGCCTGAGTAACTACATGGTTAATAGTCTGTGGCTATCATTTCACTCTCTGGGGGCATAATGCATTTTAAATATTTCATAAAATCTTAAGCTCCTCAGGCAGGGTAAAATAAGGTTATACCTACTTAAAATATAGAGTAGAAATTTAGAGACCTCAATGGCCTAGTTGTATATGAACATAAACAGATTATAAAAACAATCGCCAAGGAGAATTGCGACCCACCTATGGATATTTCTCCCTCTCCAAGAGTACCGGATGGGACTCTGTTTAGACATGAATGTCTCAGAATAGGGCTGGTCTCTTCCCTGGCTCACTGGCATTCCCACCCGTGGGATAGTTCCCACCTGGCAAAATGCAGCAGCCATGCTCAGGTGCTCAATCCCTACTGGTGATCTACCACCATTTTAAGAAAAGGAAACTTTACTGAGAGAGAATTTTGTGAACTGCAGTTCATCAGCTCTCCCAGGTAGTCTAGGGTTGACCCTTGGAACACAAAAGATCTGCAGAAAGATGTGCATCTGCACTGCACTCCAAAACCCTGCTTTCGCAGAGCCGTGTGGGAGTGCACAGCATACACCAAAGGTCTGGATCAGAAAAGGCCACAATGATCCATCCACTGTAAGGATGTGCCCACAAGACACTCTGGAAATGTGTGTAGAGCTCTCCACACAACATCCTTTTAAAAGAGAGCTCCTGGGGGAAGCCCTGGAAGGTAGTGGTTTTCCTGGGCAATTGCACTGTTTGGTTTTGTGGTCTCCTCTGAACAAGGTGCTCTGTGTTCCGGATCAGCTTTCTGACCTTCTCTGCCAGCTGGAAGGCAAAGAGCCAGCTGCACCACCTATGGAGAGGGGCAGTCTTCTCAGGCTCACTCCTGGCTCTGGTTAAGTGGCCATTCTGGTTTTCCTTTCTGGTTTGCCTCTCATCGCTAATCTGTCATGCATCATCATAGGCTACCTCAATTCCTTTCTGGAACAAAAGCTCATATTAAAATACCGAGTAAGAGAATTCTCAGAGATATGGGTGGAGGGAGACAGGCCCAAGGGACAGAATGATCCTGCCATAATCAGGTAAACAGTTCTCCTACAGAGTTTTGTGTTAACAGGGGTATTTCCTTCTGGATCTTCATGTGTTCCATGGTGAGCTGAAGAGTTTCCATCACCATATCTATAGAAGTGAGAGGATGGGTGAACATATTTTCTACTCAGAGGTATATGAGTCCTTTCCCGTGTTCTGAATCTTTCTTAGAAAACCCTGTAGAATCCTTGTGTGGGTGTGGGTCTCCAAGCTGGTTTGTCCCTTATTTCTCTCCTGGTGGGGAGCTACAGCTACCACATACGATCCCAGTTGGCATCATCTGTTTTTTCTGTCTTTAGGCCCTTGTGGTGCTCTTCAGCAAGTACTGATCTGACAGGTCCCAATGGCCCTCTTGTAATCAGAGGTCATGGATTCAGAGAGTGACACTGCTCAGGTGAAACACTGCCCTTCCACTCACTTGGCTTTTGTCACTGGCTTCTCAGGCAGCAGGCCTGACTGGCAGGCTTTACTGGTGGTGATTCATACCATTTAGAGAAGAATTGACACCAATACTTTGAAAATTCTTCTACAAAATGGAATGGAAACGAACACTTTCGAACACATTCTATGAGGCCAGTATTAGCCTAGTAACAAAGACAGGTAAAGCCATTACATAAACAGAAAAGTACAGACAGTGACGACCACAAACTGTGATGCAAAACACCTTAACTACACACCAGCACACTGAACCCAGTGAGGAGAGAAGGCCATGCTATGAACAGGTGAGGTGTTTCCCACGCAGGGTCGACTTGGTGTGTGAAGACCATCAGTGGAGTACAGCAAGGCTTCAGAAAAAGCAAGGACAAAACCCACTGCTTTTCATGACAAAAATTCAACAAGATAGAAACAGAGGGAACTTGATCAGCCTGATAGAAGTCATCTACAAAAGGCCTACAGCTAAGGCCAAAGGACAACATTTCCCCCAAAATCCAGTACAAATGAGACAATACCCTCTACTCCCAGGGCTTCTGCCTGACATTGTACTATGAATAGGGACACCATGCAAGTCATTCACTTAACAATAGCTAATTAAACACATGTGAGCTGGCAGCAGATAAGAAATAAAAGATACCTGAATTACACTGGAAGGATTAAACTACCTCTACTTGCAATGGATATGATCTTGTATACACATAATTCCAAAGGACCTATTAAAAAACTATTAGAACTAATAAGTAAGTTTAGCAAACTATAGGATACAGGTCAATATTCAAAAATAAATTACACTTTTAAACATTAAGAAGAAACATTCTGAAAATTAAATTAAGAACTCAATTTGATGCACAGTAGCATCAAAAGAAATAAAACAGGAATAAATTTAATAAAAGAAATGACTTATTCACTGAAATTTTCAAGTTATTGAAATTAATTGCTAAAATAAATGTTGAGACATCCTGTGTTCATGAACTAGAAAACTTAACCTTATTAAGATGAAAAAAACCTCTTCAAACCGATCTCTAGATCTCATGCAATCCCTATCAAATTTCCAGCGGCAGAAATTGACCACCTGGCTCCCATTGACTGGTATCCCTAGTTTGCTTTCCCAGTGACACAGGTGAGTTTCACAAAACACGTGATGATTTCTTCTGCACATTTTCTTGTCTGTACTGGGCCTGGAGTGTGGTGCCATGCTTTCCCACAGAGAATGAGGCTATCCGTTCACTTGACAATCATTAATCACAGGTGTGCTCTGTGTTGAACATTATTCTATCGCTTGGGAATATAGGCGTGAATAGAGCAGGAGAAAAATCCCTCCTCTCCAGTTGCTTCCTTTCCAGTGAGGGTACAGAAAGTTAAGAAACAAACAAACAAACAAACAAACAAACAAAAAAACTGCACGCAGCAGGTCTTGGGATCAGTGCTACAGAGAATACAGAGAAAGGCACAAGTGTCTGAGGAGACGGAGCCCTCGCTTCTAATAATGAGGAGGGATTTTAAACCATGGTATTGTCTTGCTTCTGGCCACAGAATGTTCCCCAAACTACCCCCTCTCTTGATAAAGCAGCGGCACAGGTTCGGCTGGGAAGCTGCATGGTTGTCAGGGCTCCTTATCTGCCTTGATGTCTACAACAGGACGTCCGGCCTCTTGCACCCGTCCAGCCACCCAACTCAGCCCATCCAACCTTCAGGCACTCATGTACCCTCTCATTCATTCCTTCCTTCCTTCATTCATTCATTGCTGAAACCTAATCCACATGATGAAGTCCACTCTTTTATATATAAAACACAGTGGGTTTTAGTATAGCCACAAAGTTGGCAAGCGTTACCAGTATCTTCTCCCAGAATATCATCACTCCAAAAAGAAACTCTGCACTAACTTTCCATTCCCAGTGGCCTAAAATTTAAGACTCTACTAAGGATTCGTGATGCAGAAGAGGGACTGAGAAGTCATAAGCAATTCAGTTCTGTATCTGGAGTGAGCTGAAGAAATTAGAGGCTGGGGTGGGCTCTCTGGGAACCATCCCCCTATTCGGACACACTGGTTTTCTCCCTGGAGAGGGAGATGCCACCTCTTTTCAGCATCTGTTTTCCTGGAGCAGCCACCTTCACAGGTGCCTGCCTCTGCCCCGACCCAGGCTGTCTGCCTTGTGCCCAGCGGGGCTCCATGCTGCTAAAAGGACCTGCAGGCTCTCTCAGCTGTCCTGTTCTCACTGTGCCTGTACAGCCAGGCCCTGCAGGGATCCTTTTGTTCCCTGACTGGCCCACTTCCTCATTCTCTTCTCTGCAGGAGGCTTCCCAAATGGTGGAGGATGTTTTGATGCTTGGAAGAGGAAAGCAATACACAGTCTTTCCTCTGCTTACTGCAGAAAGAGGTGGGTGGAAGCGGTATGGGTGGGAAGCATGGTGTGGACTGGGCTGGCAGGAGCAGGTGCCAGAGGGGCTTTGACCTTGCTGCACCCATGGGGCAGCTCCTTCTATGGCCTTCACCTGCACAGGCCCTCAGGAACCATGCCAACCCCTTGCTTGGGAATCAGCCTGCTCTGCAGGTTTGTATCTATAAAACTCTTCCTGTATATACAGGACTGAGACAAAGGTAGGTGAGTGAGAGTCTCACCTTGGGCACAGTATTTAACAGGGTGCTTGTTCATGGATGGAGGCTCACAGCAGCACAGTCATAACAGCCCCAAAGAGGGCAAAACCCAAGAGTCCATCTGTAGATGAATGGACCAACAAAATGTGGTACATCCACAGGGTGGAATCTCATTTGGCATTAAGAAGGAATTAAGTAGTTGGTGATGGAGCTCAGTGATACCACACTTTCCTGGCATGTGCAAGCCCTGGGTTCAATCCCCAGGACTGAAACAAAAAAAAAAAGAATGAAAGGTATGAACATTGAAATTATTATGGTAAGTTCAAGAAGCCAGACACAACAGATCAAGTATAGTTGCAACAATGTGTGGTTCCATTTGTAGACATGAGCAGACTGGTGTAGAGGGAGAAAGAATCAATCTCTTCTATGTCATCCGGGCCTTCTGATTTGTATGTTGTACTAGGCAAATCTGTAGGAGACTGGAAGTTCATTAGTGGTAGACTTCAGCTGGGGTAGGAAATGTGGGGTGACACCCAGAGGTTATAGAGCTTTTCCTTTAGGTTGATAAAATGTAAATTTGGTTTTGCTGATGGTCATACAACTCTTTTAACATAGCTTTTTTTTTAAAAAAATCATTGAATTATACATTTAAAATGGGTAAACTGAATAGTATATGAAATATATTACAATAAACTGTTATAAAAACAAATTTAAGAGGGCACCAAAACTCTTAGCAAGAAAGATAATACTTCATGCAATATTTACTTGATAAACAATATTTAATCAATAAATCAATTTATAAAATCATACAAAAATCCATGATGGACAAGATATCATTGTTAAAAAATGGCAGACTGTGCCTCTAGAGGTCTCCTTCTTTCTCACTTTATCTTTTAATTGGCCCTGGGTAGCAAATGCGTCCACATTACAAACTACACTTTTAGAAATGTGTTTCCTACTGCAAAGAGACTGGGCCTGGGGGTGGATGGGCAGGGACTTCTACTTCACATTCAGAATATTCTCTTTCTCGAGTTGGGTGGAAGTCCATGGATGTTCACTGTTTTACTACTCACGTTTTTTGGAACATTAGAAATGATTGTTCATGCATTGAAATTTTAAAATATTTATCCCCAAAGGTATTTACTTAAAGAAAACTAATTTTGGATCACCATTAAGTTAAAGCATAAATAATCAACAAAGTAGCCTCTGCAAATTCTTTTCTTGGGCATCCGGAAGCCAGTGACAGTCCAATCTCTCAGGCTGGAGGGTGTCTGTGCCAGGGAAATGCCAAGATGGGAAATGGTGGCCAAGACCTGCCTCATCCATTCAAACGGCCAGTTTCCCTGCATTTACTGAGTAGCTTCCTGTGCCAGGCCCTGGACTAGGGGCTGTGGATTCACAGGGAAAATCTCCCATGTCCAAGGAGCTCAGCCTGGTGAGGAGGTGACCACGAGGACAGATCACTACAGTGTGGTTGGGGACATGATAAGTCCTCAACGGGCTGTCAGTGAGGCCTTTCATGAGGAAGTTACCTCTGAGCTAGGGGTTCTGGATGGGGCGGGCATAGCGGGTAGCAGGGACCGTGTGTACACAGCAGAGGGGCAGGGTGAGCAGACTGAGCTATCTTGTACAGTGGCATGCTCTTGGGGCTGGAGACGTGAGGGTAGAGTCGAACACCGGAAGGCACTAAGTTCCCCTTCAGGCCCGTGTAGCTGCTGTGTCAGCCTTGAGCAGACTGGTGTAGAGGGAGAAAGAATCAATCTTTTCTATGTCATCTGGGCCTTGTGATTTGTATGTTGGAGCCTTCACCTCACTGAAACCCTTGGCACTCCCCATTTATTGAGTCTTTAAGATGTGACAAAGATCTGCTGAATCCTTTGGATGAACCTACTCACTTCATTCCATCCAGGACACCATGAGACCCCAGTGTCCCCATTTTGGGGACTTGAGGCTTTGAGGAATTTGCTGACCCAAGATTCTGCTGTTGCTGACAGGGGAATTAAGCTTAAGCCTGATCCACCTGACCCCAAGTGCAACTGACTTTCTGGAGTAAGCATAAGCAGGCATGGCACCACCTTCCTGCTAGGCTGATATCACCTCACTGCAGTCTAGATGGTGACCTCAGGTCTGCTGCAGAGGACCACTGGCCCCAGCTGCTGTAGCTTTCACAGCTCAGTTCCTGGCCTGGCATCTGCCTGGAAACCCATCCACCCCAGGGCATCCATCTCAGTCCCAGTGTGTGCAACCTGGGCCCTGACTACCACCAACAGACCCTGTGCTGCTGACTGACCCACTCCACAGCCCCATCGCTGCCCAGTTCCCTGAAGCAGGGCAAGCGCTGTCCCAAGGGTACCTGTCCAGCACACTGTTGCTCAAACCGTCCCTGGGTGGGGACTGGTGGTTTCACATTACTGCCCAAGATGGCCAGAAGTAGGTGGAGCCAGGGCCACCTGAGACTTTTGAAAAGTTAAATCCACCATCAGGTTCACAGAAGAACGAGCCAATGAAACAGGAGAGACAAGTAACTGCAGAGACCAGAATGGAGGGAAAAGCCAAGTCAGAAAGAAGAAGAGGGCCCAGGATGTCTGCCATGGGGAAGTAGCCGTGCTCAGATTAGAATGGCAGCCTCCAAGCTCTGCTGCCCTATGGGGACATCTCTGCCCTCATCCTGGGCTTCCAGTGCTGACCCTCACTTTGTCTGTGGCTCAACCCTGGGTCCCTGTGTGCTCTCCAAAACAGAAGATGTCCAGCTACTGGGTCACCCTTAAGCTACCTTTTGTCTCACACCAGTTGCCCCAACACCTCTGCTCCACCAAGGGCTTCTCATACAACCTACAAGCTTTCTACGTGCTAGCCCAGCACCTTCGTAGGTAATACCCAACACAGCCCTCACTCCAACCCGAGGAGGTGAAAGTCATCCCAGCCCAAGACACAGGCTCTCAGAAGTTATGTGACTTACTCACGTTGACTCAGAAAGTGGTGAAACTGAAATTCAAGTTGAGGTTTGTCCGTCTCCAAACCCAGGCTCTTGGCCATTCAGCTGACTTTGCCCTTTTCTTCAAATCCTTACCCCAGGCCAGCCACCATATGCCACACCTAGTTCCTGCCCATGGGTACTTGTTCCCAGGTGTCCAAATGACTGGGCTGCAATGATACCAAGTACCTGTCCACTACCGAGCTGTGCAGGAAAGAGTCAGAACCTCTCCTTGTAGCTCCAAGTTCTTGTGTTGGGGTCATTTCTCCCAAACTTTCCTGCACATTTCTGGTTGTGAAAATACCAGGCTCATCAGGAAAGGTGTAAAGTCAGCCTAATGAGCAGGAAGGAGAGGGGCCTGCGTGGAGAGCTGACAGGAAGACATGGACTTTCAGACACACAGTGGCCTCTGGTCAGGGCTTCCTTCTTGGACTGTATCAGAATCTCCTGTGGGCTTCACAACATTCCTACATATGCCAGGAATCCCACCCCAGAAATTCAGCTGCCTCGCCGGTATGGTTATTTAAGGGATTGGATGTACGGCCCATTGACCTAGGCTGAAATCCATGCTCCACCACCCACTCGCTGGGTGACTGTGGCTAAGTCAGCTCAGTCCTCTATGCTCAGCTTCTTTGTCCATATTTTAAGATAATGACTTAAAGAACTTTCAGAATATGGCCTGTCCCTCAAGAAGCCTACAAGGCTGGGTTCTTATCATCAGTTGTTAGCTATAGCTTGAAAGAGCTCTGTAGGTTAGAGTTAAGAACAAGAGCAAAAAGAAATAGTTGGCATAGTATAAAGAACCCAGGCCTGGGCTCAAACAGACCCATGAACTGTGTGACATTGAACAAGACACTTAGTCTCTCTGAGCCACAATTGTCACACTTGTAACCTGGGAATAGCTACATGGTAGGGGTTTTGAAAGGACTGGTAGCAATACAGGTATAGACCTGGCACAGTACCCATCACAAAAAAGGTGCTCAAAAAATCATTGCTATTGTTCTTAAGGCATTCTAGAATAGCAGAGCTTGTCTCATTTCCATTGGTCTAGAGGCCTTAGGAGGTGAGGAGTCACTTGGCCTCTCTGTCTAGGTGTGATAGGTCGTCCGCATTTCCAAACAGGAAGTTCGTATTTGCTTGTAACAGCAAAGGCCACCCACTGTCAACCCTTATGCTTAGAACCTCAAGAGGAGAATGCTAATGGCACAGCATTAATTCCTTGTCAGTGACTCCGTCTGTCACTCACTGAGTCTCCCAGCGCACTGAATTGCCGGGAAGGAATAAAAAAGCACTGCATTTTCCATAGAACCTACTGCTCCTGCGGGGTTTGCCACTTCTGCTTCCCCCTCCGCCTACGCCTCTCGCTGCTGTCCCTCCTAACTAACCTCCAGACAATGTCTGGGACACGCAGCCAATCACCATGGAGATGGAGACTTTTCCCACAGAGGCAGCCAGCCAGCTCTTGTTCACAGAAGCTGTGTGTCGCACACTTTGCATCACTAAGGCAGAGTTTAGCAGTGAAATACGTAAATGGTTCAAACTGACGTCAAAGCACACCGTGGTCCCTGTGTTGGCACCTCCTATGGAACTTAGCTCATCTGGCCTTTTAATATAGCGTCCTGTGAACCAGTTTGTCTTAAATGCCTTTTCCTTTCCTCTCTAAAAAAACAAGGTGAAGAATGAAACGCCCACACCCACCAGTCAGTGGCATTTTCTGGCTCCATCCTCTGTCCTCAGCTAGGCTGTGAGCTCCTTCAGCTTTGGGAATTGTCTTTAATCTCCCCAGCTCTCCTCCTGGCTCCAGGGTGTGAAGCCAGGCCAAAGGGAGTTAGGAAGCCTGCCCCAGCCATCACCGACCAACAGGAGACCTGTGCCAGATAATTCCTCTTGCAGAGCTTTGGGTTTCTCTTCTTTTAAAAAGGGAGTTAGACGTAGGGCTTTTTAAAGTGTATCAAGAATGAATGATACCATTCATGCCAAGTGCCTGTCAGAGAGCGAGGCCTCATCCAATGCTGCCTTCAAATCAGGATTTACACCACCAAAGCAGGTGTTGATTGAGTTGATTGGTGGAGACAGACCTCAGAAAGTATTCTTTGCAGGGAACTGCCAAAGCATCACCAATGATGGCAGATCAACTCTTGTCCATCTTGGGAACTCAGGGGTTTATGGGAAGCGAACGAAAATTTACTAAGCATCTCTTCTGAGCCAGAAGCCAAGAATAATACATTTTATCAAGCAATTCTCAGTCACTGGGTGAAGGAGGTATCATCATCCCTGTGGACAGAGGAGGAATTGACAAAAAGCAACCCTGCAAGCTCATCATGACCTGTTTTTTTGTTTGTTTGTTTGTTTGTTTTTTAACTCTTTGGATACTTGGACTGCCAATCACAATCTGCCTTGTGGTAGGAGATTCCCCTCTAGATTCTGCTCCATACATGCAGCTCTGGTAGGTGTGGCCAGAGGAATGGGGAGGAAAGTGACCTGCTCCCTGTCCAGACCTGGTGCATTAGAACTGCAGCACACACCTCCACATGCTGGTACTCCTTCAGGTAGAAAGCTGGCCCGGAGCAGCACTTCCCAAACTTTAGCTGCCTTTCAGTACCTAGAGGGCATGTAAGAGTCAGGCACCTCTCCAGAGTTTCTGATTCAGCTGGTCTAGGAGTAGCCAGGGAAAATTTGCCTCCTTATGAGCCCCAGCTGCTGCTAATAAACCAGGACCATACTCAGGGTACCTCAGTTCTAGGGTACCACAGAGTCATAAGATGAAAAGTACCTGGGTTCTCGTGTCACTGTATGGAGTCACACCTCTCACTGCAGTTGGTATCTGAAAATCTGTGTTATAAATTTGAGGATGTATGCATTACAGCTGCTAGCAAGGCGCCAGACATGAAGGCTAAAAAAAATGGAGTTTTCTAAATAAAATGGGTGTTTTTGTTAAAACAAATATTACTGGATGAAAAGTGAGTCTCCCTGGGTTTCAGATGCAGACCTCACCACCTCAGATTCTTTAGCAAATGCAACATGATTTTTGCCAGTTTCAATCATAATACCAAGAGAATCCCTTCAGATTCTATAACATAAAGAAGTGGCTGCAGTTGACCATCTGGGGAACAATGAAAAACAGTATTTCCTGCTTAACCAGGGTCCTTGGCTATATGAAACCTGAAACACTGGGATTCAGCTAGAGCCTGTCCTCTGGATTCCCACGGCCTTTACCTCCCCTTTGGAGTAAATGCAATGGCTGAGAAGCAGTGCCTGCTCTGCCTGGGCCAGGCAGCCTTCACTTCAGCCCAGTGCGAGGGTTCTGCTGAGTCTGCAGATGAATCTTCTCAGAGCAACACTTTGAACTTGTCTCTTCCCCCATCAGAACCTTCAGGGCCTCTTTACAGTCCACAGAGGGGAGTCTGAGCTCCTCAGCAGGACTTTACATTTTCTCCAAACTCTCCGTGGACCTTGCCAATGCTGCACTCAGATTGCAGCCTGCACCAGTGACTTCCAAATGTTAGTTCATGTCAGAACTCCTGGGAAGAATGCTGAAGGCAGATTCCCAGGCCCCACACAAAGCTCCATGAAAAGAGCCGGTGATCTCTGGAGCCTGGAAATCTAATGGATTTCATTTTATTTGTCTAATGGACTTAATTTTTTAGAGCAGTTTTAGGTCCATAACAACAATGAAAAGATATTGGAGATCCCCCTCTAGATTCTGCTCCATACATGCAGTGCTGTCCCCACTATCACATTCCCCAACAGAGTGGTCCCTTTGTTATAATTGATGAATCTATATTGACACATCATTGTCCCTTAGAGTCCATAGTTTACAGAAGGGCTCACTCTTGGTGTTGTGCATTCTATGGGTTTAAATAAATGTACAATGACATAAATTCACCATTATAGTATCACCCAGAGTGGTTTTATGACCTCAAAAATTCTTTGTGCTTGGGGCTGGGATTGTGGCTCAGTAGTAGAGCGCTCATTTAGCAGGGGCGGGACCTGGGTTCGATTCTCAGCACCACATAAAAATAAAGGCATTTTGTTGTGTCCATCTACAAAAAAAGATTCTCTCTCTCTCTCTCTCTCTCTCTCTCTCTCTCTCTCTCTCTCTCTCCTTTAAAAAATGATTTAAAAAAATTATTTGTGCTTTATCATACAGCCCTCCCTCCCTACTAACCCCTGCTGACTGCTGATCTTTTGACCGTCTCCATAGTTTTGCCTTCCCAGAATGCCATGTGGTGAGAAGCAAACTTTTACTTAATGATAAGCATTTGTTTCTTCTATATCTTTTCCTGATTGATAGCTCATTTCTTTTTGGTGCTGACTGATATTCCATTGTTTGCATCTACCATGGTTTGTGCAATCCACTCATCTACTGAAGGGCATCTTGGTTGCTTCCAAGTTTGGGCAATTATGAATAAAGCTGCTGTCTATGTGCAAGGTTGTGTACATAAGTTTCAAACTCTCCTGGAGTTGAAATACCAAGCTGAGTGATTACTAGAGCATATCATAAGAGCATATTTAGAACAGGCACAGTGGTGTACATCTGTAATCCTAGTGACTCGGGAGCCAGCCTCAGCAACTTAGCAAGACCCCACCTCAAAAATAAATAAATGAAAAGGGCTAGAGATATATCTCAGTGGTAAAGTACCCATAGATTCAATACCTAGTACCACAAAAAATTTTTTTAAATATAGCTTTTTAAGAGACTGCCAAGATGTTTCCATCTTCCAAAGTGGCTGTATCATTTTGCATTCTGCCAGCAATGAATGAGAGTTCCTGTTGTCCCACATCTTCACAGCATTTGGAGTCAGTGTTCTGGCTTTTGGCCACCATAGAGGTATATAGTGGTGCCTTATTGTTGTTTTAATTTGCATTTCTTTGATTCCATATATGCACATACATAATGTGTATCATCTTTCACCTGCTCATTTGCCTTCTTTGGTGTGTTGTCTCTTCAGATCTTTGGCTCATTTTAAAAACAGTTTGCTTGTATTTTTATTGTTGAGTTTTAAGAGGACTTTGTATATTTTGGATAATAGTCCTTTACTGATATGTCTTTTGCACATATTCACTCCCAGGCCCTGGCTTATCTTTTCATTCCCTGGACTGTAACTTGCATAAAAACTCTAACTAAAAAGGCCTTTTTTCTAAAATTACCAAGAATTTTCAAAATCTTTTTTGATTTTAATATGGTCTAGTTTATCTGTTCTTTCTTCCATGAATCATGCCTCTGGTGTTGCATCTAAAGACTCATCATTATATACAGGTCCATTAGATTTTTCCCATCACTTAACCTCCTGCAATTTTCCAGTTCTGTGTTTTACAGTTAGGTCTACGATCTGCTTTGAGTTGATATTTGTGAGGGGTCTATGACGTGGGCTCAGGTTTGCTTTTTTTTTTTGACATGTGGATGCCCAGTTGTGCCTGCATCATTTGTGGATGAAACTATATTCTTCTCCTTTCTGGAGTGCTTTTATAACAAGCTCTCGGAGATACTGGTGTATTTGGTCTAAAGAACACACTTTGAAAACCATTTTAACACGTTTGTTGTTACTCATGAGAACTAAAACAATCAACTCCATATCCCTCTTGCCAGGCGGACTCTATATCATAGAGGAATCACCTCTTAGCCACAGCATTTATCCCTAGGATAAGGGATAAATCTGTCTTTCCCAGTGGGTCTGGGTCTCTTGAAGACCAGGATCCAGTCTTGGGGACCCAAGTATATTTCTCTTTTTCTAACTCCCCTTCTTTATCACAGCTCACAGCCAGGCTTTATTCAAGAGCCAGTGCAGAGAAGAGCTCAATAAACACTTACGGAAATGAAACTCTGTTGACATGGCGATTGGGTGAATGCCACCTCCTGTCCAGACCACACCTCTCCTAGCAGAATTTGTGCAGTTGGTCATTGTCACTAAAGTGCTTGGTTTTGTTAAGTAGGTTCCAAGTGGTCTACTTCTAAGGGTCTGTTCCCTTCAACCTTCTCACTTTCTTACTGAACACCTATAGCTTCCCTAGATTTCTAAGCTGTATGGTTTTTCTGGAAAAAAGATCAAGGAAACCTTATTATTCAGTTTTGTTGGAGTAATCAGTAGTTAGAGAAAACTCTAACTAAATGCCTCCATTCTGACTCTGGCAATGGGTGTGGACACTGCCAGATTGGAAACTGGTGGTTGGGAAAAGGCCTTTTTTCTAAAATTACCATGTTAACAATTCTCCAGCTTCCTACTACATGAAAGAGAATCTCAATATGCGGGGAGTCCTCGTCACAGGCACTTTATTACAGAAATGGGCACATTCTGTTTTCTAAACACACTTCTCTGAGGCTGTCCTTCCAAGTGCTGCTGATAACAGAAGGCAGACGCCACACCACCTCTTTTTAACTCTTATGTAGACAAGACACTGCGCCTCCTTATGCCTCAGTATCCCCATTTGGAAACTAAGATCTGAACCCAGGGACTGGTAACTTCAGATGTGGGGGAAATCTAGTCTTGTTGTTGTTTAAATAGTTTTATTGGGACCCAACCATGCTTGTTTTTTTAAATATTGCCCATAACTGCTACTGCATGGGTGTTACAAAGGTAAACAGCTGCAATAGAGACACACCAATATATACACACATATATATTTTTAAATATCGACATATATATATATTTAAGTATTTATAATTTATGTGATATATATATATATATATATA
>NW_025999949.1:28797821-28816324 GCF_001458135.2 Marmota marmota marmota
ATATATATATATATATATATATATATATATATATATATATATATATATATATAATTATTTTTAAACAGGAGATTGAATCCAGAGTCTTACACATACTAGGCAAGCTCTCTTCTCCTTAGCTACATCCCCAGCTCTTTCTTAAAATTTTATTTGAGACAGAGTCTTGCTAAGTTGCCCATACTGGCCTCAAACTTGCAATCCTCCTACCTCAGCCTCCCTCGTAGCTGGGATGACAGGCATGTACCATTGCACCTGGAAAGCAAATTCCTACAAAGTATTTTCTTACAGATACTATTTGTCAGCCCCTGCACTGTGTCCTTTCAGTTCTAAAAAGAGAAAGTTCATGTATTCATTTGTTTATTCCTAGTAAATCTGAATATCTGGGATGGGGCCCAAGACTACTCTTTCCAACAAGTCCCCCAAGAGATTTATCTGCAGTCTGCACATTAATTCGGATAAGGGCTGGTCCTGGCAATCATGCTGCAATAGTTTGTGAACCACTTAGTGACCAAGTAAAGATAAGGGGTGACTGGATTCTGGATTCCTGATGTGTCCTGATTTCAAGCAGGGATATCTCTTCTAGACACACCTGGAAAAAAAGGGACAACATGGACCCCCTCACTGCTGTCATCAAGTTTGAACTGTATCCATGAACCCTTCAGGGGTCTGCACACCCCAAGGAAGTGCCATTGCCCCAAGGGCCTGGGCCATGCTGACTTGGTGTGGGTGAAGGTCTCCTATGCCACTGACATTGTCCCTAAACACAGCATGAGGAGTGGCTGCCTAGAGGGCTCAACAGGCACGCCCTAAAACGGAAGCTTCCATTTATTATGTTGGTTAAGACAAGAAGAACATGGGCCTCCCTTATGACCTGCTCTTCATTATTTAATTTTGTTGTATCCCTTGGGATCTCTGCAGCTAGTTTCCTGAGTAGCTTAGGCTGCTGGTGTCTCACTTTTAGTAACTTTCTTTCTTTCTTTTTTTTTTTTTTAAAGAGAGAGAGAGAGAGAGAGAGAGAGAGAGGAGAGAGAGAGGAGAGAGAGAGAATTTCAATATTTATTTTTCGGTTTTTCAGCAGACACAACATCTTTGTTTGTATGTGGTGCTGAGGATCGAACGCATGCCAGGCGAGCGCACTACCACTTGAGCCACATCCCCAGCCCCAGTAACTTTCTTTGATCTACCCTGTCCACTGAGATCTCCTGCCCTTCACTCTTTTTTTTTTTTTTTTTTGTACTCTTGAACTGAATACTGTTGCTTTTGTACTGGCTTGTGGTCATTACAAGTCCATTTAGAAAAGTGAAACGTGAAAATGAATATGGTACTTGCACAATGAAAATATTCCATCAATAAAAATATTACCACCATCTCTCTCCCTCCAGAGTTCTCCAGCCTGATTTACATTCTGCTTTCAGATGGAGACAAAAGGAGGCTCCGTGAGTCAGTGCCCACAGAGTCAAAGATGAAAACAGGCCAACCCAGAATTGTGACTCATGCTGTCAGCAGGAGGGATTGGAAGAGACCTGGGCTTTGCTGTCCTGATCTAAAAGCCAACTGGGTTTGTGTCTCACCAGCCGTAGGAACTACCTTGTGCCTTGAGCCTGATCCAACTGAGCTTCCAGCTGCAAAGTGGAGAGTCACGGATGCAGGATGCCTGCTAGGACAGAGTAGGCTCCCAGCAGCTGGGACATCCCTAGCCCTTCCTACTCCTGCCACTGGCGGTGTTGGTCAGCAGCTCATGGGACTCAGAAGGGGTGGCTGTCTGGGTGGTGAGGCTGGAGCTCAGGTGTGGTCAGTGGACATGTGGCTGTCCACAGGTCCACAGGATTTAAGTCTGCCACCATTTCTGTAGCCACTGTTGAGTCACAGGAAGAGCTGAAATGTCTGGGTTCTATTCTGTTCGGCCAGGAGCTGAGTCCCCTGGAAGGTCTGTCCTCGCTGTGAGACTAACTGTTAACAGGGTTACTGAAGACCAACCAGCCTCCAGCCCTCTCTGAAGAATGAACTGCCCCCTGACTCTTCCTCCACTGTGGCTAGAGCCTGTTTCCCTCCTGCTAATGTATGTTCTGTTGAATTCATTCCTCAAAATCTGATTGCCTCTAATGTGCTGCACCCAGTGTCAAGCTGGGGGCACGCCTGTCTTCATGGTCCTTGACCTCCAACAGCAAAGAGACATGTCAACAAATAAATAAGTGCAAACTGTGAAGTGCTCAGTTGGGAACTGACAGGTACTCAGCTATTGAGGTAAGAAGTGACTCTGGGACCTGAAGGCCCAGAGAAGCCTATAGAGGGCAGGGGGTGAGTGACCGTAACTGAAGGGTGTCCCTCAGCAGGAGCCCTGAGGTCCAGATAGAGCACAGAGCAGCTGAAGGAAAGCAAAGATGCCCATTCACCTGGAGTGAAGGGGGCCAGGGGAGACAGGACGAAGAGGCTGGTGGAGGGCCCAGACCCACACCATGCAGATGGGTATCTGCCGAGGTAAGAGGTGCTGGCTTAATTGGGAGTGGAAATCCTCACTGGGGGATTATAAGTAGAATCAGGACCCGGGTCATTTTTATTTTTATGATAATTTTGGAATGATATTTGTTGAGGGCGGGGTAAGTATCTGATCTCTCTTTGCCTCCTTGGGGTGTGCACTATTGGCAACACAAGTTGGCCATATGGGAAAATGCTTTCTAAACTACAGAATATTACAAGTGGGAGTGTGTGCTTGCTCTGATTTCACAACTATTGACATGCCCTTTCCAATCAAACAGAAGCAAACTCCTGAGAGTGCCTGCCAGAGGACCCACAGGACCAGCTGAGTCCCCAGGCCACCACCGGAGCCAGCAGCTGCAGGAGCCCCAGGAGCCCATGTCCTTGTCTGTGTAGCAGGGGTGGTCCACCCCACAGAGTGGCTGTCCCCAGGCTGCAAGGCCAAGACATGTGCAGTGCTCAGAGCAGATCCCAGAGGATCCCATGACCTTCCCTTCTTAGCACTGAATGGCCAGGTCACACCAGTGAGAGACAGCCATGACAACTGAGGAAAAACGCAGTAGAGCTGACTTAAAGGTGGAAAAAGAGAGAACGGAATGAACAGTATTTTTAACAAGGAAAGGAAGAAAAAATTGGAACTCACTACACGCCAGGCAAAGTGCTTATCACCATCGTGTTTTCTTTTTTAAGTCAATTATTAAATGGACATGTCAAATATTTGAAATATTAAATACATTTATGAGGTATGATATGACAGTTCACACATATACACAATATGTCATGACCAAATTGGGGTAATTAGCACCTCCAGCTCTGCAGACCTATAGCAGTTCTTTATGCTGAGAAGCTTTGAGCTCTTGACTTCCAGATTTTTGGAAACATCCTATAAATTGTATCACGGCTTGTCATGGACCACCACAACCCTGTCATGCCATCAAGCTCTGGACTTCTTTATCCTTCTCACTGTAGTGTGGTGCCCATGACCCGGCCTCCCTCCATTGCCCTCCCTTCTACGCTCCTGACCTCTAGTGACCACTATACTGAGATCATTAGCTCCCGTATATAAACACTGAGTTTGTGTTTCCTGCTCTAAGTTGGCAACTTATCTGGATGATGTCATCAACCTCATTTCACAGATGAAAAACCTGGGACATCCAACAACTTTCCCCAAATCACACAGCTTTTAAACAAATTCAAACTCAGGACTCTGGTCTCAAATCCAGTCCTCTTTCTACTCCCAATCTTCTTTTCTCCCCAACATCTGGCCAAGTCAAGTTTAATCAGTGTTTGCTCAGCCCTGGAATGAATTTAGATCATGTTGAGCATTACAAATACAGGAGCAGCTAGGCAGCCAAGTCTGCAAAGGAAATCCTAAAGGGTCTCAGAGAAAGAACCGTGGGGATGCCAAATCAATCGGAGGGAGGGGGCAGAAGAAGAGGAGGGAAGGGAAGACCGGCTGGAGAGACAGATTTTTTGAGCGTCTTTTCACAAAATCTAAAAATTACTAACCTCTACATGTCAAAAGATAATTTTTGTCAACACATGCAAAAACGCCCTGCTGAGCAGGAGCCCAAGGGAGCAGATGGGCGAGCCTCAGACTCGGAGACTGAAGTTGGAGGAGTCCCGCTGACAGTCTCCAAAGGACAGGCCCAGGAAGTCCAGCCACCTCAGCCCCTGCCTGCACTGAGTTGGAGCCCTCCCTGGATTGTAGCCTCCTGGCCTTCACTGAAGCCTGCTTTTTGGAAGCCAGGGCAGACAAAGGTTTTCTGATTTTTTTTAATTATTATTCTTATGCTGATAGCTTTGCCTCTTTACTCTCTTCCTCTGTCTTCTCTGCTTCTCTATTTCCCATCTTATGTTCTAGCCACATCTCACCTCCGCCCCTGCAGCACAGGAGGTAAACAGCCCTCTGGGACAGGTAGAACTTAAGGTCCCAGAACAGGATTTAAACAAGTCAGGAGGACACAATTACACCAAATCCATGTGTCCTCAGTGAGACGCACCATAGCATGTTGCTTCTAAGTTTATGGAGAATTTTCTTTCTTTCTGTGCTCCAGAAATGTATAGCTGAGTGATGTCACATGGGATACGAAGACCAAAGAAAATTCTGTTATGCAAAAGTTGAGATACAAATCCCAATAACTATTCCTAATTTGGACTGTAATTCGGTACTGTGCTTACTGTGGCCAAAGCAGAAAGACAGAAAGGCAGAAAGAAAGAAGGAAGAAACAGACAGACGGGTTGGTTGGGTCTGGGCTGTGGCCTGGGCATCAGGACCTCCCTGGTGAATCCACTGTGTAGCCAGGGTTGAGAAGCCCCGGGCTGGAGGATCAAAATGAGCCCTTAGCAAGTTGGGTTGTGTCAGTGGCCGCTGTGGGGTTGGCTGCTGTGAGTTCAGGGTCCTCTAGATGGGGGCTCCTGCTCCACCCATTACTCCCCAGATGCTCTGAAAGTTGCAGTGATGACTGCACCACCCAGCCGGAGTGCACTGCACACTGCCTCCTTGTGAAATGGACACTCTCAGTGAGGTAGCCCCCATCCAGTCGTCCTCCCCCCCTCACTTACCCTCACTACCAGCCTCAGGGCACAGGAAGGCACCAGCCATGCTGGAATTGCACCTCAGAAGGGCTGGCGGCCTGGAGCTTGAGAGACTCGAGGTCCTCTCAGCGGCCTTCAGAGCTCAGTGCAGCCCAAATATCATCCAGGCTTGCTTCCTCCATAACCACGAGTTCCCAGCATGTCTGTGGGGACCTCACCAGATCCTGCCAGTTCCTGCAGCCCCTTAGACCTAAGCGATTCAGGAAAAACCTCACACACTGGGGTGTGGTGGCCCACACAGGGGGAATGTGGAATCCCAAGAACATCGGTCCTTCAGGACTCCCAAATTCTAGTGACAACTCTGGCATTAAGTGGCCATAGGACCTTCAAAAGTCACTCCCTCTTAGACCTTAGAGTGCTTTTTTTCTGTGTCACCCTGGGAGAGACACAGTGCCAGATGTGTGGTCTAATGTTGTTCTGGATATTTCTATGAGTGTATATTGGATGAAATTACATTTGAATGAGTAGACTTTGAGTAAAGTAGATTGTCTTCATCGTGTGTGTGGGAGAGGTGGGGGGGCACTGCATCCAATCAATTGAAGGTCTGAGTACAATAAAAGACTGACCTCCTAAGCAAGTGAAATCCCACAGCAGAAGGCCTCAAACTTCCCCTGTAACATGGCTCTTCCCTAGGACTCCAGCCTGCAGACCCACCTGCTGACTTAGAACTCACCAACCCTCATAATTGCCAAAGCCAATTATTTAAAATAAACATTTTTAAACACACACATACACATATTCCATTGGTCAGGAGGACAATCATTATAAAATGTGTGTATTCATTAGGAAATATTGGTTTAAATGAGTATTTCCAAAGTATGATTCATGCAACTAAAACAGGAACATCTCAAAAGAAAAAAAAAAATCTGTGATCATTGATGGGAGAAAAGATTAGGTTACATAAAATAAATAAGGTTAAATAAGGGACTTTTCAGTTCCTTCAACTTTTGACATGCTCATGTGCACTGTTTCTCTGGATCATATCTGCAATATAACCCAAATTTATTTGATTATATATTCTTTTGTTATATGAACAGTCAAGGTTTTTAAAATTTAGGTCCATAGGCCCCTTTCTCCCAATGAATGTGAGCATAAAATTTCTGCAGCCTAGACCTTGGGCAGCAGAAAATGATTTATTTTCACTGGCCTCCAATTCAGGCACCAGTAAACTGCAGCCCAGTGGCCAAATTCATCACTGTTGCCTGTTTTTATAAGAAAATAGTACCATATTATTGAACCTCAGCCACACTCTTTTGTTTACATCTTTCCTATGGCTGTTTCTTGCTATAAGAGCCAGAAATCAAGTAGTTGCAACAAAGACTGTAAATTTAACTCACCTAAAAGGCCAAACATATTTACTGTCTGGCTATTTACAATTTGATGTTGTGATTTACAATAAGAAATATATAGTTTGTTCTTGGTGCCCGGTCCTTGGCCCGTGGCATAGAATTTTGCTTTTAAAACCCTGGGAATTTCATGATCAATAGGGTGGCTGGGAACATCGTTTGTTCTGCTGGGTCTTTGACCAGGTTTGCTGACATGGCTCCTGGTCCCTTGGAGTTTCCATGGAGATGTGAGTGTCTTCTCTTCCAAAGAGGCAACACTTGCTGGGCTCCTGGATGGGGGCTGGTCACCAGAAATCAAGCAATGATTAGACCATGGAATTTTCAGACCTGCCCCATCCCCTGGGATGCCTCTATGATGAAGCCTCTACAGAGTCCCCCAAACTCCAAGACACACAGAGCTCCTGGGATGATGAACAAGATCAAGCTCTTCCTGGGTTCATGAATCGCTATAAAAAGTTATGGAACTCACAAAGGGCATCTGGGGGGCCTTGGACTTGTAGCCAAGTTGGACTGAGCTGTGGGTAGCCTGGGACCCACTACTTGGGACTGTCATCTGACAGGCAGCTTGTGGGACTGAGCACTCAGCCTATGGGACCTGACCCCTGGTTCAGGTAGACAGTGCCAGAATTGAGGAGGCTGTAGGACACCCAGCCACTGTCAGGGAATGGTCAGCAAGGGAAACACCACATGCCTGTCACAGAAGTGTTGAGTACCAAGAGCTGAGTGGGAGGAATGAGAGTTTGCTTCTCCTTCCATATACGAAAGTATGTTGCTGGACCTGCTCTAGTTGAACTTCACCATTCCTTCAACTATGAATGCAGGCACATCACAGTAGTATTAATAGCACCTGTGACTTTGTGGAAATCATAGGGTAGCTCAAAATAACATTTACACTCTCCACTACTTTGCAATTACTGCAGCTATTAGGTCTGTTGCTGGATCTTGTTATCTAATGTGTTAATAAAGATGCAATTATCTTACTATTGCACATTAAATTTTTTCTAACTACATTTCAGCATAATCAGCTTCCTTTGTAATCCTATCAATTTTATTTTACACATTTTAAGAATTTTTTCCATGGGCCACCTGCCAAAAGGCTCAACTGCACAGACAGCGGATACAGATGCTGACCTTCCTGGAGTCCTAGAGTTATGTGTGAGAAAGGTGCTGGCCTAGTGTTTCTCCACATCCCCAATCCCTGGGGACAGAGTCCAGAGAGGTGCAGAATCTGGAATAGGATGCACAATTGGCCATTTCAATTAGGATCGAAAGACCAGCAGCCTTCTCTTTATATCAATGTCAAGGCCACGAGCTCACTGTCCCTCCTAGCAGCCTGGGCAATCAGTCATTAGGAATGTGATTTTACAGATGAGAAATTGGGTCACCCGGTCTCTTCTTGCCCTTGGTCATTTCTGATCTCACGTTCTCTGGCTGTATCCAGGAAGAGGTCAGGCTTCACGTTTGGATTTTGCTGTTAACAAGCAACAGGGCCATTGGCTGATTTTCTCTCTTTATTCTTTTTTAATAACTGAGAGGAACAGAAAAATATCCTCATAGTCCTGGGCAGACATGGGACTATGTCTATACATATGCATATACTTTATGTGCATATAAACGCATATATGTTTGATATGATTGTTATGAGGCTCAGGGAAATCATAGAACCGAGATTTGATAAGTCCTTAGGATAAGAATATTGATAGATATCCATTTCTTTATTCAGCACAACTTACTGAGAACCCAAGATAAGTCAGACCCAGTTTCAAAGTGCTATAACTAAGTCTCTGGTCCTGTGGCACTCACAGTCTTGTAGGGGAACAAGAAGCCACCAACAATAAGCAGATATTCAAATAATTTCAGAGAGAAAAAAAACTTCTAGGGAGATGTTCCAGGGAGCTACAACTGAGAAGGGTGGGCTCCTTTAACTCAGGTGGTCAAAGAAGACCTGTTGATAGAGGTGACATTTAAGCTGGAGATGAGGGTCCCAGGAGACAGCCGAGAGAAGATCTGAAGCAAGCGTGTTTCAGGCAGCAGAAGAGCTGATGAGAAGATCTGAAGGAGGAAGTGAGATGATCATGTTCAAGGAGAAGCACAAACAGCCTGCATGGTGCGGTTGTGTTCAGAGTTGACAGGGGACAGGGAAGGGATGAGCTCCGAGAGCTCTGCGGGATCGTCACCAGGTTTAAGGGTCAGAAAGTTCCCAACAGGGGAGAAGCCATGCAATTCCCTCATTTGCTGGGAAAGCCTGGGTTCCAGGAAGACCATGAGAATGGAGCAGATTGGGGTGGTGTCCAGCTTGTGGGGAAGAGAAAGCTGGGGATTGGGGTGCTCACATTCATTAAGCGCCAGATGTATTCAGTGGCAGGTGCATGTTGCTTCATCCACCTGAATGGACTATAAAGAACTCTACAGGACAAATTTGGAATAGAGATTGATGCTGAGCACTTTACTCTGCATTATGCCATGGACACCATGTGCCCTTCATTAGGACAGCAATGTCCCCCAAAAGTGGGAACTTAGAGGCAAGGCTCAGCCTTGTGCCAGCACTGCTCTGGGTGTGTCATCCCAGAGTGCTCTGTCCCCTTGGCTACCTTCCTCCAGGAAGGCAGCACTGAGCTCTGGAGCTACGCCCACCTCGTTCATGCTCTCTCCATCGCCATCTCCATCCTAGTAAAGGTTTGCACTCAGACAACTGCTGCAGCCTCTTATCTGGCCCATGCTCACTCTCAACTTAAAGGCAGCTCACTGCAGCAGAGGAGAGCTTCACCAACACAGGTCCACGTGGACCTCACAGCCTCACACCCTGCAGGGGCTGCCCAGTACTCACCTGCTCCTTCCAACCCAGGGAGCAACCCTGGCCCACTCACTCCCCTCTGGTTTTACTCCTCATAGGGATGGCCCTGCAACTCTGCAAACCAGAACTTGACTGCGCTTCCCTGGGTCCTCATACATGTTCCAGCCCTCTTTCTCACACTCTTCCTCCTCACTCCGGCTCTGCCCTCCGTGCTGCCTCAGATGCACCTGCATCAGGAGGCTGTTGCTCACCACACCAGGTGCTAGGTGCCCCAGAGCACCCTTTATCCAAAGCACTCAGGGGACTCATTAGACCCCTACTGTCAATGCCATGAGGTCAGGAGGTAGTTCTGGCTTCCAGGCTCCACAGGAGGTTCAAACACTTCCTGCAGGTTAAAAGAGTATGACTTTCTTAACAGTGTGACCTGAGAAGCCCCCCTGCAGGTCACCTCCAGTGCTGTACCCTATTCTCAAGCATCCTCCTCCTGAAGCCTAACAGATGGAAGGTGAGAATCTTCAGCCCACCGCCCTTTGCTCAGGAAGGGTCTCACAGGGGTGGAGCTACTCACTGTCTTGTTCCCAATCCCATTGCCGACTTTTGGGGGGCTGAACACATCTCTGTTCTTGGCACACATCCCAGCACTTTCCGGGCTCCTTTCCCTCCTTTCCCTTCCCACAATGCTTATCCTTCCTCGTTTCCCGCTGCCCCCGGCAACCATCTTTCACTGTTTGCATCTTCCCTCCTGCTTCTCCAAAAACTCATGTTTGCCAGGGCTGCTTGGCACAGGGCTGCCTTCTCCCGGAGATGTGTGCCAGACCAGCTCAGGCTCTGAGGCCGGCGTCACCAGCCTCCCTTTGCTTGGCATCAGATGTCAAGAGATCTGCTGGACTGAAGCTTCCAAACTAGAATTGTGCTGTGACCTCCGCTTAGCAGGCTGCCCCCATGTTGGTGGACCCGCTTGCTACCTGCCAGCAGCCTGGCCCCCTGTCTGCTGGGATGCATTGAGGCCACAGGGCAGCAGAGGGCAGGCGGGCAGGAGGAATCGCTGGCAGGAAGGAAGCAGAGCTGCCGGGAGGGAGCCAGCATGTAGAGAGGGAAGGAAGAGCTCCAGGAGGAAGCAGGAGGAGGCTGGAGGAGAGGAGGGAGGGGGCGATGGCCTGGAGGGGCCTGGGGGGCAAGGGAGGGCTGAGGAAGAGAGGGTGGGAGGGCGGCTCTCTGAGATTGTTTCCATTGGTGGAAACAGCTGCAGAAATTCTCAATGAGAATCTGCTCCTTGCTCCTAAATGTCCACTGAGGGCTTTTCCACAGCAAGACATTGTTATTAATTCCCATCTTCCAGAGAGGCACATGACCAAGCATTCACCTTGGACTCCAGCACACGGTCAGTGTCAGGTGCAAAGCTGACTCTATGGAGTGATATGTGCATGAGAGGTGAAGCCATTTGTGGACTACACAGTCTGACTCCCAGTCCTGTTCTCTTACTATGATATCTTCCTGCATTTCTCTCAATAAGGCAGACACAGGAAAAGGAGAGACCAGTGAATAAGTATTTACTCCTTTCCATATGTTCTGCATTTTGCTGGCCGGGACCCCAGCGCTGGGCAGAAGAGTCTCGTCCTGGTCTCTCCTAAGCCATCAGCATTACAGAGTGGCATGGCTGCTGGGCCACTACCTCCCTGATGTCCCTTGTCATTGCTATCCTATGCTAGGTGGTGAGATGGAAAACACATCAGCAACACATCGCATGAAATTTGAAAGTGCTCTGAAAACCCAGGGAAAGTGATCTGTGGAACGTAATGGCCGCTGTCACGCACTGGTTCTGTGGACGGGAGCTGGGCGCTCCTCACATCCTCCTTTATAACCTGGCTCCTCGTAGCGCTAGGTAAGGGGAGTCATGGGGGAGACTCAGTAAGACCAGGGCTGCAGCCCCATCTTCTGATGGCTAATCATTTCTCAACAACATTGTCAAGCACCCCCTGTTGTGCCAGGCACTATTAGGCATGAGTCCTAGAGAGGGGGCCTTCATCTCCAGAGTCAGGGGAGAAGAGGCACAGTGCACCAGAGAGGAAAGAGAGAATCACGAGTCACTTGCCAAGAAGAGAAGTGGGATGCTACGAGGAGTCTGCTCTGCTGTGAGAAGAGAGCCAGGCAGGGTCTCTTTCAGCAGGGACCCTGGGCCATGAGCAGGCAGCACCCAATGAAGAGGGGTGGGGAAACATTCTTGGCCCAGTGATTTCGAGGTCAACCTCCTTCATATTGAAGTGACACCTCAAAAATTAATTTAAAAAGTAAAGAAAATGCAAGATTTGCATTGAATCACTAAAAACAACTGTTTATTGATGTCTCTGTGGGCAGTGGGTGTGTAGGGTGGCTCAGCCAGGAAGTGGCCAATGTAGTATTGAATTCAGATCCGTCTACTTGTGAAGCTCCACAGAAAACTCTTTACATTCTCTTTTGAGATAAGAACATGCTACAGATGGATGGAGAAAGGGAAGTAAGTCAGCCTGCTTATGGAGAATTTTTATGAACATTTTCCTATGGAAAGGTAGTTCAAATCATATTGATTAGACTTTAGATCAGATACTGAATGTTTTGATGAAAGAGTTCTTTAGATATAACCACCTGATCTTCTTGTCTGCTTTAAAATAAAAACCTTTCTTCAGGCTATTAAAAATCCCATGGAATGCTCTTCCATGACCATGAAACAGTCCATAGACTGGTGGAAAGATGATCTATCCTTACAACAGAATATTATTCAGCCATAAAATCACATGAAATACCAATACATGCTATGACCTGGACGCATCTTGAAAACATTATGCAAAGTGAGAGATGTGTGTGATTTATATGAATGATCTCATCTATGTGAAACATCCAGAATGCACAAATTCATCCAGATATAAGGCTGATTAGTGGTTGCTAAAGATTAGAGGAAGGACAGGGTAAGAAATAACTGCTTAAAAGTGGGCACAGAGTTTCCATTTGGGATGACGAAGTGTTTTGGAGCTAAACAGTGGTAAAGACTGCTCAACGCTCTGCATGTTCCAAACCTCTGAAGTGGACTCTTGAAATGGTTAATTTTCCATGAGCACTGGAAGCCATGACTTAGCCATGTCCTTCTTCTTGGACATCCAAGTTACTCCCTGCTTCTTATCATAGCTGCTGCTGGAGGGAACACCTGTGTCCACGATGCTTTTCCTGATTTTGTGTTATTCTTTTAGGACAGATTCTCAGGCTCAGAACTCTTGGGTTATAGAAGGTGCATTCTCAGCATTATCTATGTGGATGTTGTATGGCTTTAAAAACATGCTATAAAGTCATTCTCTAACAAAATTGGACTAATCCAGCCTCCCACAAAGACCATCTGAGATCTTTACCAGCTCATCCTGTGAGCATTCCCATGTTCTCCTCTCTGTTAATTGCCTGTATGCAATGGGACAGGAGACATCTTATGATAATTTCTTCTGTCTTGCAAAATTGCTATTCAACATCAACTTTCCTTTGAAGGTCTTCTTCGTAAACGTGAACTGCTTTGGTTTCTGGACTCTCTGTTCTTCCCCAACCCAGGGAGCTACTTTGGTGCCCTTCGCCCGGCCAAGCCTGTTGTGTCCAAGGCCTTCCTTCCCTCCTCTGCCTGTTAAGCACCTATGGATTCATCAAGGCCAAGGGTGTGCACGCTGCTTCCCAGAACCACCTTGTTTCCACATCTCCACTCACAAAGCCCTTTGTCCCCAACTCTTTCATTGATAGCAAGTTGTACAGGAGTTTTTTCTGTTGTGTCTATTTTGCTGTCTGCATTTTGAGATTCTGCAGTACAGGACCCATGCTTACAAAACTCTAAGATGAACTGAACCTGCAAATGTGTCCTTGACCCACTCCCACGTGATTTTTCTGTCAATAGATGTACCCAGGGCAATGGCAGGGAGACACACTGAAGAGTCATCCACAATGAAATGAAAGTGTTATTATTTGTAAGGTTGGCTAGCAAGGCCTCGTGCCTGGGACTTGCTTACTCTCCTTAAGATGCAAGACAGAAGTTTCGAGTGGCAGAACTGTGCCTGGTGATCAGGCACCTGAAGTGGATTTCCACACGATTCTGAAAGTAAAATTGCCAGTTGAGCTGCAAAGATGTTGGATATAAAAGCTGAGCTAGAAAATAAACCACTAAGATACATTCTAATTTCAAGGTTATATGGGAAATATATTATGGGGCCCTCATTTAACAAGAACACGCACCAAGAAGGCCGGAGAGAGACACTACGAGAGCATCACTTTATGGAGAACAATTAAAAATGCATAGAGTCTCATGCTGAGCTCTTCTCCCGCATCCTTTATGTGACTCCTAATTTGGGTATGAAGTTTGCTGAGGCTGTTATAACAAACTGGGGGGATATTCAATAGAAATTAATTCTCTTGCAGTTCTGGGGTCTGGAAATCTGAAATGAGTATCACTTGGCTAAAAAGAGGTGTCACCAGGGCCACTCTTCCATAGAAAACTCTAAGGGAGAAATTTTCTTTGCCTTTTCTGGCTCCTTGTGGCTGTCAGCAGTGTGTGATTTGTGGCCACATCACTCTATCTCTGCATTGCTGATGCACTGACTTCTCCTATTTGAGCATCAAATCTACACTTCCCTCTAATAAGATATATGTGATTGCATTTAGGAACCACCGGGACAATCTGGGATAATCTTTCCATCTCAAAATTTTTAACTGCAAACCTCCTGCTCTTTACCATACAAGGTAACATGGACAGGTCCCATGGATGTCTGGGTGGAGAGGACTATTATTCAGCTTAGCACAAATACATAAACAGGGACTATTCCCATTTTGCATTAAAGATCTAACAAAGCTATCCATTTATATTATTTTCTTGTCTCCCTGTTATATTACAGACTTTGAGTCTGTTATCCAGTCTTTGGCTGCATCCTTTATAGCAAGCAGAAAAATTCCAACATCTTGAAGTAGGTCTCAGTCCCAGTGACAAGAGTTTACTCTCTCTTTTATAGATCACTCCTTGCTTGTTTAGAAGGAGCTTCAGTTTCCACACATGTAAAAAGATGGCGTTGTGTCAAGTACACTTTAATTCATGCAGCTAACATAGAAGCTGATCCCTAAGCTCATCCGTAGAAGTTGGCCCATGCTCTTTCACACCAAATCTGAAATCCTGCTTAGGAGTAGAAAACTCATAATGCATACTCACCCCCTAACAAAACCAGCCCACTACTTTGATCAGTCATTATATGTAAGAAAGTTAAAGGAATAGGTCTTATCTTGGCATCCAGAAGTCTAACCAAGGACTACAATCTGGCAGAGAAAGGAGAAAGTGGAGTGGCTGGAAATGAGACAAGAAGAAGGCACAGGCCACTCCAGGAGGAAATCCTCTAGAGATCTTGGCAAGATGCTGTGCTCTATCCCAAGAACTCTGGAAAGAACTGGTATGTTCTGTTTAGGGGTAGGGGCCAGGACGGGGTAAGAGGTGACTGGACCCACATTTTCATGAGTTACTCTGGCTGCAGGGTAGATTTAAATGGATTCACTGAGAATGGCTGGGGAGGCTGCTGTGGTCCAGACTTGAGATTATGCCACCTAGAACTAAGGGGTGAGTTTGGAGACAGGGAAGTAGGTATTCAGGGGAGATCTACAGGTAGACCCAAGAAGGTTTGGTGGTCAATTGATGGTGGGGGGGTCAAGGAGGAAGAATTATCAGGTATGTTTGTAAGTTTCTGGCAGAGAATGGACAGAGGTGTTACTCACTGGGAGAGAAACACAGGAAGAGGACCAGGTTTGGGAAGAGAGATGAAGTTATTTAAATGACTGTAACAGGTGGCTATTTGGACAGGGAGCAGATACCCAACTGTGAGTGATGTATACATGCCAGAGAACCAGGGTTCTTTCTGGGAGAGGATGAGACCTTTCGGGATGGTGTTCTGCCTGAGAGGGACACACACCTCCAGGACAACAGAGAACCTAAAGTTGGGAAGAGAGAAGGAAACCCAGAGCAGAAAGACTCATGGAAACTAAAGGAAGAGGAGATGTCAAGAAGTGCGTCAAATACCACTGCGCGTCAAATACAACAGACTGGAACCCGTCCCCTGCATCTCCCGCCAAGGACTAGGGATCTTGGCAAGAACCATTCTGGTAGATTCCAGTTAAGGAAGCCAGACTGGGAAGGTGGAAGGTGAGCCATGGAAAGAGCAAACTGAGAGAGAAGCCACTCGGCCATGCTGGCCCCTTGTGGGGAAACCGTCAACGCCATTCCCTTGCCTCCCTCCTCTCCAGTTGACTTCCCTTTGGTACTGTAAGAAAGATCAGACTGTTGACCACCATATTACAAACGTTTTTGGAAAGTACCAATAAAAATGATTTTCTGTAGCCAAAATAAAGCCTGCTGATACAAAATGTACACTGGACCCCTGACTCTTGTCATTGTTTACTAGGACATTGCTGATGTCAAATCATCTAGATCTATATCACAATAAAGGTGATTTATCCATTTAAAATTAACTTGATATCTTTGCTAGGGTATTCAGACATGTTTCTCCATCACACTTATCCACACTTAGTTCAGATAATATTGTCCCCAATGTTTATTGATGGCTGTATGCAAGATTCAGGTTATTTATTTTACTTATTAAAAATCCACATAAGACTTCACTTGGAGAAAATAAAGGCTTTCACTTCTTGAAGAAAAGGCATAAAAATGCTCTCTATTCCTAATCAAAAGCACAGAAACTACTGAGACCTGTGAAGGGAGAGGACCCACAGCTAGGACCTCCAAGCTGCTGAGCGGATCCGGTCATTCACAGCATATTTCACTGTCAGAGGCCAGATAAGCTCACTAAGGGAAACATGAAAATGATAAATAAATACAACCGTGAGCCTGTCTTGGAAAATAAAACTTTGAGACCTCACTTGGTCTCCATGGGTTACAGAGAGAAAACAAAGGAAATGCCCTGCAGACAGGGCAGGGCCAGACTGACCCAGAGCCGGGCTCTCTGGGGGATTCTAAGACCCCCCCCAAAACAGACCCTCCTCACCTGAGACCTGTCTGGACACTGGCATGGTTAATTACTCACACTGTTTAAAGTTCTGAAATCTCTTCTTCACATATCAAATTATAATTTCCTACTGACATGACTGATTGACCTGTTGAGTGATAACTGCTGAAACAGTAGACTGTACAAAAACAGAAAGAGTCTGAGTCTCAGGGTGGGTGGGGGGATTTCTTGCAAAAGTCTGGATCACAGGTGACTTGATTTCCCAAACATCTCTAGCAGATGATTAGAAATGATAGCTGATATTGACCACATGCTTAAATGTATTTCAGGAAGAGATTTTGAGAGGTCCTATGCATCATTTCATGTACTTCTCACCCACCCCCAGGAATATGAGGGAATGGCATTCATCCCCATGTGTAAGTGAGGAAGATGATGTCCAGAGAGCTCAAGTCACATGATGCCCATTTACAGAGCTGAAATCCAAAGGCAGACACTCTTCCTCCAGAGATTAGACTGTTGACCACCATATTACAAATGTTTGTGGGCAGGTGGGCAGACGCAAGGAAGGAAGGAGGGAGGGGGGACCAAAGGAGCAAACAGGTAGAGTTACAGGTGAATGGGTGCATAGATGAATGAATGATGAGATGGACCCATAGGGAGATGAATTGGAGGACGGAGAGTTGGCTATATGGAAACTCTTTTGTCTTGGGTTCAGTAAACCCCATGAATTTCCAATAGAACTAGGAGCAATGATCCAACACTGGCTCTTGTGCTATTTAATCTAGTTTCATGTGAGGGAATGATTCATCAGTTACTGGAAAGCTGTATCAATTACCCTGGGTGGTGCCAGACTATAGGAGAAATGATTTTCCTAACTGGGACGCTGAGATGGGAGGCAAAGCCTTGGGGTGGGGGAGCTTATACTTCTTTAGGTCTAGATTATTGAGAGTTGTACATGATGCATAAGGGGGTGCTCCAAGAACTGGGTGGGGAGCTGCTACATGTCAAAGGGTTTTAATCAAAAGATTCAGGCAAGGGTCTTGCTTCCTTCAGGTCTTGTGAACTTAGGGCAAAGCCATGAGTTCTGGAAGGGACTAGAACTCTCTCCTTCACAAATCATAATACTGAAATTGGATTCCTTAAAGCTCTGAGATTATTTCTCTTAACAGGCTCCTTTAGCATTCAGTAAGATTTTGAAAGATAGAGTTTATTCCAGTGATGTTCAAGTGAGTCAGAAGCAGGGATCTTGGGACACTGGGGTCATTGCTATAAAAAGAAGTGACCCCTGGAGCATACCTTAAGAGAAAAGGAGACTCCATGAGAAAAAAGAAAATCAGAAGCGAGAGTTAGGAAAAACAGAATCAAGATTTCCTGACCCTACAGGTCCTCTCCAGTATAAAATTCTCCTTCTGGGGCCAACCAAGCTTTGGAGATTCTGAGATTTGCTTCATTAACCATGAACATATCCTGTAAGCCTTGTGGAACATCTGGCTGGTCAGGTTCTTGGTCTTTCCCACGCTGTAGACACCTGCACTGAGGCTGACTGCATTACATCCTGCTGACCACACTAGTTGTCACTGAGCTTGTCCTCAGAATGGGGTCTCATGCACCCCTGGTAACTGGTGGTAAATGAAGTAAATAGTATATTGAATAACCCTTCCAGGTGAGACATTTTGCATATATTTTCTCCACTCCTTTAAGCTATTGGGTGCTTAAGATGTGGCTAGTGTGACTGAAGAACTGAATTTTAAATTTTATCTCCCTAACTTTAATTGGTTTAAATTAAATACAGCCACATGCAGCCAGTGGGCTCCATATTGGGCAGTGTAGAATGGAACATTTCCCCTGGACAGAGAATTCCATCACCCAGAGCTGCCTGACAGGAGGCCCTGTGAGCCCATGACAGGGGAACCCTGAGGCTGAGAGGCCAGATTACTTGTCAACAAGACAAAATGTGCAGGTAGCACAGCTTGGAATTGGAACTTTGGTCTTTCTGATTTTAAAGTCTCATTTTATTCATCTACAACTCTGATGTCATGGACCGTTTATTGATCAACAATTTTCCTTGTCCAAGAAGGTTTATTGTGGCTTTTTCTAAGGTATTTCCCACTATAACATATATACAAACTAATCCTATGTCATAATTATACTCTAAACCATTCTTTCTCTCTCAACGTGCACAGATCTCTCCCCTCCTCTCCCAACTCCCTGCACCCCCTATATGTGTGTGTGTGTGTGTGTGTGTGTGATATATATATATATATATATATATATATATATATATGCCAGTTC
>NW_025999949.1:28816342-28819815 GCF_001458135.2 Marmota marmota marmota
ACACACAGATATATATATATATATATATATATATATATATATATATATATATGCCAGTTCCATTCTCAATCATTGGCCAAAGCATATCAAAACCCACCTCAAACACCTCAAAGTGAAAGAAAGAGGTGGTCAAATTACCAATGACCCTACAAGCAACTCATTGTCTTGGTATTTTTCTTTTTATCTTAAAGTGGGTTTTGAGTGATCTGAGCACTTCTATTGTTCAGATTCTGAAATGATAAAGTGTATGCTTTATTGAGCATCAGAATGCAGAACCACATACTGGGCTCTGCTAGGAGGCAGCATGAAGCTAAATGGTCTCTGTCCACAGGAATAGGCTGACCAGAAGGGACACAAAACACAACTCTCATCACAGCTTGCCCAGGACGAGGAGTTTCCCAGGATGGGGCACTCGCAGTGTTAAAAGTGGGACAGTTCTGGGGAAACCAAGTCTCTGTGGAGTGTAGATCCCCACTGAAGCAAATGGAACACTGTAGTCCTATTTGAGGGACCAGGATGGGCTAGCAAAGGGTGGTTTGGAAGCAGACATGGGTCATCTAACCAATGAAGGTAGAGACGGGGCTATCAATCAGGAGATGGCAATGGAAGGTTCTAGAAGGGAAGTGTGAACCAGAGAGAAGGAACCACACACATAAATGTATGGAGGCCAGAAGAAGGTGGCTCATTCGGAGAACTGCAAATGTGTATTAAGCACAGCTGGTGAGGAATTTGATTTGGGGAGCACCATAACACAGTGATGCAGAGTCTGGAAGGAAGGTCTACAGTTCTTTAAAATTTTTACTTTTACTTTTAATTGTAATTATTTCAAATGGAAATAACACCCACATGACAAAGTCCAAACGGTTACAGAAGAGTGTCCCTTCTGCTCTGCTGTTCAGATAATGGTCCTCTTCCTAGAACCAACCAACACTTCGGCTTTCTTATATATTCCTCCAAACATCCTGTGCAGATTTGAGAATATATGCAAATTCTTCTCCAAAAAATTGTTTCTCACACATGTTACTAGACACTACACACTCTTCTACATTTGCTCATAACTTAAAAAAAAAATCCTAACCTGAAGGTGGTTCCCCAGCATTTGTATTCATATAGAAGATGGATTCTCACTGACTCCATGAAATCAGAGTGAAGACCCCAGAGGAAGTGGCTGTTTCGTTTGTGTATCCCCCGGGGCCGTGGTGTTCATGGAGCGTTCTGGTAGGATGGACCCAGGGAATGAATGAATCAATAAACAAGGTGAGAGAGGGAAGGTGCATTTCAAAAAGTGGCAAGAATGGGAAAGAGGAAGGAAGGACCCGATGAATATTTAATCCCTTGGAGGCATCTTGCCCTGAGACCTGAGAAATGGCCTGTCGCAGTTTTGGAAAATGGAACATAATTGGGGAGCTGCCAGGCCACTTAACCTGCGGGTCCTGTTGCCTCCTCCTTAGTGAGATGTGCACTTTTTCTAAAGCCTTGACCAAGCACTACCTCCCTGCCTCTCTGAAAAATGAAGCGATTTAAAGTCTGTTTATAAGGTCACAGGAGTGAGCCCAAAGCCCGGCGATGACGGAAGCGCTTCACTTGCTGGCAGAGGGGACGATGGCTTTTGCGGAGGCATGTGTCCTTTCCTCTGGTCTCAAAACCCCTGGATGTCAGGGTTTCCATGCCTGCTCCCCAGCTAGAGGAAGCCTTCTGAGGACAGGGATAAAGTCATTCCTCTTTGTCTCTGACAACACAGCGAGCATGCCAGGCTGCATCCTGGATCAGGGAGAGTGGGTTGAAGGCATTTGAGAGAGAAGGGAGGGGAAGGGGAACGACACACAGGAATAGACAACAGTGCCCCGTCACGGAGAGTGACAGCGTTTTTATGTTTTCCCTTCTTGACAGGGAAGGCCCTTCGCTGCCGTCTTGTGTGGCAGAATGTTGGAAGCCTTGGCTGCCCAGATGACAGGAGTGCCCTGCACAGAAATAAGAAGACGCTGGTTGTTTCACGATTTCTATTTTTGCTCTGCAGGAAGGGCTATTTCTGTCTCCACTTTGAGGGGCTGCCGGAGCCCGCGGAGCTGCGGCTCTCACGATTGTCAGAGGCTGGCATATTTAAAAACAAGCATCGGCTGAGAGGTCCCAGAATACCTCTCAGGGGCTTGGAGTGGCAGCGAGGAGTCCAGAACTCTGGACATCAACACCGACCCATAACTGCAGCGTCATTGGCATGCATGAGGACTAGCTATGGTTTCCAAAGCCGCCTGGGGCAGCGAGCTCTTCATAGGCTCTAAAGCAGAATCTGGGGAACCCCACCAAAGAAACAATGTTTCACATGCACCAATGCCCACATAAAGGGACGCCCTGCCTACCTGACCTCCAGGATGTAATTTCCCCCAGCCCATCCCTAGTGGCCTCTTTGGCAGGGAATCTGTATTGCTGACCTCCTAGGCTTGGCAGGCAAATCAGATAGTTGATCATCCATAAAGCACTGACAAGGGCTCATCCGCATCAGGATGGGATGGTGATTGTTAATTACAGGATACAAGAAGGCTCATCATGTTCAAAGCAGCATGAGAACCGTGCCAGCTTAGCCATTTGCTCTCCTGCATTAGAGCCTTAGCTGGATAGAGAAGGCCCACCATCAACAAGTCAGATCAAGAGGAGATCCTTAGCAAGCAAAACTAAGCAGGAGGCATCACAATGCCAGGCCTTAAACTATACTTCAGAGCTACAGTAACAAAAACAACATAATATTGGCACCAAAACAGACAAGAAGACCGATGGCAAAGAATAGAAGATAAACCAACAAAAATACAGTTATCTCATACTAGACAAAAGCACCATAAAAATACATTGAAGAAAAGATAGCCGCTTCAATAAGTAGTACTAGGAAAACTGGAAGTCCACAGGCAGTGGAATGAAATTTACCCCATCTCTCACCCTGCACAAAAACAAACTCTATGTGGATCAAGGACCTCGGAATTAGACCAGAAACATTGCACCTCCTAGAAGAAAAGGTAGCCCCAACACTTCCACATATTGGGCACAGGAACTGACTTCCTGAACAAGATTCATAAAGCATAAGAAATAAAATCAAGAATCAATGAATGGGATGGCACCAAACTAAAAGGCTTCTTCACAGCAAAAGAAACAATCAAGAACATGAAGAGATATAGGAGCTTACACCGAGCACGGAGCGGCCGAGTTCCGGCTCCCGGAACTTCCCTGGACCGGGGCTAGGAGCCCGCGGAAACTGCTTCTCGGTCCGGGTCCTGCTGAGGGCCGGTCAGGACTCACCCGTTGCTTTGGTTGCCCGGCAAGGGGAACGAAATGCTGCCATTCGCATAGGATACCAACATGGCAGAGATCTGATGTCAGCAGAAAGCGGCGGAGGAGAGAACTTCATCAATACCAGCGGTGACATAAGCAGTTGGTCTCCTGGTAGGGGGGGTGAGGCACAGTCACCCGAGTCTCCTCAATTTGTC
>NW_025999949.1:28823491-28936255 GCF_001458135.2 Marmota marmota marmota
ACTCAGTGGTTTAAAACAGCACAGATTTAGGGGAGGGGAGAGGTGGGGAGGGGGGAGGGTGGAGGATGGGAAAGGCAGCGGAGCACAACAGACACTAGTATGGCAATTTGTAAATCAATGGATGTGTAACTGATGTGATTCTGCAATCTATGTATGGGGTGAAGGTGGGAGTTCATAACCCACTTGAATCAAAGTGTCGAATATGATATGTCAAGAAATTTGTAATGTTTTGAACAACCCACAATAAAAAATTAAAAAAAAAAAAAGAACATGAAGAGAGCCTACAGAATGGGAGAAAATCTTTGCCACCTGTGCTTCAGTTAGGGTATTACTTTCCACCATATATAAAGAACTTAAAAAACTTCACACCAAAAAACCAAAATAATAATAACCCAATCAATAAATGGGCTAAGGAACTGAACATACCCTTCTCAAAAGAAGAAATAAGAAAGATCAACAACACTTGTTGATCAGTTATCTCATAATTGTAGACCACATCTGTAGGCGTCTTAAGTTGAAGCTGCTGATGGGACCAGTAGCTCCCATTTTGACTTTAGCATTGTGTCTCCTGCACCCACTCCCTTGATAGACTCTAGTCATAAAGGTACTCCTGGGGCACAGGTTCTCAGTCCAAACCCAGAGAAGGCTCCTCATATCCAGAAGAATTGAGGTAGTGATTCTGGATTTTTTTCTTAGTGTTTGTTTAAGGACCTGCTTGAGAAAGGGATAGGGAGGGACCATGCCAAGGCATGACCAATGAGAAGAAGCCAGAGAAGAGGGACGTTTGTGTTTCTAAGAGCCAGTGCTGCACCCTTCTGTAGTCAGGTCACTGTCTGGGGAGGGTGGCAGGGGCTGTTGTCATTCCAGTGGAATATGAATGTATGGTGAATATGAATATGATGATTTAAGAAAAAGAACTCCTCCCTGACCCCAGAGAAGTTGGCTCCAAAAGGTTGGGATTAACCCTGAATTAAGTTTGTGTTATGTTTATTTTCACCGAAAGAAAAATACACACACACACACACACACACACACCCCACACTAAACAAAACCCTCTGGCATTTCTAGTGATGATTATTCCCACATGTGGTCACATAAGCCATCCCTCACACCAGTATGGGATAATCTCCTTGGCCTCTAAGGTGCAGGAGTGTATGTTGCTGTGTATCTTAGAGAATCCCTTCTCTGTCTTGTTTGTGACAGTGAAAAGCCTCTTGATCATGTCCAAGCATGTGTTTCACTGTGTCTGATTTCTGAGTCATGTTCCAGTTGTTTGGCCCTGCCACACCAGGCCCAGTACTCATTTTAATCATAGCTGTCCTAAATCTTTTTTCCAGATCAGAATAATAAAGGAATGATATACAATTTTTTAAAAAAAGAATACAGGTAACTATAAATATTAGTGAGGATGTGGGGAAAGGGAACGTTCATACATTGTTTGTGGGATTGAAAACTGAGGCAACCAGTCTGGAAAGCAGTATGAAGATTCCTCAAAAAACTAGGAATGGAGCCACTATTTGACCCAGTTATCCCATTCCTTGGCATATATCCAAAGGATTTAAAATTAGCATACTAGAGTGACACCGCCACTTCAATGTTTATAGCAGCACAATTTTTAATAGCTAAGCTATTAAACCAAACTAGATGCTCATCAAGGCTGAATGTATAAAGAAATTGTGGTATGTGTACACAATAGAATACTACTCAACCATAAAGAAGAATGACTTTATTACGTCTTCCAATAAATGGATGGATCTGGAGATAATCATGCTAAATGAGATAAGCCAATCCCCCAAAGCCAAAGGTTGAATGTCTTTGCTGATATGTGGAAGCTCACCTACAATAAAGAGGCAGGGAGAAGAGAAGTTAAGTAGATTAGATGAAGGGAGAGGAAATGAAGGGAGGAGGCTAGGCATAGACAGTAGAATAAGTCTAACATGATTCTCCTGTGTACACATGTGAGAATGCCTAAGTGAATCCCACCATTGCATCCACCCAGAAGACCGGAGTCCTAAGTAGAATAAGATATATCCAATGCTTGTATTATTTTGCCAAAATGGATTCTACTGTCATGTATAAGTAAGAAGAACCAATTAGAAAACAAAGAGGAGAAGGATGTCTTGGGTCTCTCTTGCTGCATACCTCTGATGTCTTAAGTCTCCCTTCAAACGCTGCCTCTGCAAACCATTAACAGCTCATTAGTTAGTGCTCTGTGCATGCATGGAAAACATGGAATTGAAAATGGATGAAATTAATTTCAAGGAGTCAGCATCTGAAATAACTGAGAAGCCATGCTTTACAAAATGCTATGTAAACTCACCTAGGTAGCTAAGTTTTGCTGTTTTTTTTAAGCAAAACAAACAAACAAACAGAAGGAAAAAACCCTGCTCTGCCCAGCACAGACTCTCCTGGCTCCTTGTGGCCTGGCTGGCCATTTCCCATGAACCCCAAGCCCCTCACCCAGGCTGTAAGCCCCACGGGATGCACTGATCTAACACCCTGTCCCTTTTCCTACTCAAACACCAGGAAAGTGGCCTTGTTTTCTGATGCATGAACTCTAAGTATCTTTTCCAGCTTCCCAGCCTTCTACACCCAACTCCGGCTCAGCCGGCCCACCTCCTTCCCCACTGTACACCTATCCCGTCCTCTCCCCTCCTTCAGCCTGGTGGCCCCTTCTTGCTGTAAAGCCCTGCCATTCCAGCCATCTCGGCCACCTGCCCTGTCTCCCAGACCTTCTATGTTGTCCAATCCCCACGTTACAAGGCCATGCCCCTAGTTATTAGGTCGGGGTACCTCTACTCAAATTTACCTAGGAGACTGCCCACCGAACACTCCTCAGATGGTGGTCCTCAGACCCACAGCTGCCTGGTCTGGGGGACAGCTGGACTGTTCAGCAGAAACTACTAAACGACATCGCAGTCTCCAGGCGCTGCTGACCCATCACCCTGCTGGGGACGTGTGCAGGGGACATGGGTCTTAGGGGGGAGAAAGACTCAAGGCCAAAGGGCATCAGCTGTCACGGATCAGAGGAACAGGTGTGGGGACTGAGAGAGGTGGGAATGGCCCAAATTTTCTCTCCACAGAATTGAAGCCAATGAAGCAGGTAGATAAGATCAATGTCAACAAGCCCATGCTACAGCGTCACTCTGTCAGTACTTAGGGAACAAATCCACAGAGCTGAAAACGTTGATGAAATACTCATTTGCCAAACTTCTCTTGTACCTACAACGTGCCTTCCATAGTGACTCATTCCCTGTCCCCAGCGACCTCACAGTCTATTAGGAAATGTACCCAAATAAACAAACACCCGCAATGCAATGGGAGCATCTACGCTGAGACACTTGCTAAAGTACAAGGCAGCGATGTCTTCAATACTGTGTGTGTGTGTGTGTGTGTGTGTGTTGACAATGGAGGCTTCACAGTGGGAGGGAGAATTGCTCGGGATCTTGAAGAGTGGGTAGGAGCTGGCCAAGTGGCCCAGAGGAAGGGTCTCCAAACAGAGGGATCACTTGGGGTATGAGGCTGAGTGTCTCTGAGGCCCATGAGAACTGGGATCTTGCCCTGGTCCCCCAAATTGCCAGCCCAGTCACCCTGGGCATTGTACCCAACCTTGCCAGGATTCAGACTTCTCAGGTCTAAAATGCTAAGAGCACCTCAACAGGGCTTTTTGGAGCAGCATTATCCAACACGGTAGCCCTAGACACTTGTAACCATTTACCTGAACATCAATCAAAAGTAAGCGAGAATTTATCCAGGCATGGAGGCACGTGCCTGTAATCTGAGTGGCTCAGGAGGCTGAGGCAGGAGGATCAGGAGTTCAAAGCCAGCCTCAGCAACAGTGAGGTGCTAAGCCACTCAGGGAGACCCTGTCTCTAAATAAAATACAAAATAGGGTTCGGGATGTGTCTCAGTGGGCAGTGCCCCTGAGTTCAATCCCCCACACCAAAGAAATACATAAATAAGAATTTGAAATCCTGTTTCTTATTCACAATAGTGATAGTACAAATGAGAGCATCCACTATTGCCACATGGCAGCAGGTTGGTCTGTGCAGATTATAAAACAATCCCTTCTCCACAGAAAGTTCTATTAGACCATGATTTAGAGGACAAGACTTCTGGGTATAAAAGGAAGCATAAAAGTGTCCAATTACATAATACAATTCTATTTATATAAATATAATTTGCAAAGGCCTGGGGCAGTAATTCTCAAGATGTGGAATAAATGGAAGAAATATACACACAGAAAAGGAAGAATGTCATCGGTTTGGAAGTAAGGCTACAGGGGACGGAGCCAGGAGGGAGAGCAGGTGGGCACTGGTTCTCCTGGAGTGGTTCTGCAAGCCCTTCCTCCTGTCTCTGCGCTGCTCCAGCCAGGAAGTCAGCCTCTGAGCTCTCTTGCTGGCTGAGAGTTTGGCGAATGGAAGTAAGAAATGAAACAGAAGCCAATTTTCCAAATGAACTGTGACCTGCAAAAGGCAAAAACGGAAGCAGCCATGACATACAGCACAAATCAAGCACAGAATGTTTTAAACACCGGCTCATTCAGCCCCAAGTGTTCCAAGACAAGACTACGAATTGGAATAATCACTCCAGATGAATTCATAAATTTCAGCAGTAAGACCCCTGACCGTTCCAGCAAATAGCCTGGTTCATAAATTCTGACCAGTCCCCTTCTGGACCACGCTAAATTCTGCCCTGAAACCATTTTCACTGATTCCAGCTCCATGACCTTGCAACGACCCTCCCTAACTCTTTTCTTTTAAGAGGTTCTTTTGCAGGGCTTCTCTTTCTTACTCATGGCATTTAGCAACCCATCTTGGTAAGAACACCAGCTTTCCCTGCTGGCAGGGGCTAGGAGTGAGACCAGACTTGGCCTCTTGGTCCCCATCCTCCTTGGTGCTGCCCACCAGTCTCTTACCCCACTCCTGCTGTGCTGCTGCTTAGCACCCCTTTTATGAGCCTTGGTAACAGAGTGTTCTCTCTTCTTCCCCTCACCCTGGGGAATGGGGCAAGGCTTTTGCAGGTGTTGGCCTCTAGGGGCCTCACTCTCCCCCATTTGTTCCCTCATCTCTCCTCACTTCCTACCCCAAATCCTTTCATGAAAGAGCTTTTATTTGGGGGCACATTGTGTGTGTTGATGACAGAGAGTGCAAGTTGCTATTCATGGTCAGCAATGTTCTTGGCCCACCCGGGTTGTCTTCCCAGACTCCTCCACTGGGGGCACCCAGCTCCACTTCACAGGGAGGAAAGTGACCCATGAGGTGAAGTGATTGGCCCAAGGCCATGCCAATCAATGAGCAGGGCATAAAAGTGGGTCTTTCTTACTGGGATGGCCATGTGCCTTTGAAACACACCTCCCTTTGTTTTGTTGGCTTCTGGGGGTTGCTCTCAGTGTTTATGTTTTGCTTTTTTTCTTTCTCTATCTCCCAATCCCAGTAACATCCTGATTTTCCACTAAAGCTTTCACAGCTTCCTCCTAGAAACTGATATGCTTCTTCTCAGAAGCAACCAGCCAAAGAAATCATTTACTCCCCTTGCAGATCTCTGATCATCCATCTCTGGCTTCAGCTTTAGAAGATATCAGTGGATTGAAAATCAGTCCCATAGGGACCAGATGTGACTTTTAAATAGGGGAGGGACCTCCTCCAGCAGCCCCAAAGGGATCTTCTTATCCAACTCATGCAACTATCTCTCATCTGAGTGTGCATAGGTGTGACACAGCTAACTCACACCAATATATGCACATCTGAACACATACCAAGGAGAAAATATGTTAGGAATCAGGCAAGAGAGCGAGAATCAGCATGAATTAAAAGCTTGTGTCAAGGGATATAAAGTCTTAGATGGACAGAGCGAGTGACCTTTGAAAGACTAGGGGAGAATCTCATGAGAGATAGCCTTTAGTTGTGTACACACACAGATTGCTCTGGGGAAGAAAATATTGGAATATTCCCTGGCTTAATAGACCTTTGACAGCTTCACTTTATATCCTTTTAATGGAAGAATCTGCATAAGGAGATTATGGGATTTGTAGTGGGTACAAACCAGGGTGGACACAAATGACTCAGAGGCTGAGAGAGTCTTGGTCAGTGACTTTGATTTATATATGTGCCATGGAATTTGTGCAAAAGCCTGGCTCCTGGATTACATGAAGCTGAGGCTGATTCAGCTTCCCAGTCACAGAATTATTCTTTACTAGTTGTGAACATATGGATCTAAAATTAAGGAGGTGGAATCTTGGAGCCCAAGTTTGCGATCCCTTGGAAGCAAGTGTAGGGAATTGGGCAGCAACCACTGAGGCTGAAGGACAGCCACCAGACAGTGCTGGACTTGTGTTCAACAGTGCCACCATGTGGCAGTGGAATTCACAGCAAAAGTGAGCGGATTGAAGAATGTTCCACTTTTCTTCACAGTAGCATTAAAAGCAAGACTGGCTCCATTTTGAAAGGCAAAAGCCCCTTGAGATTGTGGCTAATTCAACAGGAAGCTGTCGACCTTCCTGATGCTGAGTAATAGACTCTAGAGGCAGAAGCGGAATAGGTTTTGGCAATCTCACTGGGAAATCAGGCTCAGTTCTCTTGGCTGTCACTTGCTGTGTGACTTGGGCTACATCGCTCCATTTCTCTGGGTTTAATCACCTCATCTTTAAAACGTCCTTTTCAGGTCCTAACTCCCCCAGGAGCTGCAAACTGCATGACAACAGGGGCAATGTTTTGCTCTCTGCCCTATCCCCAGAGCCCAGGGACAGCACAAAGCGCTTGCTCATGAATGTTTGCTTAATTGCATTGAATTAATGATCCCAAGCATGAGCTGTTCCTCAGTGAGTTAAGCCTTGAGGCAAATGCAAAAGAAAAATCTGCTTTGGGCCAGGATGTTGGGCACTAAGGAAGTCACAGTCAGGCTGAGTCCACGGGAGAGGGCCATAAATGTTCATCCCTTCTTAGCAGATCGTCAGAGAGGTCAGGCAACTGGGAAGTCACAGAGCCACCAAGCTTCCCTCAGGTTCTCCTTAGGCTCCCTGTGGACAGAAACATGACTGCCAGCTTCTCTTCTCCGTGGGCCAGCTGGCTCCTCCTATGAGGATCTGTCTCCTGCCCTGGCCCCCGAGGGTGGCTACACAAGCCTTCCTCCCAGATGAAAGCTATGAGGTTCTCCGGGGCTGGCTGACAGTTTTCAGTGACAGCCCAGCAGGGACCCCTGAGGCAGGAAGGAGAAAGAACCAGGGACATTCATAGAAGGGGTCATATCCCGACAAAACGTCCCCAGGATTTTGGTTCTGGCTGAATGAAAGCAGAGCTGGGTGCCACGGTTCCACTTGCCCTGGGTCTGGGTCCCTGCACTCCTTGGCCTCCTGGGTCCCAGGGCTTTCTTCCCTGCCAGGAGCAATCGTCCCTCCATAAGCAAGTCCAGTGAGGGGGCGAGCAGACGAAGGGGCCACTCAAGATGCACATTAGAGAGGAGGAGACAGAGGACTGGGGAGCCTCAGAAGGAAGCCACCGCTCCACTGCCAGGGAAGGGCTTGGCAAGGGGGCTGACAACTGACCTGGCTCTAGAGCCAAAAGGAACACTGAGAACCAAGAAGATGTTTCCGAGGAGAAGAAAACTGCTAGGAGGGAAAGCCATGTTCCCAAAGCTACTCATGGAGGCTTCCTTGGAGGGGCATATGTGGGGCAAGTCAGACCCTGCGATTCAGGGACCGCACGTATTTGTGATTATTATCATCAATGACAGCAATGATTACCACAAGAGGGTTTCATTGAGCGCTTATAACTCAGCACAATGTGATTGAGATGGTTTTCTTATTTATATGATTTTTACGACTGACCTAGTGACATAGGAATGTTATCACTACCACCTTATAAATAATGCTGCTGAGTCTCAGAGAGGTTATATAAACTGCCCAAGATCACACAGTTAATTAATGGCAGAACAAGGATTCTGGAGCAGGTCTATCTGACACCAACGGCTGCACCATTACCTATTACTATCTCCTGTTGCTCATTCATTCATTCCACCATTATTTATTTAGCACCTACTATATGTCAGGTACTATTCTATATTTCCTCATGTCGATTTCTTGACATTTAATTCAGACGCAAATTTCCAGGGGGGGATAGCTACTGCATACTGGAAGATGGGGTGCCCTAATGAGGGATCCAGCTCCCTTTCAGGGTTGGCACCCCAAACACAGAGGCCTGCACCCACAGAAGTGCTTCAGTTTAAGATGAAACCAGCTTCTGGCCTTGTTTTCAAGGGCAGGGCAACACCAAAGCAAGGACCAGCGCTCTTGGACTCCATAGCAGTACCAGAAGGATGCTGCAAACACAAACGCTATTGAAGAGGCTTTGAAAGGCAGGACAAATCTGCAACCTTTTTATCACAAAGTTTTGAACACAGGTCCCCCCATGGCAGATTGAATCCCAGTTGTCTCTCCAAGAACCTTGAGCTGTGAAATGCTAAACTTGGGAGGGCCCAGAAACCTCAATGGCAGCTGGTCAGATCCCCTCACCCTCTTTGCTTCGACCAGGTGCCATCTGTCCCTTTAATGGCTCTATACTTCCCATCAAAGTCTCACTGTAGCATCAGAAAAGGGAACTTTACCCTGCAACAGCTAATAGAGAAGCCAGACCCCCTCCCCCGCACCCCCCCCACATAAATGGGTTACTATAAGAATAAAAGTGCTGGCCCCACAATATTATGAAGTTCAAGATAATTTTAAAATGAAGGCAGTTAATCTAAGGATCTTCCCCATTTTGAGCACACTGAGTGACAGAGTGGGAAGTCCTGCCCAGGTCACTGGGGGGCCCCGTCTTGCAGGGATGGGCTGTGCAGGCTCTCTGTCCTCACCCAGGATTCTTCCTCCAGTGGCCCAGGGCTCCCTGCTGCCCACTGCCTCTTGTAGGCTGCTTGTCTGTGAATAACTGCCCCCCCCCCCCCGGCCTGCTCTCCATTTCACATGGAAATGCCCCAGCTCCCAGCTCCCATGCCCAAGCAGGCTTCTGGCAGCTCCTCTCACTCCAGTTACCATGGGCAGTGAGGGGCCTGGGTCAAAGCACCAACTGGGGTCCCCACAATGCAGGGCTAGGCAACCGTGACCCCCATGAGTAGCCGGTAGGATGGCGCCTGCAGATGAGCCCCAGGCCTGGTTCGGACCTCTGCTTCTGGAACTGTCTGAGAGGAGACCAAGCAGCTGAGTTCACTATGAACCCAATGTGTCAGAGTCACTGAATATTTCCAATGGGGCAAATGACCTGGTAGAGGAGTTTTCCTTACTGAGCAAACCTTTATTGAACATCCATGTTATGGTACTGGTGCCACACAACTGCAAACAGATGCCACCAAGTGATTTGGATACCGAGAAGGAAGACTGTCCTCTGGCTACTATTTATTTTGGGTGAAAGTAAGCAAATAGAATTGGACCATAGGTATGCAAATTTCCCTTAAGGAGACAAAAGGGTTAAAACAGTCCCCTCTCAGTAGTTCCTGCCCAGTCTCCTCCTACTTTTCATTAAAATACCAATGAGGACACAGGAAAGAATCAAAATTTCCCTAACTCACAGCCACATTGAAATCAAAATTGAAAAGTCAATTGTTGCCAGGGTTAGTTATTTGCTTAATGTCAAAAAAAGCTAGACTGAGAAAAAGAATTGATGTCCTCTGCAGATTCTGTCCTATGAAAGAGAGAGAACCACAAGGCTGTCAGGAGCTGAGCAGATGTGGTGGACCCAATCATGTCCCCAAGTTCATGCCTATTAGGAACCTCAGCATGTCACCTTATTTAGAAAAAGGGTCTTTGAAGTTGTAATTAGTTAAGAAGGGTCATGCTGGCATGGAATGATGAGTTAGCTTTTCATTGCTGACCATTGAGAAGAGGAGAGATTTGTTTTGGCTCATGATTTCAGAGGTCCCAGCCTGTGGTAGACGGGCTCCATTGCTCTGGGCTGCGGTGAGGCAGAACATCATGGCGGAAGGGCATAGTGGAGGAAGGCTGCTCAGCTCTCGGCAGCCAGGAAGCAGAGAGAGAGAGAGAGAGAGTAGTGTTGGTTGAGGGAACACCCCCAGTGACCTACTACCTCCCACTATGTCCCACCTCCTAATAGTCAATTCAGCTCTCCATGGATCAATCCATCAGATGCATCAATCACAATCCAGTCATTGCTTCAAAGTCCCATCTGAGAACCGTGCTGCATTGGGGACCACGCTTTCACAGGAGGCTTTGGGGGACACTCCATATTCTACCTATAACAGGTGGCCACTAAACCAATGGTAGTGTCCTTATAAGGAGAGGAATGGAGACACAGAACACACCAGGGAAGAGTCCACCTGAAGACGGAGGTTGAGAGGGGGCTGATGCACCCACAAACCAATGAAACCACAATTGCCAAAAGCTGGGGGGCCGAGGAGTGTTCTTCCCAGAGCCTTAGCAGGGAGCATGGCGTGTCTACACCTCTAATTCAGACTTTTGGCTGCCAGACCTTTGAGAGGATAGATTTCTGTCATTTTAAGCCACTCCATTTGTGGTGTTTTGCTATGGCAGCCCTACGAGGAGCTATCTTTCCCTCCTCTGGCAGAAACCCAGGGTCTGGATTCACTGGTGACATGGGCCATGTTTCTGCTTTTGAGTGCTGACTTATGAGTCAGCTGACACTGTTTTCAGTTACTTCTAATCTTCATCTCCAGGGAAAAGCCAAAGCAGAGAACAGCCATTACATACTGCATCCTGGGGGAGTTGGCCCCCACAGGGACAGCTCTCCATGGGCCTGGAGACAGGAAGAACTGGGGGCTTCACGTGTGCAGGGTCTTGAGGCCTTTCATGAGCTCCACCACTGCAGACTGATAGAAAACCGGCCTCAATCGGCTTCCCTGGCCCCCATTCACCACTACCGCAGCATGGGCCAGGCCCTGTTCCCCACTCCAGCTGTGCATCTGGAAGAAGGCAGTGCTGATCACCAGGCAGCCGTGGGCAAGTCGAAGGGCCATCTGCATAACTCTGCCTGTTGGCAGGCACTGGCCCGCAAAGACACACGGTGTTCATGGATAAATTAAGAGAAAATATATAAAGAACATGGAAACTGTGAAGAGAATATTGTGACTATTGTGATGAGTGAAGAGCATGATCCTGAAACCTAGAAGAAGGACCTTTGAAAATGCCGGGCTGCAGAAGCCTGAAGAATGCTTTAGGAAAACAGGGAAGTTGTGCAGGGGTATGAGAGAAACTGGTCTCCATGAAACTGAACCAGAATTACAAGAAAATAATTTGTGATTAAAGAACTGGATACAATAAGAGGCAAACATTTACTTGATGAAGATGGACACAAAGGTCTTTCACAAAAATGTTGACACGGGATCACAGGATATTTTAAAGGACTATCTCAGCATTTCTTAAGTTTTGCAGGAAAGTTACAAGGGTTTTGCAGGAAAGCTCCAAGGACTAAAAAAATCAGTAAGTCACTTAATTATTTGTACCAGTAAAACATTTGATCAAACTCATTATTCATTCTTTGGGGGAAAAGAAAACCTAGTAAGCTGAAAATGGGAGCTTATTTTGTTGACATAAGAAAATGTTTTGTGAACTGTGAGATGAGATACAACTAATGTTCATGGAGAACAAAAAGGCCCTGCATTATCATTGCAGTAATTTAATATTATCCTTTTAAAATCTATAGTCAGAGGAATTAGAACCAGATTTGAGAGTTGGAGCTTTTGTAAAAGGGGAGATAAATGTGCCATGGCTCTCAGCACGATGACTGTATCTGCAGTGATGGAGGCAACGCTCACTGGGCCCTCCTGAGGACCAGACCTCCTGGGACTCTGCAGGGAGATCCCAGCTGAGTATCCTCAGCATCCTTCCGGGGCAGGTACTTGAACATGTAGTCAATGAGCAGAGAAGGGAAGTGAGGAACTGAGAGTGAAGTGGGCCCAGATGGCCCAACAGTAAGTCTGCAGCCCAGTGTGCTGGTCTAAGACCACAGTATGATGAGTGACCCCCCCCCAAACCAGCAGACAGCAGCTCAGCAAAGAACCATGAGCCCAAGCAAGCCATACAGCACAACCAGGAAGCCGGGCGGCAAAGTGGATGCACATAAAAAATACACACTCCTGAGACATTTCATTTCCCATATTAAACAGGATTGAATTTAAAAATAATTCCACTTAAATTAGGGAAAAAAAAAAAAACCACCATCAAGGATAATTCCAGCAACTGTATAATGAAGGAAAGAAAATCACAACACTAAGTGCTGAGATGGGCTGGAAGACAGACCAAGGAAAACCATATTCTGGGAAGAAGAGACTTGCTGTAAGGCACTGATCATCTCCCAGTTAACTTCAGGTTGTTATAATTCCTATCAAAGCCCAACCACTTTGATGGGGAGTCAGTCAAACTGAGTAATTCTAAAGGACACACTTGGAAAGTAGAATAATGAGAGAGGCCTTGCCCTAAACAAAAATGGAAACCATTGTCTTTAATAATAAAAGCAGTAAGGTACAAGCACTGCTATTTGCTGAACAAGAAATTTTGAGGAAAGGCGATAAGGTAGAATATATGGAAAGAGGTTCCAGAATTTACTATATAGTATATAGATATAGAATTTACTATAGAATTTACTCCTAGTGACGTTGGTATTGAAAATGAGCAGGAGAAAGAGTGGTCCAATATCTGTATTCCAATTTAATTAGCAAAAGTAGAAGTTCTCTCCATTCCAAACATCAGAATAGCGAGAGACCCAACAGAGAGCATGATGTTTTAGAAAAGTCTTAAAATATGAGCAGAACCGTGTCAGACAAGTCAGATAGCCTCCACAAGAGACAGAGAGGATACACATGCCCTGCACAGCACGGGTAGATGGTGGGCTGGGGAAGGGCCTGAGAAGCCTGCTCTGGAGTGTAGACCGCACATGGGGAGGAATGTCCTGTCCAGGCCTGAGGATCCTAAACAGCTAAACGACAAGGTCACGTCAGGATTTGGGGATGATCAGTTTGCAGGAACGTGGAAAAGCGACTGAAGAAATGGGAACTCAATCAAGTAAGAGGCTGCTGCCCAAGTCCCTGTGACATGTGGTGGCCACATGTGAGAGGGGAGAGGACGTGGGAAGGTGGGAAGGCCAGAGTGGAGACCTAGCCCAGGCTGACTGCAAAGATTGTTCCCTTGGCCCATATTTCTTTGGGGTCTTGGGTTGGGATACAGAGCCTTTTCTCTAAGCAGATTTCCTAAGTTTTTCCAAGTTTCATCAAGTTGGAAAATCACGTACCTCCCATGACAGCTCAGTTCCATTTCTTCTTTTTTCTGGCAAGGGTAATCCATGTCCTTTATTTCTCTTATATCTGAAATATTTCTATTCAATTAGCTAATTTCTCCCTGAAGTCGTATCCTTCACTTTAATAAGAGGGAAATGAGGTCACTCTATGTATTATTAAACTTCATTTCAGGCTGAAATTGAATTATAAACTACCAGTAGCTCCTCTTATGGATCCCAGCTTATTGGTCTGTGATTTATGCCTCTGAGTGGCATTCAATCTTTTGGAGGCAGTGAAAGAACTATCTTAAAATAGCCTGAATGGAGCTCAATGAATATTTTTGAGGAGTCTGTAATTTTGGAAACTTTTATAGAAACGATTTTCCCTAACAGTGACCCTGAAACAAGGAATCTGCTTCGGGCTTTGAGCACATGAGTTGTTGTTTGTTTCTTTGCTTATTTCTTTCCTAGATGGAGTGGTGGTTCTAAAGGCCACACTTATCCCCGGAGGAGGCATGACGATCAAACAGACCCCTTTGATCCAAACCCCAGGTTCTCCTTGGCGCACTCTGGCACAAGCTCCGGTGGTCTCAGCCATCCTGGAAGATTGCACTTGAGTGCTCAGCCTCCCAGCCTCCCGCAGGGTCTCCCGTCATCCCCCTCTGAATCGCTGTGACTGTCACAAGCTACTCAGCACCTCACAGAGTGGAGCATCAGGAAAGAGATGAGACATACTGATTACTAATAAAGGCTCTGAAGTCAGACCTGGTGAGATCACGGCTCTGCCAATCCCCCAGCTCTGTGCTTCAGGACAAGATGCTGATGTGCCTGAGACTTTGCTTCCTCATTCACAAAGTGAGGAACACAAGGAGTTCCTTCCACATGGGCCACCGTGAGGCTCGCTGCACGATCCTAGAGAAGTGCAGTACATCTACCCAGAAATGAATTTTCACATGTGCAGGACATGATTCAGCCTGCCTCAGACTAGCTGTGTGGCCTTGGGTAGGTCATCCACCCTCTCTGAATTTAAGTCACCATCATATCAAATGCCTTCAGTAACTGAACAAATCTGCCAAGTGCCAACTCTACATGAGACACTGTGTTAGGCACAACGGGAACATCAGTGGACTCTGAACACATTGCCCCCAGGACTCGGGGACCCTTAATCTTTAGGACACCTAGATCCCATGACCTTGGAGAAGTATCTTAGATTGTCAAGAGATCCAATAGGGTGTGAGTGCAGGAAGGCACCCAGGGATGGGGAACAAAAAGTGATGAATGCTGAAGACAGAGGGGGAAGGTTCCAGAAGGATTCCTGTAGAGCAGGACAGAACTATGACCTCTACTCCAGACAGATCTACCTGTGGACTGCACGAAGCTGAAGCAGGAAGGAACCCCGGCAATCAGAACCAGGGAGAAGTAAGAGGAAGGATGCGAGGGGGAGGTGGGCACCCTGAGGGGTTGATGGCCTCTCCCCCCTGAGCCCAGCACTGCAGGTACCACGGACGCCACAGCCCCCCTGAGCACCAAATCACACAGATTGCATGTTGCCAGGGAAACTGAGGCGCCCCGAGACTGGGTAGCTCTTTTAAGTTCAAGTCCATACATCTGAGGTGATGAAAACTTCACCCGAGGTCTAATTTTTCCCTAACACCCTCTTTGGGAGACATTTTTCTTCTCAGTCCTAGGAAACTGAAAATAAAAGAGTCGCATTTGCCTCCCCTAACTAGGGGGACATCAGACACCCAAACTCAGGGTGAGGGGAGGCACCTCCTTAGTGTTGTTCCAACCCCAATGTCATAGCCCCACAGCGGCGGCTGCCTGTCGGTGCAGAATCCCTGGAGGTCGGGGCTCATGTCTCTGAACCCAGTGCCTGGCAGACGCAGTACTGTTGAGTGAATTGAAAGGATAAATCAACACGCGGGCGCCTCGATCATGTGCCTGGGACCAGAGTGCAGCGGAAGGGTTTCTCCCCCATCTGAGGCAGGACTCTGGCCTGACCCTGGTCTGATGGCCCGTGGGTAAGAGTCTGTGAGCTGCCACCAGGAAACAGCTGCTCTGCCCAGAGGTGACGGATGGTGGCTCCAATTCCTTCTGGACTCAGCGTGCTCTCACACCGAGCTGTAACCCGCGGATCACAGTGGCCTGGTGTGATGGGCTTCCTGTTGCTCTACTAGCCTGGCCTGTCACTGTGGATTTATCTCAACACGAGCAGGGACACAAGGTCTGAGGCCAGCTCAGGTCTTTGCAATGAAGGACCGTTAGCAAAACAAAGAGTTCACCTAGGCCACCTCCGCCTTACCTTCCCGGTCCCCAAACATGACATGCCCCCCCACATACACCTCTCCTGCCAGCCCCCGACACACTTGGCTCCCCTCTGGATCTACATGTAAGTGAATGATTGAGATGGAAAATGAATAAATGCTGGCCTTGATTTCCAAAAAGCCCATGGATTTTATTTCTAAGATGGTGTATACAGTTATCAATTTTGAAAGTATGATCTTTAAAAGATCGCTGTACAGTTAAATTTGTGTAGTTCCTCATCTCCATAGGACTGTCACATATTGTACCTGGAGGTCAAGACTGTGGACTTTTCAGAAATCCAAATGCCAAGGTTAGAAACTCAGGTTGGCACTAACCTAATACGTAACCTTAGACAAATTACTCAACTCTCAGATCTCAGTCTGTCTGTCTGTTCCATGGGGCCGATGCAAGGCATAACCGAGGTGGCACAGGTATCTCACTGCCTTTGTATTGGAAGCCGGTCTTGTCCTGTGGAAATGGCATTACCTGCTAGAGACAAAGTGACTGAGGCTCAGGGAGGTTACGCGATTTGCCCAAGTTTGCAATATCACCAGAATCAGGGTGATCAAGCTCACCAGTCAGAGCTATCTCCAGTGTGAACTGTACCCAAGTTGTGAGGCGCATAATTCTCCCTGACCTTTCCACCCCACCTTTTCTGAGGGCAACAGCATCTTGCACTGAGTCACTTGAACTTGATCTTCTGTAATGAAATCTAATTTACACTAATTGCCCTGTTGCTCAATACCCAAGTCCTAGAGTTAGGCAGCACTAAGGGAAGAGGGTAGCCTCAGTGAGTCCACCAACTTTAACAGAAGAGAAAGAAAACACGTAAACACTGGTGCTCTGTGAAGCTCAAAACGTTTGCATTGGGGACTGGGGATATAGCTCAATTGGCAGAGTGCTTGCCTAGCATGCACAAGGTCCAGGGTTCAACCCCCAGCATGACCATTAATAAATAAATACATAAAATAAAATGGAAATCATAATTTTAAAAATATGATATGCATTTGTATGTGCCTCCATCCTCAGCTGCCAAAGCCCCTGTCTCCCTGCAGCTCTGAGCACCTCCTCCTAACTCAGGCCCTCACAGCAGCGGTGCCACTGGAGTCTCTTGGGTATCATTCAAAAAAATACAGCAGCAGAGGAATGTGAGATCTCTTTACAGAGAGCTCAGATTACGGGTCTAATATGGGACCTGTCTGGGTCACTTTTTAAAACTTGTGGATGATTTAGTATACAACATGGGCTGAGGACCACCACTGAGGGCTCTGGTCATTGAAGGTTGGTTCTGGGATGCAAAGTCACCGCATTTCATAGACTCTCTGTCCAGGAGCCAGTCACAGGAACGCAGAGTGCCCAGTATACAAGGTGACATCTTGAAGCTGGGCACTAGACCAGATCTTGGGCCAGCCTCCCTATTTAACCTCACCTGACCCTTGCCTTCCACAGTAACCAGGTGAAGGGTGTTTTCTTTCATGACCCTGAGTCTGGTAATCAACAAGGGGGCCTCAGGGCCTTGCCACCTTGCCTCTGTATGTCGCGGCTGCACGAGGGCTAACTGGTTGGTGAGAGGAATAGCACAGGAAATGCCAATCTCCATTCAGCAGATCTGCAGAATTGAAAAGCATCTCAGGGCTAGGCAATTAGGATCAGATGTGTGTCATTTGGCCACAAACCTCCACAGTGTGAAGACACCCACCAGTCTAGGTCACCTATCTCCTGTGTAGACCACCCCTAAAGCAGCCTCTAGGCAAGATGGACATTGGACCAGGGTCTCCATCTTCTCATTGAGCCAGAGAAGTGCATCAAGTTCCCTGCCTCGGAGCCTTGTTTGCACTTGCCTGGCTCCTTTTGCAGGGAGCAGCTGGATTTGGATCCAGTGACAACCTCCCAAGCCTGTTCCCCAGCCTCTTCCAGCCCTGCCAGGTTCTCGTCACCCCACCAGAGCCTGGCTAGAGCCCTCCACTGGATCCTGCTGAGACCTGGCCATGACACCACCATCTTGCAGAAGCCTCCAGCTTCCCATGGACTCCACTCCGCGGGAGCCATCTGGATAGCCAACACACTCCTAGAACACTCCTCCCTCTGCTCCCTTCTTGGTGACACTGGACTCCCTGGCTGGGCCACTGTGGGCTCCCTGCTTCTGTCCTCTCTCCCTCCCCACCAGGGCTCAGAAGGGAGCATCTCAGCAGCAGATGGCCCATGTCACTTCCTGGATGGACTCTGATTCCAACAAGATAAGAGACACAGTTCCCAGCAAGACGCGCCTTCCCAATTGCCCCCGGCTTCCTCATATTTACGATGACTTCTTCACATTATTTGTGCCTGAGCCAAACTCATTTACATTCCATTTTCAGAATACATCATCCACCATCACACCTCGGGGCCCAGGCCCAGGCCCAGGCCCAGGATTTTCTCTTCACCAAATCCCCCTCATCATTGGTGTAAGGTGGGAAATATGACTTTTCTTTAAGATCTTTGACATACAGGCCAAGTGCTATGATCCCAGCTATCCTGGAGGCTGAGGCAGGTAGACCAAAGTCCAGCTTCTGAAAATGAGCAAGACCCTGTTACAAAATTAAATAAAAAGGGCTGGGGATGTATTGCAGTGGTAGCGAGTTTGTCTAGCATGTGTTCAATCCCCAGTCTCTCTCTCTCTCTCTCTCTCTTTCTCTCTCTCTCTCTCTCTCACACACACACACACACACACACGAAACTAGCATGATAGGAGTGTGCTGGGCAGATGGTTCCTTCCTACCTGTGCCAGCCAGGCCCTGGGCTGAATCTCTTGGGGCATTACTGCTCATAGCCCTTCCTACAGCCCCATGGGGTAGGTGCTATGATTGTGCCCACATTACAGATGGGAGTGCACTTTCTTGACCATGGTGCAGTGGCCTGAAGGCCGTGTGTGGCAGTGGAGAAGAACTGAGAAGCCAAGAGAGAGAAGAGGCCATGAGACGTCTGTCTCCCCACAGGAGCCCAGGAGGAGGGGCTTACAGAGGCTTTGGCTAGTGAGCAGTTCCTGGAGGTCATCAGGGAACAGAGATGACTACAACCCAGTTTTAATTGCTTGCTATTTAATGAGTGATCTGCTTCCTCCATCTCTGTTAAGACCCCAAATGCAAGGTCAACTCTACTTACAAATGTCCCAAGTGAGCAATCTGAATAGCAATCAAGATAAGGGCAAGGTAGGACATCACTGTCAGCTCAGAGCAGAGGGATGAGCAGGTGCAGCAGGTGACACAAGGCAGAGAAGCTGAGGTCACTGGAGCTCAGAGCAAGGTGCCAGGGAGAAGTGTTTGCCCTTCCCCCACTCTGCATCCCTTGAGTGGCAGAGAACCAGGGAGACTTAAAAAAAAATCCCATTGCCTTTCCCAGCCTACATGTATATGCAGAACAGAGGTAGGTGGGTAGGTCCCACCTTTTATTGAAATACCCAAGACAGGGTGATCCCAACAGATACCTGGGAGATGTGCCAAAGCAGGATTCCCACTCTAGCCAAACTTCAGGCAGAAAAATTTGCCTCTATTTTCACTTGCTTAATGCAAATACATTTGCAAGGGAATCTTGGGACAGAAAACTGTCTTCCACCCTCAAGTGACAGCTGTCAACCAACTGTGCAGGCTCCAGAGCCCCCACATAACCAATTAAAAGCAAGCGGGATCTTGGACACCTGTGGTCATAACCCATGGAGGGGTTGGAGACCCCCAAATAGATATAGTTCTCCAGGCAGCTCACAGACAAGTTCGGATTGTAGATTATTGGGTCGGTGCCCAGTAGGGCATGTGGGCCCTTTGTTTCTGGGAGCATTGATCTTGTTTGCAGCTCAGGCACTACTCCCTGAGGTGCCCCCAAGAGATGGCCTTCCTGCCTGTCACAGAGGGATGAGGCTTCAGCTGCCTGCAGGAAGCAGGGTAGCAGTGCATATTTGTAAGGGACCCCATGCTGGCACACAGGTGCACACGGTGATTGACAGCTCAGACGCCACCTGCATTCTGCACCACAACACGGAGTCCCACTGTGTTCACGTGAAGATGGGAGCAGGGAGGAGGGGTAGCTTGGGACCTCAGGGAAGGGGGACTGGGCTGTGCTCTAGTCTGGGCCTTGACTGCTCCCTAAGGCCCGTGTGTTAAGGGCTGGGTCCTGGGTGGTCCAGCTGGGAGGTGGGAAGCCATGATGGAGTGGGGCCTGCTGGGAGGTCCTCAGGTCATTGAACACGGACCACGGAGGGGCTCAAGAGCCCCAGCCTCGTAGTGGCTCTCTCGTCTTTGCTTCTTGGCCACGAGGTGAGTGGTATTGCTCCCTCCTGCTTCTGCCATGATGTGCTGCCTGGCCAGGGACCCAGAAGCAACAGGCCATAGGCTGAAACCTTCCAAACTGAGCCAAGATAAACCTTTCCTCTTCATAATGTCATTACCTCAGGTACGTGTTACAGTAAGAGACGCTGGCTAATACACTAATGTGCTGGGTCCAAGCCAGGGGTCAACAAATTATGGCTGGTGAGCCAAATCCAGCCATGCAGCCCGCCACCTGCTCGTGAAAATAAAGTTTTACTGGCAGATGGATACGCCCATCCATTTATGGACTGTCTGGCTGCTTTCATTCTCCAAAGGCACAGTTGAGTAGTTGTGAGAAAGGACACATGTGGCCCCCAAAGCCGACAGTTTCCTTATTCTCTGACCCCTTACAGAAAATGTTTGTTTGCTGACCTCTGGTCTTCTAAGCCAACGACCGCCAGCCCATTGGCCTTCGACAGTAGGTTCAGTAGTGACATGACACCAACTTCTGATCAAAGATACAGCCATGAAGTAACATAATGCTTATACTACATGCAGCTGAAAATATACCCAAATAGGTTTTTATGGACATTTCTCATTGAGTCCTCACAATGGCGGATGGTAAGTTACTGCCTCTGTAAAACAGTTCAAGTCAAGCAGCTTGCCGAAGTCACACAGCTAAGAGCTGATGCCAGGATCAAAGCTTAGATCAGCCCAAGCCGGACCTGGAAGAGGCCTTGAGATTATCCTTGGCCAGTTCCCCATTTTACAGTGAAGACTCTGGTGCCTGGAAGCCTCCCTGGGCGCTCTGTGGGAGCTGCCCTGGGCTTGCTCAGCAGGCTCAGCCCTTCCCGGCTCCTGAGCCCAACCCAACGAGGACAGGAGCAGCCCAGAGCTCCCAGGCCTGCCACACAGAGGCAGTGATGTTGGTCCCCTCCTCCCCGAGTCTGTCTCGTCAGCTGTGAAGTCTCTGCCCCCACTCCGGGGATCTCCACGCAGTCCTTCCACTGTCCACGCTCTTGCCACGATCCAGGTCACTGGATCGCACCTGACACCCTCTTGGGCTTGAGTGAAGCTTTTCCCTGGGGTCCTGGGAATGTCACCAGAGTCCTGCACTTAAGAAACTGGCCACCTGCTACCATGGCATCCAGGGGCACCAAACTGACGTGGCCCTGAAGCACTGTCATCCTCCCACCCTCCAGAGGGACCTGCGCTGACATCCAGCCCCAAGCCCAGGCGTCTCCACGTTGCCACACTACGAGGGCCAGGTTCTGGGGTGCTCTTCTCTGCCTCTGTCTCCTGAGCAAAGCCTGTCCCTGCCACACCTTGCTTGGACCATTCCAGAACTCCTGGACTCCACTATCCTTCTTCCTCCCTAATCCTCCATCTGGGGAAGGTCTGGACACACGTTCTCTCCACCCTGGATGCTTCATTAACTCCCAAACTTGATGTGTCCCCCATATTGCTCCTCCCCCAAACTTGCTCTGAACCTGTTTAGGGAACAGCAACATCACTGAACTCCGTCAAGCCACTACTTGGACTTGTTCCTCAAGGGCACCGGATCCACCACTCTGCAGAGGATGCCTGATTTCCAGGATCTGCCCCTTTCCTCATCCCCTGTGTGAATCGAGCTCCATCCCCACAGTCAGCTGAGTCACCACAACAGCCTCATCCCTCAGTCCTGCCGATTTCCAAGCCCACCGCCTCTCCATGGAGAACACTGACTTTTAAAAACCCACCTGACCCTCCTTTCCCCCTTACAACATGCAGTCTGCTCACATCACCTGCCAAGGGAAGCACAAGCTATTGACCTTGGCCACCAGGTTCCAGTCTGATCCGTGGTGATCCCTCCAGCTCCGTCCCACAGAGACTTCCACACCTCAGATCACGGTCCAGCAGTCACATGCTGCCTCGACTCTCTGACATCGTCACCCTGGTCCAGGGCTCCATGTCTGTGGCCTCAGGCAGTTCCCTCAGTCTGTGATTCTTTTCCAGACCTTTTCCAGCTGAAACGCTCTCCGTCTTCCAATCCCTGCTCAAGTGCCAGCTTGGCCTCAGGACGCCTCACTTCTTGTCCTGCACGTGCCCAAGGCACGGCCAATTCACTGGTTCTCCGCCTCTCCCTGAACGCACTTTGGTTTTTGTTGCTGATTTCATTAGAGTGTATTCTATGTTCGCTCTCTACTCTGCAAAACTGTATGATTCTTGGGAGCAGAGACCCTATTTACATATCCCTGAATCCCTAACTCTAAGCACAACATCTCCATATTTGATAATTGAATTAAGTGAACAAATTCATGAAGGAACAAATGGGAGAAGGCAGACAACCTTTGCCCACCACTTTGCCAACTAAGATAACTTTCCTCAGTCACCATTCCCTACCCCTATGAAGCCTGTCTCTAAGGAATGACTACCCTTGAAGAAAAAGCAGATAAACACAGTCCAACATGACTCAGGACATCTACTGAACAGAATTTTCCCCTCTAATTAAGCAGCCATTTATGGAGAAATTACTGTCTGCCAAGGTTGGTGCCACATTATTTACATATATTAGGCAAAGATTTATTGATCAACCACGTAGTGAGCATCTACTGTATGTCAGGGGAAGCAATGGGCACAACTAGTGACACCCTTTATGTCAAGTTCTTTATATCTACTATCCCAAGCCATCAGAGGGAGGGTAGAGGCAATGAGTCAACTAGCCCCATTTTTAAAGGATGGGGCATGATAGCAGCTGCCCACGCTCTCCCAGCTAGTGAGTCGCAGCACAGAAGGCGAGGCCAGCTCCACTGGCCCTAGAGCCCAGCTGCCGCCGCTCCCAGCTGTTGCTGTCCCAAGGTGCCACTACCCACTCTCTACAACTGAGTTCCACGTGTTATTTCACTGTTGGGGTAAGCAAAGTTAGAGGCTTCCTAGTTGGAAGAAACCAGAAATAATTTCACATGCACTGTCCTAGTTAATTTTTTTTTAAGAAAAAAAATAAATAAATCAGGGCAGCATGTTCCCTGGCCTCAATCCCTCTGTTTCTAGGGACCACACTCCCTGCAGCTCCAGCTGGGTAGGGACTCTGAGTGGGCAGAGCCTACACCCATGTGATGACATGCTGGCTTTCTTTAGCCTTTTCCTGAGTCCTGGAGGTACAGACGGGGAAGACAGTTACTCCACAGCAAAGGAGGAAAAATTCAGCTGATTGTGGGTGATACAGACGGACATCAGAAAATGGTGGTTGCTGGGGGTTTGCGGGGTGGGGGGTGCGGAGAGCAGGGCTCTCTCTGCCTAGGCTCCAGCATGGGCTTGGGGTGCTGGGGAAGACCTTTCCCTACTCTGAGATTCGGTGTTCAAATGATCGGCTGGTGCTCTGGTCTGAACCGCGTCCCTCTGATCCCCACGGTGAAGACCTCACCTCTAGGACTGCAGAGTGTGGCTGCATTTGAAGGTAGGGTCTTTAAAGAGGTAATCAGTTCAAATGAAGCCATCACAGTGAGCCTTAATCCAACATGACCGCTGTCCTCCTCAGGAGTGATTAGGACATATTCAAGGACAAGGGAAGGGCATGCGAAGGCACAGGGAGAAATCACCATCTCCAAGCTGGGGAGCGAGGCCCCCGGAGAAGCCTTCATGGAGGAACTCGGATTTCCAGCCTCCAGATCTGTGAGAAAATGAGCTGCTGACGTTTAAGTCCCCAAGGGTGGAAAATCTTCTATGGCAGCTTGAGCCAACTAATCCAGGTGGACAGAAGGGACATCAGGTCGTTGACATGAGAGTGGAGGCGTCCAGTTCTGGGGTGGAGAGAACAGGGTCACAGAGGCAAGGAAAGGTGGCTGACTACGGAACTGGGACCACAAGGAGCAGAGAAGAGGAGACCCAGGAAAGCACCCACCCTTCTCATGTCCCAGGGGCACTTGGGCCCTGTGGGGACACTGGGCACTGAATGGAAGCAGCAGAGAGAGGAAAGTCGCCTCAGCATGGGTCTGGGCATTCCTCAGGGGGGTGAGCCTCCTGCCTCAGAAGCATTCAAGCAAAAACGTAAAGAGGACGTGCTGAGGGGGGTGCCGGGGGCCCTATGGAGGCACACATGACGCAGTGTACAAAACAACCTTGGAAAGCTTTCCCAATAGAAAGTGGGCCGCCAAATGAAAGCATGGAAATTCCTGTGCCCAGGGACCCTCGGGCTGTGTTCCAGGGCCACCTGTAGGCAGGTATAAGTCCCCACTCTCAGACAAAGTCCACACCAGCAGACCTTTATCCATCCATCAGACAAAACTTCCTAAAGTCCACTGCATGTCAGGCCAGGAGCACGAAGCTCCAGAGGCGAGAGAGGACCAGCCCCGCCCTCAGCCGTCAGCACCCACTCACCCACCCACCGACCCACTCACCCACCCCCTGACACATGTGCTCACTCATCTACCTGCTCCAGGGGCCTTCCCTGACCCGTCTAGGACAGCACCTCCCGCCCTCTTTCCCTGATTTTCCACCCTCGAATCTAAAGCTCGAGGCCCCCACTAATAAAATGCACCATGGTCAGTGGGCGGTGAGGGTCTCACTCATCAGGGTACCCCAGAGCCTAGGGAGCTGTGTTTTCTGACTATGTCCAAGGAACCGTGGCAGGAGAATCTCACAGACCTGCTCCTTGTTTTTATGACCCTAACCCACCACAGGATTTCATGAGTGAGAAAAACACGCTGACCCAAGGGAGTTCAGAAAACAGCAAGGGCTGAGTCAGGCGCGCTGAGATTTTATAGGCCTTATTTCTTTGATTTCCCCGAGGGTCTCTAGAAAGTTAAATGCTGTTATTATCCCCATGGTACAGACGAGGAAGCTGGGGCTCAGAAGGATGACCAACCTGCCTTACGCCATGAACCCAGGTATTTTCCTTGGGCCTGAGCACCAAAGGGCCGGTCCTGGCTCTGGCTTTCAGGGCTCCACTAGACCTTCCTCCAACTGTGCCCTCCCCCAGGAAAAGAAATTGAAGACCAAGGGGCTGTGCCTATTGGAGCCCTGTGCCTGCCCCTGCCCCACATCTAAGCATCAAGGACCATGCATCTGGCCCAGCGTCTCAGACACTGCAGTCTCGGGCTCCTCGTGGCTCTGTGCTCCTAGGCTGGCCAGACCCTGCATGAGCACATGGGGGGCCAAGGGATGCTGAGAGGGGGGGCTGCTGGGTGGGGATGGAAGAGGCTTGGATGGGTGGGGTCCAGAACCAGGTGGGGCAAGGCAAGCGGGAAGCCTGGTGTCTAAGGTCTCACTGAGTGGCACCATGTTTACCTGCCCCAGAGGAAAGCCACCGAATTTAGATGGCCAGGAGGAGGAGCCTCAGGACCCAAGCAGCAGTCCAGGAAAGGAGAGGTGTCCTTCAGTGGGCCCTGGGACTCTTTCCTCCACCCTCTCCCACCGGCTTCACTCAGCCCAAGTAGGCTCCCTGGCCCAGGGGATGGTAGTGTCCTAGGGGACAGTCTGGAGTGGAATAGGGGCAACTGGCCTGATGTGATGAGAGGGAGAGCCAAATTCTTCTACCTTCAGCAGGCCAGACCACCTTGTAAAGAGAAGGACTCACAGTGAGGTGGCTGGTGTGTGCGTCCAGGGGCCTCGTCCCCTGAGTCCACATGCTGACACTGACTCTAGACAGCTGGGGGAATGTGCGAAATTTACTTGGACTTGAGCAAGTGATGTAACACTTTTGAGCCCCCGTTTCCTTCTCTGTAAGAAAGAGAACATGATCCTCTCTATCTTCAAGTCTTGTGGTGACAACTAGCAAGTTTATGTGCAAGTTTGCAAGAGAGGGACTAGTGCTTGGAACGGAACAGAGTAGACATTCAAAATATGCCAGTTTTTCAAATGCTCTGCATCTTCTCTTCTGTTCCACTCAAGCACCTGTTGCATCTCTAGGACCTGGAACTTAGTATCTGAGTCTCTGCTCTGTTCCTCTTTCTCATTTTCACCTGCCATAACTTCTCCCAGGCAGTCACCCCTGTATTAGTCAGGTTTCTGTCACTATGACAAAAGGCCTGAGGAAATCAACTTGAAAGAAGAAAGGCTTATTTGGACTATTCTTTAGCTGTTCCATGGATACTTGGCTCTGTCTCTTTGGGCCTGTGGCAGGGCAGAACATCATGGTAGGGAGCCATGCTCCCTCATGGCTCACCTAATGACAGCCAGGAAACAGGAAGGGGCCTGGGTCCCCATATTCCCTTCAAGGCATGCCCCCAGTGACTCCACTTCCTTCAATGAGGGCCTCATCTCCTGAATGTCCCACCACCTTTCAATAGCACCACAGCCTGGTGACCAAGCCTTAAATTTATGGGCCATTGGGAGACATTCAATGTCCCATCATGGGACATTCAAGGTCCCAACATGACGTCCTTTTTCTCCTGGGTTCCTGCAATGTCACCTGTGGAGTCACACACCTCATATCCAAGTCTCCTCTCCAGAGCCTGCTCGGGCTGAAGTCAGAGAGACCTGCTAAAGGCGAAAACCTGCACCACCACCCTGCCTGCCCATTCCGCCACTGAGCTCTTCAGTGTCACACTGAAGGCCCACTAAGTGCCAGGCATTTTCTGGGCACTGGGCAAAGGGTGAACCTGGGAACCTGGATTCCAACCCTCATGACACCTCTCAGGAAGGGCAGGGGACAATACATAAAGGAGCAAGAAGCCCAGATACTCTCAGGAGCTGCGCAGGGCACCAACAGGCAGGGCCCTGCAGCCCTGCGACGCCTCTGGGCAAATGAAGCAAAGGCGCCCCTTCCTCCTGGCAGAGGAAACCCTGTGCCACCAGCCCCCACTCACCGCCTCCACAGCCCACGCCCCTGCAGCAGCCCAGGGAACCAGGTGACGCAGCAGAAAACGTTAGAGCTCAGAAGCCTCCGGGGCTGAACTTGCAGCTGTGACTGGGTCCTGGAGGGACTTCTAGCTCTGCCTGGAGGCTGACCTTCTGCTGCAGCAGATATTGGATTCTGAGATCCCTGTAAATAACTTTTATAGTCACCAAAACTTTTGTAGTGACCCCCCCATGTGCCAGGAATTCAGGGGCCAGGCCTCTTCCTGCACCATTTCCTGCCTCAACCCCAACTCACAGCTGTGGCTGGTGTAGCTCTGTCCTTCTACATCCCCAGGTGGCTCCGACCCCATGCCAAGTCTCTGAGGAACCCTCTTGTGGCTTTCTGTCACCTTCATTGGGTGTGCCATCCCTTTTAGATGGGTTCCCCAGTGCCTCTCCAGTTTTGGAATATTGTTCCCCAAATTCTAGAGGCCAAACTCTTTGTACTGTTGTTTAGGATGTGTCCTGTGTAACTGATGCCCCCTGGAGTTGTTCAGTGAACAACTTGAGGAACCATGTATGGTGCACGTGAATAGTGGGGTTGAATGGTGTCTCCCCCAAAAAGATACGTCCATGTCCTAACTTCTGGAGCCTCTGAGCAAAACCTTATTTGGTAAAAGGGTCTTCGCAGATACATTTAAACCAAGCTTCTTGAGTTGAGGAGATGATCCTGGATTATCTGGATGGGTTCTAAATCTGAAGACGAGTGTTCTTAAAAGAGACGCCCAGAGTTCAGAACTCTCAGAGGGGAAGGCCGTGTGGAGACGGAGGCATGGCTGTATGCTGAGGCGTGCTGAGGCAGGGACAAGCTGGAAGAAGCAAGGACAGAGGGTCTCCAGAGCCCCAGGAGGAGCATGGCCCTGCAGGTCCGGGGTCTCTGGCCTTCAGAACTGTGAGAAAATCGCTGTCAGGTGTCTCAAGCCACCAGGTTTGTTACTATGGTGGTCTCAGAACTGACTCAGCCGGCCTGAGGGCTTGGTTTACACCCCAGGGTGGGAGGAGGGCAGGCAGCTGTCGGGCCACATCCACCCTGGTGGATTCTCTCAGCTGCAGAGTGTTCCAGAATCAAGCTCCCCGGGAGCTCAGGCAGTTGTCCACACTGGTGGACACAAGCTTCCTGCCTGCTATCTCATCTACTGTCCCTTGGGGTGGCTTCTGATGAGCCACAAACCCAAATGTCCCCACATGCCCCATTTTTCCGGAGCCTACCCCCTCCCCCAGTTGTGCTCTGGTCACCATGGGAACAGGGAGCACAACACTCCAAATGCTGATGGAGCTCTTCTGAACACAGGTGCCCCCTGTGCCCTTCAAGTGCAGCAACTCGCAGTGACCTGCACACAGCTGAGGGGGAAGTGGAAAGTCCAGCATTTCCCAGAGCTGGGGGGGCCACAGAACTGCAAGGTCCCAGGCTCTCGGCTCCTGAAACTCACGATCTCTAGACTCAGGGTCTGAGGCTCCCAGGAGGAGGAGCCCTGAGGCTGGCAGTCTCATCCCAGAGTCCCAGCTGAGACTCACGAGTGTCCCCCTTAGGGCCATGCCTGGGGCCTCTGGCTTGGAAGAAACTGTCCAGGTGTTCACATCTGGCCTCCTGCTCTGGTCAGCAGATCAGGGAAAGGTGCCGCCTGGGCTGCTGTTGCTACTGCCACCTACTCTGCCCCCTCCCTCCTCCTGAGCACCTGGCACACTCAGGGCCTGCAGAGGAGGCTCAGCGCCCTGCTGTGGGACAGAGATGAGCAGAGACACCACGGCATAAAGGCTCTGCTCGGGGCGAGGAGGTTCACTTCATCAGGACCCTCCCTTTCAAAGGCTGCAGAGAACAGCTGTGAACAGCGGGAACCCTGACCTCAAAGGGGCAAGCCCCCCAGGCACAGCTGTAGACCCCAGCAGAGTGGAGCTTGCACGTGACCAGGGACGTCCAGTGGGACTTAGAATCCAGCAGGCACCGCCGACTCACATCCTCTCCATTTCTCCCCTCCCTCCTCTCTGCTGACATTTCTGCCAGTTTCTGTCTTTCTCTGTCTATCTCCCTTTTACCACCATCTTGCCCTTCACATAAAACGGAGATGTTTTAAATGTTCGCTTCATCCCTTGAACAAAATTTCACATTCCCTATTTTAATTAAACTCATGACTCCCACACAGCAGGAAATGCTAGGCAGGTTTGCAAACTGTCCATAGAAAGAAGTTGGGCAGGAAATCCATCAGAGAATGGTCCTCAGGACGGGGCCACTGCGTTCTAGCACTGCGTTGGACATCTGTGCTGTGGGAGGGACAGGCCCACCTAGGACTCTCTCCAGCCACTCTAGGACGATGTGATGTTAACTATGGAAGCCCCTCAGGACCCCATGTGCCTTCTTCTCTGTAGAGAAGTCCCTAATGGAATTAGGCAGCCCATTCCCTTGGTATGGGTCATCGATTGGCTCCAGTGGGTCATGAAAGAATAGACCTCCCAGTCTGGGCCTTAAATGGGCACAGGAGATAGGAGTTTTCTAATCCTGTAAATGGGAACAAGTTCAATGTCAATGGGTTTCAAAATCAAAGAGCAAGACAGGTAAGGGTGAGAAAGAGCTTCAAGAGGGGCCATGACCATGACCAGAGCCCTGGGGGTGGGGGCGGAAGGCTGGGGCAAGGACCTCGGGAACCTGTTCGCCATCACTCTACCACTGACTGAGGGCACCAGGCCAGGGGTGGGATGACAGCCACCACCTCTGCTTCCCACCAGGCTGACCCCTCTCCCTTTCATCTCAGTTTACACTGTGCTTCCTCTGGGCAGCTGTTCCCGCCATCCTGGCTGGCAGGGCAGCTGGGCAGGGTGGGAAAGAGGCGCCATGCTCTAAAGAGTGACCTGGACACTCTGGGTCCAGGCAGATGGTGCAGCCCAGGCAGAGTTCTGGTGTGGTGAGGAAGGCCAGCTGGAAAACCAGGAAGCTCCGGTGCCACCTTCTGTCCTGGCCCAAGCAGCCTGGAGGAGGAGACACATCTTCCCCCTCCCTCTCCTGAGCAGTCCAGAGGTCTCAAGAGACTCCCAAGCCCTGGGGCCTGAGGTCAGAGGTCACAGGTAGGCGACCTTGAGGAGGACCAACCCCTGCCCTATGGTGTCTGGTCCCCATGCACTCCCTGAGTGCAGTGTGGTTACTGGCTTTTCTCTGTGCTCAGGGTACAGCCGATGTGCTGGGATGTCACTTCTGATTTCAGAATATAAGTGACTTGGCCACCCTTTTCAGGGGCCTTCATGCGCGCTCTCTCTCTCTCACTTTTCCTTGGGTTACTTGTCCTGGGAAGCCAGCTGCTGGGTCATGAGGCAGCCTGTGGAGAGGACCATGTGGGAGGAACCAAGACCTGTTAGACCTGCATGGGCGAGGCTGGAAGCAGACACCACCACCCACAGGCCTTAGATGCTCCTGCAGCCCAGAAACTGCTACATCTGTGACACCTCAAACCAGAGGCACCCAGCTCAGCCGCACCCAGATTTCCAACCCAGAGAAATAGTATGATGATAAGCATTTCCTGTTTTAACCTGAGTGTGTTAATCAGCTTTCCACACTGTGACAGGATACCTGAGGAAATCAACTTGAAGGAGTTAAGGTTTATTTTGGCTCATGGTTTTAGAGGTTTGAGTTCATGTCACTTGACTCTGTTATGTCTGGGCTTGTGGCAGGGCGGAGCATCATGGCAGGGAGCACACGGTAGAGCAAAGCTGTCACCTCATGGCAGAAAGAGACAGGAAGGGGATGGGGCCCCGATGTCCCCTTCACCTAAATTTCCCCCGCTAGGCCTTACTTCCCAATAGCACCACAGGCTGGCCACCAAGCCTTCAATACATGGGCATATGGGGACACTCCAGGTCAGAACCTGAAAACTGCTAGTCCTGGATCTGTTGGTTCAGCAGACAGATAACTAAAGCAGACTGGAAGGGCGTGGACACACCCACTAGTTTGGAGGACACTGTCTCAGACCCACCTTGAGGGAATCACAGACTGTGTGTTCATCATTCTTACCTCCCACCACCCACCTGGTTAACGCCCTGAAATAGTTCTGTCCCCACCAGGAATGGCCAACGTCAGGACAAGGGAAATCAAGTGGAAAGATGGACAAGAAAATTCTGTCCACCTTCTACTTAGCTCTAAAAACCAGGCAGTCACTCAACCCTTCTGAGCCTCAGTTTCTACATCCACAGGATTTGGAAATGGTGCTAGGTTCCCTCCTACGATTATTTTCAGGTTCAATGAGATAATGGCCATGAGCATGCTTCATGGTTCACCAAGCTCTGAGAGGCAGGCACTGTGATAGGGCCATTTCCTCCTGGATCTCCCAGGCGACCTCCCCAAGGTGACAGCCAGGATGTCAGGCCAGAAGTCCAGCAAAGCAGTACAGTCAGGAGATGGGGTGCACCCGCCCTCCAAGGCATTCATTCCACAGCTGGACACTTCTGAGGGGGGAGTATGCCACTTCTCACCCCTCAAATCCCAGTCTGTCTGCTGGGGCCACAAAGAGGCAACAAGCCGATCCCTTTACCAAATGACAGCCCTTCAGGAGTCAGACATTGGCGCTGTAGCAGTGGGTTCCCTGAGTCCTAGTGTTCTTCTCTCCTGGACAGCTTGTTCTGGAACTTTCTCTATCTTCTACCTTGACCTGTGCGGCATCTCACTCATGTTCCCCTAATGTCAACCCAATTGCACTGTCCCATTCCTGTCTGTCAAGCCCTCCCTCTCTGGCCTGTCTTGCCATTACTTCTCTAAGGAGGCTTTCTGGGGCTACTTCCCAGTCTGGTGAGAGACCCCTGCCTGCTGCCGTACCTGTCCCTCCTGCTGGGCTGTCTTATTCACTCATCACTGTGCCATGGCTGTGTGTGTTCCTGTGACTATGAGTACCTGGAGCACTCGAAAGGAATGAAGTTCACCTTGGAATCCCCAGCACTTGTTTATAGCGAGAGGATGGATGATGGATGATGGATGATGGATGGATGGATGGATGGATGGATGGATGATAGTTGGATGGATGGTGGATGATGGATGGATGGATGAAAGGAGGATGGATGGATGAATGAAAGGATGAATGGATAGTGGATGAATGCTGAATGAATGGATGGATGATAACAAGGAAACAAAGTTCCTGTTTGTTATAAAACAAAGTCCCTGTTTCTTATAAAACAGGGTTTCAACCCCTGTAATCCCCTGTGCCACCCTGCTGGGGTGCTTTCTAAATGGGTGTATGTGACCTTTAAGGTAGGCCTGGGCAGTTCTCATGCCCTAGTGCAGAGTGGGCCTTAACAATCACCTCTCTGAACCCTGCCAGTACAAGTGTCCTTACTTTCCTTGATAAGAAAATTCAGGGGGAAAGGGGGTTAGAGAGGAAAGGAGCCTGGGTTAGAACATTTCCATACTTCCTGGCCTTATGAATATTTCATGAGTAAGATGCCATCCCACATAACTGCAAACTCAGGAAAAAGGGTCTCAGGAAAGCTGAGAGTCAGCATTTAAAATAAGTTATTTCCTTTTGTAATCATAGTGCCTTCTCAGTATAAATAGCATGGAAGACAGAGATATGTACAAAAAAATGAGTGGAATCCCACCCCCTAGAACTGCTTTTAGTATTCAATACATTTTCTAGGTGTAGGTTTTGTATATATGACCATGATCAGATGATACTGCAGATCCTGTTTGTGTACCTGAGTTTCTTTTTTTTCCCCTCCCTAGACGCAGTAACATAAGCTTTCTCCTATGTGACTGTGAACTTGTTCTGAAGCCACATGATACTCAATTCAAGGCAAGTACCACCTTGAAAGCCCTCAAGGTGTCAACAGTCAGTTGTAAAGGCAGAGGTAGTAGATCAAAATCTTATATTCTTAGTTGATTCAAACTTTTTTGCTATTAGAAATGATGCATGGGGAACTTAGTTGTCTCAAATTCTTAAGTAAGATTCAAAAGCGGATTAACTTCCTATGGCTCTTTAGACCTACTTCCAACTGATTTCTGAAGGACTGTACCAAGTACTCTCCCTGCAGTGGCACAGATGTCTCCTGAGCTGTCTAAGCTGGGACCATGTGGCAGGGTTTGTGGAAGTGAGGGCCTCAGAAGCATCTAGTCAAGGCAGGGCGGTGGGTGGAACCAGCATCACGGGGACACGGAGAACGCCTCTTACTGGGGAGTTTCCCCCAAACTTCACTCCGGGCCACAAGGACTTCACTACGTATTGAAGCTCTTTATGGTCCCCTTTAGTCCCACTGCCACTTCCTGACTTCACACCCCACCATCTGTAAACCAGCCTCCACACTTTTGCCTCCATCTGTTCTATTTGCTGTATTCTCCACCTTTCAGCCAATCAGGTCTGTCCAAAATTACAAATCTATTTCCACCTCTTATTAATCACTTTCCAGTGGCAGCCTGCTGCCTTGCACCCAGGGTTTTCCAGGTGGTCCCCAACTTCTCTGCAGTGTCACTGACTACTCTGTGATTCCACCCCTTACTTCTTAAGGAGTACTGACCACTGATGGGGACACAGGCAGTGAAACACCCGTCCTACCCTCGGGGGACTCTCAGTCTGATGAGGAATCAGAGACTGCTAGTCCAGCGTCACAGGGTCCAGCCAAGGTGTGAGCAGGACGAGGCCTGATTTCAGAGCTCCTTTCTTTTCATTCACTTTCATTCCTTCCAACTGGAACTGGCAATTCCAAAATAGAGTTAGGTCTAGACCTAACTTTCAAATGCAAAATCAGAGAGACTCTGCAGGGCTTCAAGTAGTGGCTTTCTGGGAAGTAGGGTGCCAGGTATGTTGCAGGGACAGAAGTGTGGAGCGGCTGGTGAGGGGCAGTGCCCACCTCTCCCTGTCCTATTTCCTATGTGTGTAAGTCTCCTTTCCTCCAACTGGTGGCTGCATTTCATGAAGGATGCCTGCCTGAGCCTGTGAAGTTGTGGGACAAACCAAGAGGTCTTTGTGCTGAAATGCTGTCTTGGTCCCCTCTGCAGATTCCCCCTCCAGCCAACTAACATGGGGAGGGGTGCTGGCCTCAGCACAGGGGGATGATGGCAGGACCCCATGTGTCCTACCTGAGCTATCCTCCTCTGCTTCCTTGTCTCCCCCACCTGACTGTGCACCCTCACAGGGCAGGGGCCAGGGCTGACCCTGGCAGACCTACCTGAACCTCCCTGCCCCAGGGTTTCCAGACTCACCTGTGCTGTCTCCAGGGCCCCTGAAGTTTAGTGGGCAAAGTTCCATGCCCCGTATCCTTACCCTCTTGACTTTGAGGTCAGAGATCTGCATTCAAATTGTGGAGTTCTATCCCAAGAGACCCTCAGCAGCGACTAGCTCTCAGAAACTCAGTGTCCATGTTGGTATGAAATACCTGCCTGGCTAAGGAGGGGAAGGGCCAGTTGGAGGCTAACACTCCTGGAGCTTCTGATCCAGAGCTGGGGCAGTTCCCAGTGCCTCCTAATCTCGCAAGCACCCTGTGAAGTCAGATTCACTACTCCCCTTCCCAGATAGACCACTGAGGAGTATAGGGAAAGTCAGATGTCCAAAAGATGCAGAACAGGGATTGGACACCAGGGGGCGCTCCAGGACCCATGAGCCTGCACCATCCACCTCCTCTGTCCAGCCATCCCACCTGCCCCAGAACTGTCACTGGTTCCTCCCAGAAGTAGTTCACAGCGCTTGGTTGCTCCTCCTCCTCCTAATTCTCTGTATTAGGCATTGTTCCTCTAATCACCGGTGCCCATTCTATCTTTTTTAGATGAGAAATGTTCAAACACAACCCTGAGCCTCCTCACTGTAAAATAATCATATGCATAGGCAGCAATTCACAGGGCTTCCTGTGTGCAATTCAGATTGTGCACTGCAAAATGGTACCTGACCTAGGGGTTTCCAGTGGATGCTGACACCCACTCCACACCCATTTAAAAAGCCTTGAGCCCTGGACAGGGAAGCTAAGAGGAAGAGACTTATTTTGGTAAAAGGTTTGCCCAGACAGGAGGCCCCTGTGCATTTTTCCCTCTAAAATGTTGATTGCTACATTTTTGTAATTTGTACAAGGACCACTTATGAGATAATGCTGGCCATTACACTTACATAAAATTTTAGGGGATTGGAGGCCCTGAAATTCCATCTCTATAGCAGCCTGGGGCCATACAGGGTACATGAGGTCCAGAACTGTATGGTTAGCCCACTTTACAAATGTTAGGTTGGGGCCAACAGATCATCTGTTCATTAACACATTTCTGCATATTTTACCAGGTACAAAGGGCTCTGCAGGGTCCTGGAAGCCTATTTATTTGCCTTGCTTTTGGGGAATCGCAATGCAGGTCCCATTACTACAAGTGAATGCATTCAGACTCAACGTGAGGATAAGAATCAATATGCCTAGGCCCATGCCTGGCACATAATAAATACTTCATTTATACCACCTCGACCTTTTTGGCATAGATTCTGTGCCACAGGCTGAATTCAGACTGACAGTGCAGAAATGAGCTTTACAAAACCCCCACCAAGACAGAAACTTCATAAAATACACATCAGATTCTTATCACCCACATATTTTTTCCAAATTAATTAAATGCAGTGAGGATGGAAACCATCCCAACGCTATGCAAAGATGAGCTGGTCAAGGGGAAATGTTTAGAGGCGAGTTCCTGATAGTCACAGGGCTGAAGAGACATACAGCTTCTGCAATTTCCTTTCTTTTCAGACTTAATGAAGGTCTTTGGGGTTCTGGGCACAGTGCAGCATGAGCACATTTTAGACATTTTACTTTTTACATTGACCTGTGACAGTGGCATTGCCATGCCTGGGAGGATCTGGGCTTCAAGGCCACGCTCCAGTGCTAAAAGGTGGAAGAGAAACTGGACACCCAGGTCTGGCTTCATAGCGGTCCCAGGAAAGTGGCTGGAAACACAGATGTGGGACAGGCTGGCTGTGTCAGACCCCAGCTCTGCCATCCCTCACCTGTGTGAGTATGGACAAACCCCGCACCTTCCCTGAGGTGTAAAATGGGGGTAACGTGGTGGTGCTGACCTCCGAGGGTTGCTGGGTGACTGACACACAATGGCATGTACAGAGACGCATATGTGCCATTTGCTTTGGTGTCTCTGCTGTTGCTTTGATCTTGGCTCTTTGATCTTGGTTTGTCATCAGCATGGGGAGGGAAGCAGAGGGTGTGGGAGCACTTGAGTACATCAGCCCCAATGTCCTTGGCCAGCACAGAATTCCTATCTGTGCTCTCAGGAGTGCTCCTGTTGTTTGTCAACAAATGCCCTTTCTGTAGAAGGGATGTTGATAAGGAGAAAATTGAGCCGCTCCTGGCAGGAAATAGCCAGTCAGGAAGCTGGCTCTGGGCTGAGCAAAGGCTCAGGGCAGAGGACAGATGCTGAGGTCCCAGAGACGTTGGCTGCAGGCCACCTCCACGCTGCTCACTGCGCTCTCCCTTGTTAGGGCTTGTAGAATGCAGGCAGGGAGCACGGGGAGGCTAGCCTGGGCTCACAGGGACCTTGGGAGAAGCCAGGGTAGAGAATGAGGAAGGACCACGGGCAGACCCACTAATAAACTGCATACCAAAGAATTCCCCTTCCTGCATCAGAACAGTGCTCAGAATAAGATGGAAAGAGCCACAGAATTGGCGGGACCTGGACTCTGGCTGGGTTTACCGTGAGTCAGGCAGCCAAGTGGCCTGGGACCAGTCTCCCTGTCTCTGGGCCACAGGTGCCTCTCTAGACAGCAGCATGCTGGACCAAAGCCCAGTCCAGCTCCTCCAGATATAAAACGAATTCTGTACAAGTGTAGCAATCTATGCTGCAGACGGTCTTCCAACTTCTTCCTTTCATTCATCTACTCACTTACTTATCCATTGATTCCCCCAAGTCAAATTGGGAAACGTAGAAGACCCCTGACCCGTCACCTTTTCCTTTTCAAATTCCAAATGTCTGACAAGGTCCCCTCAATACCTGAGAACTCCCAAGACTTCATACTGAGTCAGGGTCTCTATTTTTTCTCTGCAACCCCAGATACGATGGTCCGCTCCTCCACTCTTTAAAAAGAAATCCATTTACACTAAATATTTTATCAGTTTGATCCTGAAGATTGGGAGTCAGAGAGGAAGTGAAGAGAGGTGTGAGAAGGGTGTGTGACTGGCACACGGCCAATCTCCTGGGCCTTCTGTCCCCTCTTCCCTGAGCTTCACCATCACCCCAGGGTCCAAACTGCTCTGCCTCTGTTGGGAAGACTAGTATCCCCTTTCCTCAAAGCCTGGGCCTTTGGCTGTTCCTAGACTAGACTATAGATGGGGTAGATTTTATTGGAGACCTGGAAAATCCAAATTCATGGGGGCACTCAGCAATAGAAAGGGTCTCTCTTTAAAAAGAAAAAGTAAAAACTTTATCTCCTTCATTGCTTCTATACTGAGCACGTACTAGGTGTTGGGAACTGAGCAGAGTGTACAAGGAGCTCCTGATTTGCTGCACTGTCCCTCAGAGCAGCCACCAGCCACAGTTAAATTGAAATGAAACTTGAGTTCCTCGGTCACACTAGTCACATTGCAAATGCTCACTAGTCCCATGTGATCAGTGGCTACCACACTGAACGATACGGATACAGGATACTTCCATCATCAGAGAACGTTCAACTTGCATAACTCTGGTCTAGAAGAACAAAAAGAGAAAGGAGAAGGCTGACAGCCAGAGGGCAAAGCATCCAACACAGAGCAAGAGGTGTCCTTTTCCTGAGGTCTTCACGCAGGCCCACCCACCCTCCAGGCAGGAACCATTGACAGGTGTCAGGGGAAGAGGTCTCTATTGGAGAGTTGGCACGTGTGGTCTTTCTAAACCTTAGAGGGGACAAGGCTGCCATCCCTGCAGCTAAAGTCAAGTCCTCTTCTTCCCAGGAGGGTGACTCCAGTGCTCCTCTTCCCACACGCCTTCTGCCCTTGGCTTCATCTTTTTCACTCCTGCCCCAATAACAGACATTCAACCAGGGTCACGATCTGTACGCACATCTTATGGCCCCTTCCATCTCGGAGCTCCTTCCTTACTCCTAACATGGCAATTTGATAACCAAATGAAGGAATGAATCAGTGAAAACTGACTCAACAAGTGAGTGTGCAAAGAAATGAAGGGAATCATGCCCAGCGGTCCATCGCATCCCGGGCTCCATCTGCACCTGCTTCCTGGTCGTAAACCTGTCCATTCACTTGGAGCCTTTAAGGTTCTGTGTCAGCTGCCTGTTTACCATGTCTCTAATCTTGGGAACCTGTGGAAAAAGAGACACCCAGGGCACATCCACTTCTAATCACCCTGGGAAATGGCTGTACAAATCTCTTGTACAACCATGCAGTTCTTAATAGTCCAAAATAATTCTCATGAGTCATGTTTTTTTTCTCATAATTGAGACAATTTTGCATGCACAGAAACATCCCTCTGCTTCCACACAGCCCCTTTCTCTTTTCTTCCTGTCCTTTCAGACCTGTTGACATGTCCTTTCTGCTTGATGAGGCAATTCTCTCCACGGTATGTGATCCAGACAGTGACCTCCTCCTTCCACCAGGTGTTGAGCCACCAGTAATGGCCTCTTCCCTCCCAGTCTCTTGTCCCTGATCCATGAATTCAGATGGAGGACAATGATCCCTCACCATCTTTCTAACTTATGTGACTGCCTCTAGAGCAAACCTCAAGCGTAACCCCCTCTCTCTTTAATTCACCCTCAAGTCTCTTTTGAGAGGCGCTGTAACTTCATCTCCCATTCAGTCTATATCTGACTCTGTCTCCTCCACTGACATTTCTTTTAGGACTGTTACCAATATCCCCAATCTCACGACCCCAACCTCCATCTAATTTCCCCAATTTTCTTCTTCTCAGGCAGAATTTGGTTTGGGAGTGATTTGTTTGGTTATCAAGTATTTCAGAAATGAGGAAAGTTAATGTAAAGTACAGATTCGCCCCCATCTTGTGGCAAACAACATATGGTTACATGGACTCCTCGTCCCTCCTGGCAGCCGTTAGCAGAAGCACGGTTGCTCCCTTTAGGAAATCCACGGTTTGCCAGCTCCCTGCAAGTCCTGCCACTCCGTGTTCTCTGCCTTGGTGAGATCACTCCTGTATGATGCTCTCCAGGCCCCTTCAGGCCTTTGGATTTGTAACTCCTGCACCACAAAGTTTCAAATTCATCATAACAATGTGCTTCCCCCGCCTCTGTTTATTTTATAATAAAAGCATTGCAGTAGTTCTGAAAGAAGAGTCATAAACGATCTAAATATCACTGAACAAATTGAGCATGAATTATATGTAGCTCCTGCTCATGAGATATGACTTTTCTTCCCCCATGATCTCCAACCCTATCACTAAATTTTCTGACACACTCTAGCTTCTTTTTCTCCTTGATCATCTACAGGTGCAGCAAAAGAGCACAAGGGCACTTTTTCAAGGCCAGTGTGCTGGACCTTTGAGCTTCACCTAGGAGCCAAGGCCTCTGCCAAGAGCACAGAGACCACAGCAATGTGCAGAGCCCCAAGACAGTCCTGCCCTAATGTTGCATGTGGGAGGGGATGGCTTGGACTGCCGCCTTTGCCTTCTCGAAGCACTGTTCCACCCTCGTGATGGGTTATTTTGTTAGACGGATTTGATCGCTCACTCCATTCCATTCATTCACTCGTTCATTTATCTTATCTCTTATGCACTATTTTAGTCATCAAGTTATTTTTTAAAAAATTTAGTTCACCGTGTTCCAACCTCTGTTTAGACTCTTGTGGCGTCTACATTACACTGCCTGCATCGTGTTTATCTGTGTTCAGATCTTGGCACCAAAGTTGCCCAGGCCTACTTTGTCTCTGTCCTTGGCTCTGAAATGGGAATTACACCCAGGAAGGTTCCATGTATGCTCAGGAAATTGGGCTGGGCCCGTGGACCCAGAGCTGGTGAAGGAGGGTGAAGGTGCAAGCTGTGGAACTCATAGGTCAACCCTGATTCTAGGTCTCATCAAGGCCAGGAGGGCTGAGGAGCCAGGGTCAGCTCAGCAAGGCAGAAGCCAGGGCCCCCCTGAGTGCTGCTGGTGGCTTCTTCAGGTGCCTCCCAGAAGGGGCTGGCTTTCTAGCTACTCCTCCCACCCACTAGACACCCCTTCTCTGTCTTCCTAAGCTGGGGGTGACTTTCCTGTAGGCGACACCACCTGCTTTTCTGGATGACCTTGCTCATGGCTCTCCCAGATGCCACAGGGAGCACTTTTTGTTCCACCCTGGATTAAAAGGCCTATCTGCACCCAATCTGCTCAACAAAAAGGACAGGAAATGAAATGAGATTTGCAGCCAAGATGCTGCTGCTGCTTTCTCCAATTTGTAGAATACAACTGACCAGGGGAAAGATATTCTGAGAAGTCACATATGCTGTCTGTGCTTAAGTCAGGCTTGTTCTCTGGGCAATGATTGGCCTGGGCAGGGAGGTGTTTTTGGCTGGAAATCCAGTCCTCTTTGGGGCCATGATCTGAGTATGCACACAAGTATATTTTGAAAGATATACAATAAGAAAAAGTGATTTTCCCACAATGCACCATGACCCATCCAATGATATCCAAGTTGAGATAAAATCTTCAGTGTTAACAGAGTAGTATCGGGTTGGATCACATTCTCTAAACATGGAAATGTACAACTAGCCCTTAAATTTACTAAACATTTAACAGCCTTCCCAGTAGTTTTATAAATGCATCATATTGAAAATACTGCCAAACTAGGTCTAGGTATACGTCGAGTGGGAAGCCGTCTCCCAGGTGACTTCCTTCACCTCTGCCTCCTCCGCAAGCACCCGTTCCCCTGAAGCCTGACCAAAGAGGCAAACTGACCAGTCCATTTGCAGTATGCTTATGGCTTTATGGAGAGAGAAAACAGAAGTCCTAACTGGAGGAATGAATTCCTTATTAAGTGTGGTGAGGAAGGCCTGGGCCCCGGGAGGAGACAATCTGGATTTGAATGCAGAGACCAAAATAGCTCCCACACGCCTGTCCTGGGGTTGGACAGGTGTGACACTGTGGAGTGTTGGAGTGACACTGTGGAGAGCACTAGCTGTGACTTCAGAGTCGAAGGAGCCAAGCACTTGCTGGGTGTGATGTAGCTGTTAAGTGCTCACCTGAACACTTCACCTACAGCCATTCACTGACCTGGAGAAAGCCCCACGAGGTGGTGCATTTATGGTCCCTGTTAGAGACATTCAGGCCCAGAGTTAAGAGATATGCACAGCTCGCACACTCATCTGGAGTGGACTCAGAATTTGCATGATCAGAGCCTGGGTGACCAAAACATGGTTGGTCGGCGGTCAGCTCTGTTGGTATCCCTGGGAAGGACCCAGACACAAGCCATAGTTAAGGGTGGAGACAACCAATGAACCCTTGTGTAGAGGCAATGGGCAAAGTCAAGGCCAGTGTGGCGGAGGCCAGGGTACTGAGGAAGAACTAGCTGATAGGGTCTGGAGTGCACAGGCTGGGTGCTGCGTGGAGCCATCCAGCAGCAGTGGCTCTAGGAGGCTCCGGAGGAGAAATATCAGAGGTCAAGAGGCAAAGGATGTGAAGAGGCCAAGGGACTGAGAGAGAGCCACCAGTTTCTCTGAATGTTGCTGGCAATATTCAGCTCACGTGTTCAATGGTGCAGTCTTACTGGTCAAGGGGCACAGGTATAACCCTAAGTCTCTGAAGGACTTTGGGGGAAACCTTCCTCCTCTCTGCTCAGAACACTGACATTTATGACCCTGATGACACTTAGAATAACACTGACTCCAAGGTCAGATATAAGGATGGGGGCTCTGGCTAGATTGCAAAGTAGCTCAATTCATTTACTTTCTCTCCTTCGTTTGGTGGAAACACTCTTACCGCCATGTCTCCCCTAGATCTGCTTTAAGGATTAAAAAATACAATGAAGGAGAATACATTTATGCTCTCAGAAAGATTAAATGGAGAGAGCATTGATACCAGTCCACTGGGATCAGGAACGGGTCCTTGTTCCCCTGTGTTGAAAATTAAACACCTGAGACAGGCTGAGGCAAGTGGAAAAGCAAGTTTTATTTAAGAAAGGGACAGAGACAAATTCCTCCTAAGTGGGGCCTCTGAGCAGACAGCCCATGGGAAGGGGTGCATCTTATAGACCCCAGAACCCCTCTCTTTAGTTATTGTCTTCTCATCCCTTCCCATGTACATGACTGGGAGCAGGGATATACGAAGGTTACTTGTTAGCAACCCAGAGTGCCCAGGAGCACAGCGGGGAAGTTAACAACCTTGTTCTCTCTTTGATAACCAACCCTCATCCTCTCTCCACCCCGTCATTCATTACCGACACTGATGCTGGACCTTCGCCCCTGCCTCGGCTTGCTGAGGAATGTGACGTGTCCTGTCTGCTTAGACCAGGCAGGGCTGCAGGCAGATTGCTTTTTGCAAAGAAAGCATGTGGGGGGTCAGTACAGTGGGCCCGCTTTATAGACGTTCCCACCATTGTCATCTATCTGTCCCTTTACAGGGTCACGGCCCATGAATTCTCTCAAGCAACCAGTAGGCACTGAGAGCCAACATGGGCCAGGCCTCGAGGCCCTGGGGTATGGCAACCCAGGTGGTCCTCACCCACCAAACTATCCCAGGCCGGGAAGAAGGCACCATGTGGGGAATGACTTGAAAGCAGTTGTGACAAACACTGTGGAGGAAAAACCCATGAACAGCAAGAGCTTCTGCTTGGGAGGAAGGCTAAATGTGGGTCCTGTCTTGACACTCTCCAGCTAAGGGATGGATGCTTGTGTGCGTCTCCATCACGAATCCCTTGAGCCTCGGTGTCCTTATCTCTGAAATGCAAGGGATTGGAGACTAGTGGGTGCATGAGATCATCAGCACAGACCCTGACACATCAGGAGCTCAGTGAAGGGTTCTTGATGATGCTGACGATAGAATTAGGAGGCAGATGATGATGGTGGTGACGATGACAATGGTGACTGAGGGCAACCATGGTGACAACGATGGTGACTGAGTGGTGCTCATGCCGGGGCATAACAGCTGGTCCTACTCTCCCCAGCTCAGAGGACCCCTGGGGCTACTCTGCACTGGAGTCTGGAACTTGAAGCCTCCTGCATCCATGGCTGTGGCTCGCAGGTTCAGAGAAAGGCAGCTGGCATTGCCAACTGGTTTTCTCCAGCTACATTTCTTCTGGCCTCTGTCATGCCAGCATCGCCTCCCTCTAAGGAAATGCCAGCCTCCTGGAGGTGAGCGGGAGCCCAGGGAGGTGGGGGTGGGAGGGAGCATTTCCAAAGGTCAGGGTGACTCAGCCAGCCTCCGGTGACAGGGAGGGTGACACTGTGAGTGCAAGGAACAGACCAGAGTTCTGTGCCGCTCTTCATCCTGGCTAAAAGCTTCCCTTCCGTTTACTTCACCTGTTCTGCGAGGCTCACGGGGAACACAGGTGCTGTCAATATTCAGCGGCAACTCATGGATCAACTCCCAATCCTCCGAGCAAACTCCTCCCTGTCTCCCCAGACAAATCTCCCTGGAGAGCCAAGCTGGAAGGAAAACTGGTGTCCAAAAGCCAAGGGTCTCCACTGGCCAGCCTTGCTTCAGGCCAGAGCCTGGGCGGGGGGAACAGGAAGTCCCACCTGGAGCTGCTCACTCCAGCCTGATGCTTCCTGGGGGATGTGCTGAGGGTAGAGCTGCCTCCTGAGGACAGGAAGCAGACACTGGGGAGGGAACCTAACAGATGAGACTGGACTAAAGTGGCCTAAACCGAGCATGTTTTGACATCGTCGATGTGAACCCCTCTGCTGGGGTTCCCCTCTGGGGTTCACTCTGTTGTCTTATGCTGGCTGATTCACACATGCAGGGGGTCTGCCTGGCCCTGCTAGACCCCTGAGTCTGGGCCCCTAGGCTGCATGATTTTAGGGATCCCTCTGCCTCTAGAATCCACGTTCTCCAAAAGATGAGCTGAATGAAGCCCCTGAGGACTACCAGGTGGACTCTCGCCCTGACTTTGCAAGCAAAGGGAGAGTTTGCCGCAGAGTCTCTGGCCTTCCCTTGGCTCATCAAATATTCCAACACCTCGTTCATTTGCTTTGCCTTTTGCCTGTGTGACAGGTAATGCTCCCTTGCCGGGGGGACAGTAGTGAACCCCCTGGCTGTTCTGTATCTGCTGGTGGAGGAGGGAGCAGAGAGAGGTAGAAACAAACTTAGGTCAATACAAAATAGCAGGTGCTGACATGGGCAGTGGATGAAAGCCTAACTCACTTCAGTGACTACATCAAAGACGTTCTGGTTTTAAAGAAGTGATCTTTAAACTGAGACAGGAAAGACTGAGTAAGAGTTATACTTAAAAGAGGAAAAGAAAACTATTCCACGACTCTAGATTAGGGGAACAGCACCAGAGGATGCTCCAAGGCAGGGAAGAAGTACTACCTGAGCCACTGTTACATTTTCTATGTTGCAATTTACATTAAAATGCTACATCATAAAGACTGCTCCAGGTTCCTACAAGTTAACTAATTCACCTCCTAGGGGAGGTGAGTTACTATCTGCAGCTCCTAATCAGGAACCAATGCTTCAAGGATTATAAACCAGGATGTGAACTGCCCTAATTTGGTATTAGCACCTTCAGAGGTGGTTACTTAGCACTCAGAATATCTCTGTGTAAATTTGCACCAGAGGGCTTTCCGATTTGCATAAGGACTGTTAGAATTAATTCTTTATGGGTGAAATAAATAGTGTTGGCATTCGAATCTGGCGTGCTCTACAGTCTAGGGTCTCCTTGCCCAGTGGGAAATCCAGCCCTGCACTGCCCAGGAGAACTTTCTGGATGGGAAAACATTCTCTGTGCTATCAAGTACGATGCCAGTATCTACAGGATGTTGGTGAGCACTTGGAGGTGCCGAGAGACAAGTGTGGAGAAACTAACTTTCTAGCTGTATTCTATTTGAATAATTTAAATTTAAGTGGCCACAGGTGGCCAAAGGCTACCACATGTCATAGCTCCAGAGCTGATCCTTCTTCCCACCTCTTTCTGGTGGTCCCGCCATTTGATTAGAACATAGTACTGACAAGTGTAACTTCTAAATATTGTCTTGTCTACCTCAGTGTCTTGACTTTCCAGGCACTGGAAATATTCTATAATATGGTCAATTTGTTTGCTTTACTTTTTAATATATGACAGGGAATGTCCACATGTTGGCTGAATTCAGTCCTAAATTTGCTTCCACTGTCACATGTCACAAGTTATTGAGATTGTAGAGAGGGGACAAGACTACCTACTCCCAGGTCCCACCTACCTCTAGCTATCATAGCAGGGGGTGGCTCAGTGGCAGAGTACAAATACTACTACTAATAATAAAGCTATTAATTTCACCAAAAGAATGCAGAAGAGCAAAGCTGAGCTAGGTTCACTACCAAAGGCCTAGGTTTCCTCAAATGCACGAAGCAAGAGTTTGAGTTAGATGGTTCCTGGGCACCCTTCCATTCCCTTGCCCTGGGAGCTTGTCTTGAAATCTGGATTGTCTAGAAGAGGCTCAACTGGGCCCCTGATTTTATGATATTCTGATGCCCAGATAAGTGGAGTGCCCTTCCCAGGTAACACAGCAACTTGGTGACTCAAGGGACACATGCAGCTGTTGCTCACGTCTATTTCACTTTACTGAAGGAGACTATGAAAACAGCTTCACTTTACATCAGATAAAATCAAATGAGGGGATTCCATGTGGGCAACCTGTCCAGTCACCTGCACCAATGAGACACGGCCTTAGAACTGGGGGATGGGAGAGGAATAGAAAGAGCAGAGAAAAATGTCAACCACCCCTGAGGACTCACTGTTGACGAAGCGGACTTCCCTGTCCCTTAACCTGGGCTTCTCATGTGACTCACTTTTGACAGATAATAGAAGATGTGAGTGCACATGAGGCAAGAAGGCACATTAGGACACCCACCCCATCCGGAGCTCTGCCCTGCTTGGGGATCTGCCCCAATCCCTCCACTGCCCAGGAGGATGAGGACAACATGGTCCTCATCCAGATCCAGCCCAGCCAACCGGAAGGCTAGCAGTCAGAAGGCTAGCAGGCTAGCCCAGGTGCACTCAGCCAACCCATCCTGCCCACTGCCGCATGAGCAGATGAAGCCAAGGCCACAGGGCCATGCTGGCCAACCAGCAGGTCCATGAGAATAAGAGCATCTTTGGAGCCAGGGAGACTGGGGATAGTCTGTTACATAGCCATTGTGGCCACTGCTGACTAGTGTGCTCAGAGGAGCCGTGACTCGCCCACAGCTGGACTCCTACTTCTGCAGGAAGAGAGACCACACTTCACCAGTCACCCGAACACAGCCTCTCTTCAGAGAGTCGGGGCACTGGATGCGACTTGGACCTGTGAAATGACCCGGCAGTGTCAGGTGCCTCCACTCCCAGACCCCACAATTAGAAGGGTGCGCATAGCTTCCTTGGTATCTCAATTTGTCTTGCAGCCATCAGAGTCCAAAACATGTGATAGCACCACAGATTGACACCCCCACCCCCGCAAGACAGATCCCTCCAACAGGAAGCTGCCAGGATTTGAGAGCCTCTGGTGCAGCGTGGCCAAGGGGGCCAGGCAGGCACTGCCTCTACTTCCCCAACAATCCCGGCTGGTCCCACTACCGAGTGTGTGAGCTCCCCGTGTGCTTGTCTTCCTAACAATCCCAGGGACAGAAGGGCTCTCAGGTAAGACCCAGCAGCGCAGTAGGGCCACAGCGCCTGTTCCCCTCAGGGCACAAATGAGAATGCAGTAAGCCTGATTCCAAAGCAGGGCCACAGCACCACTCAGCCAGGGACAGAGGACACCCAGAGACCCTACCCAGCAGCCCACCAGTGGGCAAGTGTGTGCTTCCCTGGGAACCCCGAATGCACCGGAGGGAAAAAGGGACAGTGCCTTCCTGTTCCTCTGACTTGTCCTTCTGGTTCCCAGGGACAGTCCAGGGCAGCTGTTCAGCTGCTCATGTCCATGAGTCTTCATTCAGACAGGCACTGCTGAGTTCTGGATTAGGTGGCCAAGGCGGGGACATTACCAAACCCTCAGCCACCTGCCCACCTGGTAATTCCAACTCATTCACAAGGAAGAAATTGTCATCCCTAATAGAAAAAAAGGCCGAATGTTTCCTCTAATATGTGGAAGCTAATTCATAATAAGGCAGGGGGGGCACTAGGGAAGAACAGCATTACCTTAGATTAGGTTGAGGGAAGTAAAGGGAAGGGAGGGGAGGGGATGTGGGGTAGGAAAGACAGGAGAATGAAGCAGACATGATCACTGTATGTGTGTATGTGACGGCATGACCAGTGTGATTCTGCAACATGTACACTCAGGAAAAGGAGAAATTATATCCCATCTATGTATATGCCAAAGTGCATAAATGCCTTCTACTGACATTATAACTAATTAAAACAAATTAAAAAAATTAAAAAGGAATCTTAGACTTAAAAATTCAAGAGAGAGCAATTGTTTTTTTAACAAAGCCACTGGACTCCCTGACAGGAGTCTAGCCAAACTTCTCCCACCCATCACCCTAGCTGGTGACCTCTCACCTCAGGAAGGTCTCTTCCCTCTGGTGAGTGTGACTTTAATAGGCACTGCACATAATGGAGGTGCAGGAGCAGGCCTTCGCCACTGCCTCCTTGGTCCCCAAGACTGGAGCTGTGCCCATTGCACAGATGGGAGGTGAGGTCCCAACTGCAGGGGTTGAGCCAGTGTGGGAGACATGTGTGTGTCCCCCAAGGAACATTCCCCTTCCTCTCCACGAGTATCCACTATCTCGAGAACAAATGAACAAGCAAAGCAGAAACTACGTCCCTGAGGGAATGTGGGGAACAGATCCGGCCAGGAGCACCGCACCCCCACCTCCAATTGCCACCACAGCCAGCAGCACTTGGAGACTGACACCCCTCCCTCAGTGAGGCCCAAAAAGCTCCGGGAGGAGCCCTAATGCCAGAGACACTAAAGTCACTCACACCCAGGAGTCAGCCCCTCGGGTGGCCACAGGGCTGGAAGCAGTCCTCCTGGAAGGGACAAGAGGTTCATCTGCAGAAGCTCAGGCCACACGGCTCAGGGTGTGGTGAGGGGCCTCACCTTGCCGTGGGTGGCACTGTGATCACCTGAGTTACTGGGATGGGTGACTGTCTCCGGCAGTAACTGAGCGGTGCCATGGCCCCTGAATCATGTTCTTGACCCCTGCCTCAGTTTCCTGTTTTCCCCGAGAGGCACTGGCCATGGAGGGTGAGGAGAGCATTCTGGCTTCAGGGGATGTGGATTTAACTCCCGGATCTGCCACTTGGCAGCAGCCGTGTTTCTTCCACTTTCCACTTTTGCCTGCAGTGGCTGTGAATGTGCGGAGCCAGCGCAGGGTGAGGGGGTGGGGCAGCAGTTTACTGCTCACATTTATCTGAACAGACCCTTTGCCCAGCCAGGGTTTCAGTTCACCTTCTGAAGCATCTCATTCAATCCTAATTACAATCCCATGCACTCTGGGGATGGTCCTGTTATTGACCCAGACTTAGACGAAAAGGCTCAGAGACATACACAGCTTACCCACAGTGCAGAGCAAGGAGAGAGCTGATCTGGAAGTCACACCCACTCAGTGCCATGCAGCGGTCCTCCCCAGGACCAGGGTGTTGGGAGAGGAGGCAAGAGAAAGGGACATTTAGCAATGTGACGGGTGGGGGTTGCTGCAGGTGTGTAGTAGGCGGAGGCCTGGGAGGCTACTGAACATCCTGCTTCCCACGACACAGACTTATGGGTCCCAGAACGTCAACAGTGCTGAGGACGAAAACTCAGGAGAGTGGAGGAGCACAGAGCAAAACTCACTAGGGAAAGTCACTGCCAGGGCTCCTGGGAGAGTCAGGTGCTGTGTGTGGGGACAACCCACGTCATAGTGCTTGGAGGGAGCTAAGCAGCCAACTTAGATCCGTGGGTGACAGATCTCACCACAAGGTGGCGCAAGTAAGTGGCCACGGTGGTTATGCAAAAGCGCTCCTGTTTTTCTTCGATTTTCTTTTTCGTTGGGATGGCGATTATGCTATTTTAACTGCTACAGCAGAAATACTCCGGGACTCATGTGTCATCACTTACATGGGTGAATTTCCGGGTTTTAACAGTTCCATCATGATCCTACAGTTAGGATTATTTTGTCTTTTGGGGAGTTTGGGGTCTGTGCTTTCTGCCCGCTGCCCTGAGCCCAGTTACACATCGGCAGGGTGTCCAAAAAATGCCTGTTTGGGCCCAGGGAAGGGGGGGGCATCAAGCTGAGCACAAAAAGTGAGATTCTGACTAGCAGACCTGGGAAGGCCAGAGGGTGAGAAGAAAGGCTGGGAAAGAGAGAGGAAGGGGAAGCAGAAGAACCCCCCTCCAAATCAGTTGATAAACAACTGCGGGGGGTGGGGGCAGGCAGCCACTGGCCGCATGGAAAGGATCACAATTGGGGAGCTGGGCAATGTGTGTTCAAGTCCTTGGCTCTTTCCCTGAGGGACTTTGGGCAGACCTGGCAATCACCTAGGGTCTCATCTGCACATCCATAATTTGACTTAACAGCACTTGCTTTGAGAAACTTAGGAATTTTTGCAGGAGTTAAGATGAGGTCATCAGCAAGAGACAACATGGTAGCTCTAGCAGGGCTGCAGGAGGAGGATGCTAGAGACTGGTCCTGAGGGTGTGTCCCTACTTTCTATTCTCCAGGCTCCCTCTGGACTGTGACGAGGTTCTCCTCACGGGGGCATTCCCCACAATACAGCTTCAATGGTGTAGGTTCTGTGAGATGCAGGAGCTCCATGACTTCCTTCCTACTTCCCAGTTTATGCTGAGCACTCACTGTAGCTCTGCTCTACAGGTTTGCAGGAAAATTAAGAAGGATATTTGAAGGAGGGCAACTGGCTGCTTTATGCCCTCAGAGGACAGAACTGACCAGTAGCAAACTGTACATGTTCAAGGTCTTCCTTCCCCACAGGTGGATTCACAGTAACCACACTCAAAAAGAATGATGTATAAGCCAGCATTTCAGCTGATTCCTCTACATTAAAAACAACTGCCAAGGATACCAAGTGTATGGTTAGATGTTAGGTGTCCCCCCAAAAGCTCATGTGTGAGACAATGCAAGAACATTCAGAGGTGACATAATTGGCTTATTCCCAATGAGTGTGTTAATCCCCTGGTAGGGGTTAACTGAGTGGTTATTACAGGCATATATGGTGTGGCTGGGCAGGGTGGGTCCCTGAGGGTGTGCTTTTGGGGTATATATTTTGTATCTGGCCAGTGGAGTCCTCTGCTTTCTGATCATCACGTCAGCCACTTTCCCCTGCTACTCTTCTGCCATGATGTTCTGCTTCACCTCGAGCCCTGAGGAACGGAACCTGCTGTCTATGGGCTGAGACCTCTGAGACCGTGAGTCCCCCAATAAACTTTTCCCCCTCTACAATTGTTTTTGTCAGCTCTTTAGTCACAGCAGAAAAAAAGCTGACTGACACACCAGGCGATCCTTTCATTGCCAGTCCCTCCCTGCAGACCAGCAGTAACTAGAGGTCTGTTTGGTGAGACCGGAGTACAAACAGGGACATTTATTTGAATATTTCCTGACTTCTGTAGCCTGACATTTCCGTGTCCACCAGAATCAGATGGGTTCTGTTCTTGGTCAGCACCCCGTCTCCTCTGGCCAGTACTCAGGCATGCTGCCCAGGCTGCTTCTCACATTCCTCCCAGTTGCTTCCAGTGCCCCAACTCCACTTCTGGTGGGCAAATTTCTTCCTCAGAGATGTCCCTCCCTTCTGGGAGTGACTCCTTGGTCCTGCTCTGGAAGGAGAGCCATTCTGCCTTTTGGGTCCTGGATCTCCTCCTCTGGAGGCTGGATTCTGGCCTTGGTTCTTCACATTTCCTTTGCAGCTTGGCCTGTGGGGAGGTTGGGCACCCCCTGTGCCGACTTCCCTTCTCCCAGCCTCCACTTTGGCCATTCTCAGTAAATGGCCATGGGCCTGTGGTGATCTGGAGTGTGATTCAACTCCCTGCAGTTTCCAGGAGCATCCCCCTCACATTATCTCTGAGGCTGTCCCAGGGTGTCACCTCACAGGGCAGTAAACAACAGGGAAGATTCTAAAACAGGCCTCTGGGCAGTGAACAGCCTCAGTAGACAGAAATTTCCTCCATGCTACCTCCTCTCTAAGTTATTTAAATATGAACTGATCTATTTATAGGAATGTCACATAGCACCTCTACAGATTGAGGTCAGAATTTAGAATGCTCCCTTCACCTGGCTGCAGGGCATAAATCACGGCTATAAAAAGCTCTCCCGGCTATTTGTTACTCTGCTGCAAGCTCGGTAGAGCCCTATGATGGCAAAGCAGCCGACCACGCCCTCCAAAGGCACGTGATCCTCAGAGGCCTGACCCAAGCGAAGCCAGCCACAATCCCCTGGCTCTGCGTCAGTGATTGGTCCAGGGACTGGCACGTGACACACGTCTGCCAATCAGAACCCTTCCCGGGGAATTTTCCATAGAAGTTGAGGAGGGAGTGCCTAAAGCAGGATATAGTAGAGTTCTAAGAGTTCTAAGCTGGTAGCAATTGAGTCTCCTGCTAGAGGGAAAGCTGGGCTCAAAGAAGGAAGGTGTAGCAGAGAGAATCAGGGGCCACAGGGAATGTGGTCCTGGTTTCCACTGAGCCAGCCCATCCCGTGATCTGGGGCCAGGAGTCCTTGTGCTCAACGGGGAGCAGGTGAGGATTCTGTCACTTGCAACCAAGGGCCCCTGGACCTCCGAGGCATGTTCATGTCCTACATATTAAGTGTCCTAGTCCTGACGTTGCCTCAGAAGACTAGAGATTTCCTGGTTCTCAGGTGATCCTCTTACCCAGGGCAAGTGGGACAATAAGGTAACAGCTTCTTGGTGCCCTGAAGCTGAGGAGCAGGGCTTTGAAAACAGGCTACCTGGGTTTGGAGGGCAGCACCTCTGCAGGAAAGTGGTAACTCGGTTCAGCACCCTCCTGGCTGAGGTTCTGTGTCCTCAACTGTAGGGCACTGAGCAGAGGCTCCATGAATGTTAGTTCCTTGCCATTCGAAAAGCAGCAAAAGACACACATCTGCCCCCAGGCTGCTCATCTGCAGCTAACATGTTGGCCTGGTGGAAAGATGTGTCCATCCAAAGCCAAGTGTCCACCAGCAAAAGATGCAGGAAGAGAGTTGAACTAAGGCGGGGGACCTGGTCTAGAACTGACTGGGAGACACAACCTCGCCTCTTGTAAGTTGAGGGGGCTGGGGGGGTAGCCCAAAACGCCCAACCCTCAAATGCTGTGAATTTTCAGGGCAACTGGTGAAACAGCTACAATTGTTAAGAGCTGGCGAAAGCCTGGCAAACTCTGCATTGCCTCATTGAATCTTCACCGCACCCGCCAGGAGAAACGTTTTCCTCCCCATTTTGCACAGAAGGAAACTGAGACAAAGAGAAGTGGAGTGGCTTGTCCAAGATTGAGCAGCAAGAGGGTGTTGGAACCAGGATCACATCCAGTCTGCCTTCAGAACCTGCACCTGCAGCTGGAAAGTGCACACACAGGCTTCTGTGCACGTGCACCCCTACCCATGAAGAATGCATTCAGACATGTGTGCCAGCATGCATGCACACAGTAGGCATTTGTACACTCTAATGCGTATGAGCATACATATACACAGACACACATTCCCTTGTGTGTCTAGCTGTGCTCACACAGTATACACATATACACACTCAGAGTTCCTGTGCACTGTTATGTGCTGCAGCTGACCCAGGGCTCCCCAGAGAAGAAAGACCAAGAGCTGCTTTGACCCCTTCTTTTGACCTCTGCCAAGCCTGGGCTGCCAGACTGTGGTGCCTATCTTAACAACATTCCCTGGCACCAGCCTCTCCTGCCAAGAACTGTCAGTCTGGGGCTGAGGAGTCCCCACCAGTGCACACAGGCCCAGTCAGGAACATTTTGCATCAGACAGCCCAGGGTTGGTGTTCTGAGCTCCCCTTTGTTCTTGAAGGATTGTCCTCAGGTGGCCTGGTAGCCAGGAAAAGTGCTGGTTTGGGAGGTGGGGCACCTTGATTCTGGTTCTGTCTCCTCTTTGGTACATCGTGCAGCCGTGGGCTCTCATTCTACCTTTCAGGGCCTCTGTTTCCATGCCCGTAAGATGGAGATGGGATATTTGGTTCCACCAGGGTTTTGGAACCTCTGAACCTTTAAAATTTAGGGCAAGAAAATTCCTTGTCCTTGGAACTGTCCTCTGTGATGCAGGATATTCAGCCTCTATCACCAGAGCTGAGTAGCAGCACCCACCACCAAGTTTTAACAATATCTCCAGGCCTGTCAAGTGCCCCCAAGGCGCAGAGTTGTCTCCAGCCAAGAACCACTGGGTGACATGATCTCCAAGGGGTTCTGCAGGAATGGGACAGGGACTACTTTGTACTTGCTTCCTCAAAAAACGGCTGAGAGCAAGAGTCAGAGGCAGTGAGTTTCCCATCTCAAGGGGCAAAGAAACAGGATGATGGCCACATGACAGAAATGCTAGAGAGGCAATTAAAGTTTGAGGTTAGGATTGGATTTGATGTCTCCTAAAATATGTAGTCCTGCGGCTCAGGAGGGACTGCAGTGAATTCAAAGCAATCTCATCAATGGTAACAATAAAAGACTCTGGAATTCTGGGAGTTGAGTCACTTTCGCCAAGAGGTCCAGAACATCCTGAAAATCATCCTTTTTAAAACGAGCCAGAGAATACCATGTTGTCCACCCCGTCAGACCATCTGGCATTTGATTCACTTGACTTAAAACAAAAATAACACCCACCTTCTTTTGTGTCCCTGTCTTAGTTTGGGTTCCTCCAAAAGGAGAGCCTGAGAAAACGGACTGGGGGTGGGCGGTTCATTTGGGAGGCAACTCTAGAGAGCATGAGTGAGGACAGGAGCCAGCTGGCAGAGGGAGGGAGGCAGGCACACAGGAGAGGCAGGGGAGATATGCTCGGTTCCCCTGAGATCACCTGAGATGCTTACAGAATCTTCCAGAAGGATATGCAGCCAGGGACAGGATCTGCAGCATTTACTTCCATCTCTTCTCTGCCATTGGTCGAGCTGGCCCTGGGGTCATCCACTGCCTACATTTGTGGACTGGATCTGCATTGCAGAAGTCAGTGAAGTCAGTCTGCCAGTGTGTACCTCCCCAAGCAGCTCCAGCCAACAGGAGATGATGGTGAGTGGCAGGGACATGGGACACCAAAGGAATCTGCAGCCACTGACTCATTGCCCCTCGTGTCCTCATAGCTCCAGACTCACAGCACTGCTTGCTCTAGGCTGTTGCCTCTGTGGTCACCCTAGGAGAGTGCCCCTTGCTCAAAACGCACATGGCTTCAAGGTGAGTCCATAACCCTGAGTGCTGTATTCAAAACCTGTCAGGATGGGACTGCACCCTGTTGTCATCTCAACCTCAGGCTGCTCCTCCTCCAACTAGAGCCCACCCCTCACCTCCTGTCCTCTCCTAAAGGCCGAGTGTCTTCCCTCTAGAATGAAGAAGGAGTTTGAATAAGTTTGCTGGATGCTTCCTGAAGCATTTTCTGAGAAGTTGCAGGCCTGGGTGTTGCTTCTGAAGAACATGCTCTGAAGCCTGATAGGTTTGAAGACACCCATCCTTGGACCCCTCTGGAAGTCACCTGTGTTCTCCAGGTCTGCAGAGAACACACTCAGATCAGTTTAAGAAAACCATGTCCAGACTCTACATCCACGGAAAACTTTCTTCGTAATAGCTAATAATATCTGAAGGAAGCGCGTGAGTCATGTTACCTAGATTTGGCTTTGGTTCCTTCCAGCTTGAGCATTCTGTGACCACCATCACCTGACGAACCTCAGCATGACGAGCATAGTTATTTGATTCAGAGCTTTCCACAGAGGAGGAGGCCGTGTGTCCCCCCACCATGCCTGGGGGTATTCGAGAACGGATGATCCTCAGCAAGTGCTGGAGATATTAATGTGGAGGGGGAATATGGAAATTGGAGCAGTCTCAGGGCCCCTGTGTGTGCATGTGGGAAAGATATGGAGCCCTGATGACATCCTAACTTGTATGGCTGCACACACTTCCTCCAATAGGACTCAATGATTTCAACAGGGTCTCAGGGAGGTTGTGAGCCCCCAGAAGCTGAGGACCCCTGGTGTAGGTGGTGGTCCAGACTGGTTGTCCATGAGAAGCACACAGCCAAACCCCATCAGCTCAAGGAGGACAGCACCAAGTCTGGGGTCATCCCTTACCCTTGTCAGAAGAGCCTTGGATACTCTCATTGTAGACTCATTATCTCTTTGACCTTTGCCCCATACTTGACTTCCCCCATTTCCTTATATGTCACCCGAGAACAGCAAAATGTAATTGTGAGGGTCAAAAAAAATGATAAAGACTTACAAAACATGCTAGTTTAATAGTGGTGAGATAATCAAACTACCCATAGAAAACAGGAAATCCTCACTGCTTAGTCTAAGAGGGAAAAGTGTTTCACCTTTGATTCAGATCAGGTGTATCCTGCCAGACAACCTGTGGACTACATTTTATAACTAAGCCTGTTCTTATTTTCAGAACTGCCTCAGGCATGGTGCATGGCTCACTGCCCGTGTGTCTCCGATAGGCTTGTTTGTCATTCTTGGTGCCTCCCAATTTCTCAGTGCATCCTGCTGGGGGCTCAGGGCAGAGTGTGCTCTCAGGCTGCCCTGGCCCATCTCACAGCCTATCAGAGCCGCACACGGAGCCTCCAGTAGCAAACCCCAGACACCCATGAGAGCTTTCTTCCAGGTGTTCTTATTTCTTGCACATAAACTAGACACAACCCATATACCTCCAAGAGTACTTGTAATGCCTCAAATAATATGATGTACGTATTATTATGTGACATGTTTAGAGTATAATGACAAGGAATCTGTACACGTTCGTACAGACACAATTATTTTCCTGAACATTTTCCCTCTGTGGTTGGTTGAATCTGCAGACAGGGAGCCCATAGATCCGGAAGACCAACGGTATTTTTCGACCTGTAAAACCCTCCAAATATATAAGGGATTACTATTGGTTTAGAACCATTAGAGGATTTTTGAGTCACTCATCGGTGACCCCTGATCAACAGGTTGGTCAAGGAGAAGGAAAACAAGGCGCTTCTGAAACCAGACCCAGTAAGTTTGTTAACAACTGGAGAGCGCTGACTGCCCCTGGATGCTTTTTATGCATCCCTTTAATCCTTATCACCAGTCTGTCATCCCAAGCTGCAGATAAGGAGAAGGACAGCCGTGAGGTTACTGGCCTAAGACACTAACTAAGGAGCTGCCAAGCAGGGCTCCAGAGCCCGGCCCCTCCTCACCCTCCAACAGCCTCCCGAGCATCCTCCACCCACCACGGGTTGACTGTCAGTTGTGCAAAAGTGACCCACATCCCATAGAAGCCTTACTTTGAATTTTGAACCTTTCCCAGGCTGGAAATACTATACAATAACTATCTTGCGATGCTGGGCAATGGTAGCAAGCTGCTGCTCCCAGTCAGGGGGCAGACACCAGGAGTAACTCTCCAGCACGCAGGTGCGGATCTGTGATGTCCGGGAGTTCCCTAGGTTAGGTGGGTGCCTGCATTTTCAGCTCACATCTCACCTGGCATGGGTTTCTTGGGACAATCACCATCGTAAGTGGAGGAGCACCTGGTAAGCACAGCTGACCCAGCAAGCAGCCCACCCACCAGGCACACCCTGCTCCCCTGCTGGGTGCAGCCCCACCCTCCCAGTGTCCTCCACAACAAGGCAGCCGGTGCTGGCTCCAGAACAGCAGTCTTTATGTCTCATGTGTTCCTTAATGTACTAATGTTTTTAAAATCAATAGATATCTTTTGTCCTTCAAGTCTCTTGGGGTTGAGGACTTGAAGTTCTTCCCTCTTTTGTTTCTCAGAATAGTGACTCTGCTTCCCAGAACCCGAGACTTTTGCTTGTGGGAAATCTCCCTGACACCAAAATAAGAGGACCTGAGTAGACCACTCACAATAAGGAAAAACCAAGAAAAACCAAAATATGCATTGAAAATAGTCAATGTGAATTGTAATCAAAGGAACAAAAAAGAAGTAAAACCACTTCTCATCTATAACATTAGAAAAGTCAAGGGAGCAGGAAAACAGGGTTCTCAAGGATTGGCTAAGGAACAGTGTGCATGCTGGTAATTTATATTTTGGAAAATTAACCCAGTTAAACTGTCTTTGGACCATTCAATTGTCCACTCATATGTGTTAAGCCAAGCTGTGACCCACACAGAACCCACAAGTTTTCCAGAAATATTTGTAATAATGTAATCGTGGGAAAGAGTAGCCTCCTTACACACAGCCAGGGAAAGACGCACCATGCATCCACTAACCTTACTTAAGACATTTATGTTGCAAATATTAAATAATAGCACTGTGAAATACTGATGTCTTATGTACATGAAATAAATGATATTTTCAATCATATGATGAAACATATGAAACATATGAAACATTCAGCAAACCCTCTAAAATGTTGATAGTGTTTTATATTCTGTGGGTAGCTTGGGTAATTTGCTTTATCAGTCATTGGTCATCACTTATTTTACAGTATTTCAAAGGGGAAAAATAACATAATTTTTAAAAAGTCAAAAATGTACTTGCAAACTCTACAAGACCTCTCTACATCTTAGTTCGGGTCTACCAGAAGACTCTAAACGGTGTCGATTAGAAGGTCACTTTTCTGCCTAAGGGAAACTTTTTATTCCTGCCACTCTCCAAATGCGAACTGCACCTTAAGGACCTGCCAAATCACTTGCAAACACTTACTGAGCATCAACCAACCTGTTCCAAAGCAGAAGCAGAAAGAAGAAAAAAGCCTGTACTTAAGAGTCCCAGGTCAGCTGGGAAAATCAGAGTCTAAATAAGCAAACAGGAAATGGTGACATGCTGGGACAAGTGCTCTAGTGCCTTCCCTGGGGAGGGGGGTGCTTGTGCTTCATTTCCAATAAGTCTCAGAAAGCACATCTGGAAGAGCTGAGCTTCCCAAACACCAGAACACCAGAAAGCAGAACACGTGAGCCGGGGTGCTTCAGGGACACGGGGCTCCCCTGGGGGAGGGCAGAGCATGAAAAAGAAGAGGCCAAGTTAGTGAGTGAAGGGCCTGCAAGCAGGAGAGCAGGTGTGCTGAGCTGGGGGCTTCTGACCCCCTTAGGGAGACCCGCAGTGAGGACCTGGTATTTCTATGAGGATGCAGTGCGAATCAGGGTTTTGAGACTAAGTGGGGGTGGAGGGTGGGGGGGTTGGCAAACACCTGAGTCTAGAAAATGTCACAGAGGTGCCCCTGACACCCTCTGGAGTCCAGGACCAAGTCAAGCAAAGACAGAGTACAGATTCAGAAGTAAGCCGCTCCTTAAACCCAGCTAGTCACTTGCAAGAGGGCAGCGGATGTGCTGGGCATCTCTGAGTGCCAGGCACAAACCTCTCAAAGTAACAGGAGCTCTGAAGGCCATTAGTGGGCAAATGGCAAATGTGTTGGGAAACAGCTGGATTGAAGGAGTCTAGCGCCCCGTGGTCCCCCCTCCTGGGCTTGTCCTCTTTTCTTCCTTCCCTTCCTACTTCCCAGAGCCAACTCTGTGCCTAGGACCAGGGAACTTCAAGGTGGGCTGTCCTGCTTTATTCCCAGGTGCCCCTATATTTAAGACATGGGTCTCTCAAAGAATCTGAACTCAAATGCAATTCTTTCTTTCTTTAAAAAGGTCCACGTGCATCACTGAAGTTTGTGTACTGCTCTCAGCTGGCAGCAACATAAATTTACCTCTTCATTGTGACCCTGATATTTGCAGAAAAATATTGTCCCCAAATGCCATTAGTTTCAACTCCTCGATCCATCTTTCCTGACACTTAGTCAATGATTCTCTGGCTCTAATTCATCACATCGAACATAATGCAAAAATTGAATTAAAACATTTCAGGGCAGGTAGAATAGGGATTGTGGCAAAGGATGTGGTTGGTGCTGTAAAAGGCAACACCAGGCAGATTAGCTGGAAATGATTCAGGGAGAAATGACTTTTGGCAGGAGAGGGCGACCACCCCAATCTTGGGATCCCAGTGTTTGCAACACATCTATGCAACACACAGCTTAATGCTCTGGGCTGTGATTTCTCATTATTTCCTTCAATGGATTGCCTAAGCTTTCTCTATCAAATTTACTTCTTCTCTATGAAAAAGTTTCCTATCATCCCAGGGGGAAGCTAGTCCTGTTTATTATCTGGAAAGTCCCATGAAGTAAAGTGGTGAGGGCCCAGGTTGAGTAACTGTCACTGCTGTTTTCTCAAATGGGGAAGATATAAGTGTGTTTAGCTCACCATCTTAATATTCTGGATCTAGGGCAGTTCCTGGAACAGAGTAGGTACTCTTTACTTAAAGGTTCATCAGATGGGTAGATGGGTCGATGGATGGATAGGTGGGTGGGTGGATGGATGGATAGGTAGATGGGTGGATGGCTGGATGGGTGGGCGGATGGGTGGAGGGGTGGATAGGTGGGTGGATAGGTGGATTGATGGATAGGTGGGTGGGTGAGTGGATGGATGGATGGATGAATAGATGGATAGATGGAAATATGGATAGGTAAATGGGTGGATGGATGGATAGATGGTTGGTATGCTAGAGTCAGCATGTGCTCATGGCAATAACTAGTACTTCTACTACTACTATTAACCATATAATAGCAAACATTGATAAATTACCCAAGCATTTTTTAAATATAGATTATTTAATTTAAACAACTCAACAGTGCTGTGAAGTATTATAATTTTCACTTTTTTGCAGAGAAAAAGAACCAAGTGGTAATTTGGTCAATATCATAGAGCTAGGAAGTGGCTGTCTTCTACTCTCTGCCATTATCTAGTGACAGGGAACAACAAAACAGAAGTGATCAAGGCTACTTAAATTCATAGTTCTGATACTCATTTTATTTTTCTTTGTTGATGTTTGTTCATTCTATTTCTTCACTTATTCCTATTTATTAATTTTTTATATCTGCAGACAACTATGGGGACTGGCATACAGTAAGGGCACAATAAACCATATCAAACAAACTAGTGGGCAAATCAAATGGCAGGTACAGTTTCTCCGTACTTGAGTGAGTGCAGAGAAGCTCACCTGTGTTGGGCCCTACTCTGTGCTCGACACGGTGCTAGATATATTACATTGTGAACAAATTTAATTCTTGCAGTAAACCTAGGCATTTCCCCTATATTTTACCTGAAAAAAAAATAGCAATGAGTGTGGGTGCCTATGCATGTTTTCCTAGCACACTAACTTCTTCCTGTTATTCTATAATATAGACCATGGTCAAAGGGGAGGGAGTTTCTAAAGGTCTCTAGAGGGGGATCTCTGTTTTATGCTTTTTTTTTTTAGGCTGTGAACAATGTGAGTTAAATTCCTCCATGTGCCTCATATTCTTCAGCTATAAAATAGACATGATGATAACATTATTATATGCCTGATGGTCATTGTGGAGCTAAATAAAGTGAATTTTGTAAAAGAATGAAAGCAGAATCTGGGACAAAATAAGCATTCAATGTTTGAATCTACTTGTATAGCCTAAAGAGTACCACTATGGGGCTGGGGATATAGCTCAGTCAGTAGAGTGCTTGCCTCACATGCACAAGGCCCTAGGTTCAATCCCCAGCACCCCCCACACACACACACACACACATAGAGTACCACTATATTTATATTAAGGTTAGTCTTATAGGTGAACTTACACAGAATTGACATATTTTGGACATCTTGACTTTTTAATTGAAGAGCCTAGAAGATTCTCTCATTTGTTGAGGCTTTTGCTGTGTACCTACAGAGTATTTTAAAGTTGTTTATATAGCTTTTGCATGCTTATTGGTAAGTTTATTCTTGGGGACTTTATATTACTAAGGTAAGTAGGTTTATTGTTTCATTATAATTTGTATGTTGCTTACTGCATACTTTTTGGCCTTGCCTTTTCACTGAATTTATTAGTAGTGTATTTTATTCCATTCAAGGTTTTAGGCATTAATTACATTATCTAAAAAATAATGATAATTTTTCCCTCTTTTCTAATTTTCATACCTCCAATTCCTTTCTCTTGCACAATCACATTGGCTAGTATCCCTACATAATACAATGTTACATAATAACAATGTTGACAGCCCTTTCATTTCTCTTTACTATGAATGCTTCCATTGTTTTCTTAGCAAAAGGGATGATAAATTTTAAATTAAGGTAAACACTCTTTACCAAGTAAAAAACCATATATTAATGCTAATCTTACTGGGGAAGAAAACAAAAAACTAGATGTTGAATTTTGCTGAATGCTATTTCAGCCTCTATCAAGATGATCATATGTTTGTTCTTTGTAGACCAATTTACTAAGATGAAAAAATGTTATAGATGTCCTATTATGTCCCAGGACAAATTCCATCTGATCATGAAATTTTCTCTTAATGCCTTGCCAAAGTGTTTGTTGATATTTTATATGGGATGCCTGTCATATTCAAAAGTGAAGATGGACTTTAGCTTTCTATTTTGGAGCAAATTTCATTGAGTTTTGGCATCACTATTTTGTTTACTTCATAAAAAGAATCTGGAATGTTTTCCTTACTTTTCTCTCTGAAATGCACATCTTGAAGGATGAGCAGGGTTTAACCAGGAAGAAGATGTTTGAGGGATAAAAGATGGAGATGTTACCTTTAAGGCACAAATATAAGAAACAAATATCAGTTTGTACAGAGACCTCTGAGACTGGAGGCACATCATGTAAGGACTACGCCCTTCATCTCTTTCTCCATCCTGATACCTATTCAGAGACAGCTACAAACAATTGTTTTCTCTTGCATATTAATCCACAGTGATTTCCTATTATTGGTATTATTTTTTTATTCATCATAATTTATGAGAGCTTCTATTTACTCCAGAGAAGCATTCTGGTGTGTAAGGAGTTGGACCAAGACATCTCACTAATAAATTAAGTCATCCACACATGTACTAAATCCCTCATTTGTCCAACATTAAGCCTATTGGCAAAACCTTGAAAATAAGATATAGGCCCTGCTTTCAAGATCTTAGACCCTAGTATCAAAGAACAATTGTAGTCTAGTCCCAATCTTCAGAGCTTAATAGCTACTAGATGAACTCTTTTTTTCCAAAATGTGAAAGAGTTTTCTCCAGATTTTTCTTGAAACTCCACTGCCTGCCAGCAAAAGTTCAAAGATAAAATCAGAAAATAAGAAGCATTACTAGGATAAGTTGGAAGCGACAGCACTTTCTGAGTTTTACATGTACTTTTGGTAGGCCCCGGTGTTGTGGGGTCATCTTGTACTTTCTGATAATAACTTTCTCCCAGATCTCTTGTCAGAACAAAATATACTCATGTGTCACTGTGCTCTGTAGGAAATGACACATCTCCCAGGAGCTCTGTCCCTTCCAGGATCTTTGAGAATCAGAAATTCCAGAGATTTAGAGTGTAGTGCTGGGTAAACAGCAGGTGCTTATTAAAAACTTCACTCACCAGCTCATATTTTGACATTTAGCCTCTTGAATCCTGACTGTGCAAAAGATATATGCTGCACCACCTAAAAGGGAGAGAATACCACGTCTTTGAAGGGTATCGTGAGTCACAGCACCCCCTTTCACAGGAAATTGTAGAACTGGGTAACAGAGTCAGTAAGAATCAACACACATGGGACTTGCTCTGTACAATACTGTGTTTAGTATGAAATGCCAGTTTTTTTCATAGCAATCTTATTTTGTAAGCATAATATTACCTAATTTTACTCTATTTTTTTTTTAGTTTAGAATGATCATAGATTTGCAGAAAATTAATGAAAATAATGCAAAAGTTCTCAAGTATCCACAATTAGTTTCCCCTACTGTGGACATCTTCCATTGCTAGGGTTCATTTGTCACAACTAAACTGACATCGGTACTTAATTATTAACCAGAGCTGTACTTGACCCAGATTTCACTGGTTTTTCCAACACTGTCCTTTTGGTTTCTGCCCCTGAGTCCCCTTCAGGAGTCCATATTATCTTTAATTGTGATTTTTTTTAATGTTTCTCTACACTAGAACACTTCCTCAGACTATGCTTTGTTTTGATGACCTCTACAGTTTAGGGGATAGGTCAGGTAGCCTCTCAATTTGGGGCTGTGTGATGCTCTCCTTGTGATCAGATGGGGTGATGGGTTTGGGAGGGAAAGTGGCATCCCTATTACATCATACTGGGAAAAATGCTATGCACATAACTGTCACTGCTGATGTTGACCTTGAACACCTGACTGAGATTGTACTTCTCAGATTCCCTGTGGTCAAGCTGCTGCTCCTGCTTTTCCTTCTCAACATACTGTCCTAATTGGAAGGAAGTCACTATGCACAGCCCACACCCGATGAGTGCGGAACGAGGCTCTGCTTCCTCAAGAGGGAGTCTCTACCTAAACTATCTGGAATTCTGCCCTGGAAATTTTTCGAGAAGCAGTAGCCTCAATAGCCATGAGCACACCTACCATCTGAACTGTGGTTTCTAACACCATTTTCTACTGAAAGAAGTAGCATCCCTTAGAGCAATGGTTGATTCTAGGACCAAGGTAGGGATTGTAAAGATGAGCCTGGAGCATCACAAGGAAGCAGGCAGGTGCTGAAACACACATGCATGCATGCACACACACACACACACACACAGCAGTGGGAATATGTCAAAGGTACCCTGGATCCAACTGAAAGAGCACTCAATGGCCCAAAATCTATCATGTAATATTAATTATAACTCAAAGTAAAAATAAATATTCATGATCCCACACTGACATCAATTAATGATTGTATTGCCTTTTTTAAGAATGAGGAACTATGGCTCAGCAAGGCTCAGTAACTTGTACAAAATCATGAGGGTAGAGCCAGAACTTGTCTTCTTTGAAGGGACAATCTTACACCAAATGCCAGGCATATGGTGTTATTCTCCTTGGGATGGTGGTGTGCGGTATTCAGGAAGGCACAGAGGATGATGAGGTGTTGTAAGTAACATTATTAGTGTCTCCCCCATCCACAGTGAGCTCCTCACCTGCACTCTCACAGGCCACCCACATGCTGCTTGTCCCCTTTCCTGGCAATGTCCCTCCACTAGTTTCCTTTGCTTGAATCCAAATCATCTTTCAAGGTTTGGCTAATGCCACTGCTGATGCCTCACCAGAATGACCCTGTCATTAAGCCTCTCTTAGTGCTTCACCTGGGGGCCCCTCTCTACCTACTCCTGGTCTCCAATGACTCAGATCCACAGTTTATGAAGCCCCAGAAGGGCAGGGACAATGGACCTCACAGAGCATGCATGGGAGATATGTCCCTTGCATTCATGCATGAATGAATGGTGAGTGAGTGAATGAATGGACAAGTGGCATTGTGTTTGTGATCCCTTTGCGCCCAGCACAGTGTTGGAACAAGACAAGAGCTTAGTGCATGCTTGCTGAATTGAAAGATGAATAAACCTTCTTGCAGAGACCTGACTATCATCTGGTAGCAGTGGTGGGAGGGGCAGCTGCTTGTGACCCTCTGGCAGCTGGCTCCCTCTGGCAGCCCCTCTGTTGGAGCCATTAGAGACCAGTGTTTTCTTCTTGGCCACAAATGGCCCCAATCAACTAGGAAGAGGAGATGAAGGTGCTCAAGGTGAATTTAGCTGCAGAGCAACCAGGGGTCCAATTACACAACTGTCACTCTGGGAACTACCCACTGAAGTCGGGCAGACTCTGGGAAGCAGGACCCACTGGCAGGAATGCCCTTCTCACTGGTTCTGCTGGAAATAACAACTCTGCTGTGAACAAGAGGCAGCACTTCCCAAGTGCAGAAGAGCACATCGATGCTCTGCACAGTGCTTCTCCTGCCAATCCCGCCTACTCCTCACCACCACACCCTGGGAGCTCATTCTCACCTTTTCTTCTTTACAGCTCAGGAAACCGAGGCAGAGAGAGGTAAAGTGAATTGGCCCAGAGCCAGTGCCTTTCTAAGCAGGGACCTGAGCTCCTGAGTCCAAGCCCTTCAGCCACTGCTCTGGGTCTCTCTGCCCTTCCCAGTTTGCAAATCCTGCATAGCATCCCTCATTTGCCAGCTGCCACCACTCATCATACACAGCCATGTGTGTCACTGACAGGGACATTCATGCAGACAGGAACCTTCCCACAGCCTCGCCTTATCTAACCCTCCCTCGCCTTCCATGTAACTGTCCCCAGGGCAGGACCTGCACTCTTTCTCCCCAGTAGGCACCTGATACACCCTGGGTGACACTGGTTCTCTCGGAGTCCTTCTTTCCTGTCTTCCTCTGGAGTCTGCCACTATGGGTGGAATTGCAATGTGATCTACTGAATCAAAGAGCAAATGCTTAAAATTTGGGTAAGTGTCTCTCTGAAACCCAATCCTCCCTCTAAGTGGGACTAATGGTCAATCTCCTGACTGTTGAATACATGCCACGAATTGACTGAGCACTATCTGGGTTCTGAGGTGCCTGCAGCCCAGAGCAACAGAGAGACCATCACCCAAAGGCTTCAACTGCATATGGTGAGGGGAAAGAACTCAGGCATGGGAAGGATCACGGAACACAGCAGGGGATAGAATACCACTAGCCTGGGTCATCAGGAAGACTTCTTAGTGGAGGAGGTGATGAACCAAGTCATCAAGGATGAGGTGGAGATGACCAGGTGATAACTAAGTCTCACTGGTCTCCATGGAAGCAGGATTCGTCAACACCTGGCCCTCTGAGAGCTTGCTCTGCTGCCAGCAGGAGGAAGCATTGACAGAGGTGTCCCAAGACTTCATACCTTCTGAGGATCCCTATTATAAAATCAACACTGTCCTCCTTAAAAAAAAAAAGGAAGAAGAAGAAGAAGAGGAGGAGGAGGAGGAGGAAGAGGAGGAGGAGGAGGAGGAAGAAGAAGAAAAAGAAGAGGAAGAAGAAAAAGTAGTCCTGTTCCTTTAAGACTCAGGAAGCAGAGGCTTGATCCTCCCAAGAGGTGGCTGAGATGTGAAGCCAGTAATTCCAGTGCAAATATCAGCACAGGAGGCTCCTGATCCTTCCAAGCTCCCTTCTGTGCATGGCAAACATAAGATGCTGGGCCCTCTGGCTCACCCTTCCTTTAGCTCTGACCTGGGATCCCGTCCTGAGAGCTACTCCAGAGGGATCTGTAGGCATTTAGGACATTGCTTTGCACATGGTTGGTACAAAGCCCCATCAAGCCTGGAAGACAGAGTCCTCCAGGAGCATTTCATCCCTGGCCTCCCACTGCTGCTCGCTCCATTCCCAGCCCCAGGGGCCTGGTGCAGACCCTCCTGCAACACTGTCTCTAGCCTTTGAATGGCTTTGCCCAGGCCCCATCATCCTCATTCCATTTCTTGGATGTTGCATCCTAAAACACAACCTTCCTTTTCTTGCTTACCCCACCCCGTGAGGCAGGGGGCTTTTCTTCCTATGGCTGCAGCTTCACAATGGGCTCTGGACTCTCGCCATCTCCGACACATCTCTCCTCCATACTCATGAGCTAAACGTCTTTGGCAGTTCCCGCCCCGTTTCCAAGCCTTCAGCTCCTCATCTGTAAGCCCACGCTCTGCTGGTACCAGTCCCCAGGGCCTCCCTGAGATTGAGTGAGTGAAGACAAACACATCTGGAGCAGAGCTCAGGGGTTGGTTGAGGTCTTAGAGGCAGAAGTGCATGGCCAATGCAGAGCCTGGCTCCTAGAAAGGAGCTCAGCTGTGGTGGGCCAGGCGCAGGGGGAAAGAAGGAATGAAAGAAAGAAGGTAACGTGATTTCTAGTCGCCACGGCCATGGTCTCTAGTCAGAGTCCCCAAACTCCCTTTGAGGTGGACACCCAGGTATTCTTTTATAGCAGTACAACATGCACTAAGAACTTTCAGGTGTCTTAGTGCATGTTGTACTACTGTAACAGTAGTATAACTACTATCACCTTTCTCACTCCTGGAAACAAGCTCAGCAAGTATCCACTTCACAGTGGGCCCAGTGCCCAGGCAGGCCCAGGGAGACTCGCTGTATGCAAGCAGTAGAATGAGCTCAGGTCATGCCAACATCCAGGGCCTACAACATCAGCAGTGGATGTTGACAAGCCAGCTACCTACAGCTCGAACAGATTGGAGAGGGAGGCCAAACAGGTGGCTGCAGACTTACACCTGGGACAAGGCACTTAACCCCTGAAGCCTCCATTTACTTATTAACATCAGTGGGTAAGTCATGAAATACTTAATACAGAGGCCTTTTGTGAAATTAACTTGGGAAGATGGGCCCTGGGAGGCTGCCACATACTAACAGGACATGCTCACCTTCAGGTGTCTTAGTACATGTTGTGCTACTATAGCAGAATACCACAGATAGGGAAATTTATAAAGAAAAATGTATTTTCCCCAGTCTTGGAGGCTGGGAAGGCCAATGTCAAGGTGCTGGCCCCTGGTGCAGACCTTTCTGCTGTGTCATCCCATGGCAGAAGTCAGAAAGGCAAAAGAGTTTTCAAGAGAGCAATATGGGGCCAAAATAGCTCTTCTAACAAACTCACTCTCATGGTAACTATCCTACTTCCAGGATAACAGACCCATTCCTGGGATAATGACATTAATACAGTCATGAGGGCATCCTCATGACCTTGCTACCTCTCGTGAGGCCCATGTCCCAACCCACTTGCACTGGGGTTAAGTTGCCATCATGTTTACTTTGGGGGACACCTTCAAACATAATAATATGATGCATCCCCAAATAAAATTCTTAGAATGACATAGTTCAAGTGCTTTCTCTCTGCCAGGCCAAGAGCTAAATGCTTGTCAAGTATTTATTTGTCTAATTCTCATGCCAGCCCTACATGGTGAGAGGTTGTAGGTCATCTCCATTTTACTCAGAGGAAACTGGGGAACAGAAGGATCAAGTCACATGCCCAAGGTCTCACTGTAAGCAAGTGCCAGAAGGACATGAAAGAACTGAGTCCCCAGGAACCAATGTAGATTCTGCCTCGACTTACTGACCATGTTTTAAGACATTAAGGGTTGCTTGCTTTCTCTCCCCACTCTTTGATGTCCCTGCTGGACCAAGCTCAGTGCCTGACACATAGCATGCAGCCAGCTCTGCTAAGAACTGTCGGGAGCCAGCAGCTCACCAGGACTCCCACATTCCCCGCTCCCTGGAGGGTTGCCCCAGAGAGAAGCTCACTGATGGCTGTGCTTTCTCCCAGAGCCCCTGTAAACCACAGCACCTCCTCAGTTGAGGGTACTTCACCAGGTGAGCAAACCCCCTTCTCGTGGTGAGCATTGGCACCCCAGCCTGCTGCCTGCTATGGTCAATGCATTCTCCATCACCGTCAGAGGCCACCCTACAAGGCAGAAGGGGACAGGGCCTTCTGGGCACTCTCATGGACCAGGGCCTCAAACACCAAACACTTGCTCATCCATAGGCCCAACTTGTCCAGGTAAAGGACTGCACGGGCTCAGGACTCACGTAGAGCCGGGCTGGAATCTTGACCTTGCCCTGACTTGCTCTGGGTCCTGGGGGGAAGCCACTTGCTCTCTCTGAGTTTGTCTGCACAGCTCTAAAATCCAAACCTACCAACTTCTTTCTCATGATGGAATTGTGAAAACAAGAAAGATAAAGTACATAATGTCAGACCCAGGGCCAAGCACCTTTGGAAACTATAAGTTGGTAATTTCTAGAACAGAGTGGAGAAACTGTTGAAGGATGTTTGCTTTGGGACTGGTCCTTAGCCTCCTATCCTCCTCCACTCCCATCTGTCCCCTTCTACACAGGGTCCATGATAATACTGACCTTGCTGACATCCATTGTCACACGTCCCTCCCAGAAAACACGTCTTTGCTCCAGTGGTTTGCAAAGTCTGAGGTCTCAGGATCAATTCTCACTCTTAACACTGTGTCTCTCCAAGAGCTTTGGTCCTGTGAACCCTGTCCAGTGCCATTTGCTGTGTTAGAAACTAACACTGCTATATTTTAAATGTAACTCAATTCATTTAAAAATAACCATGATAAACTCATTCTATGTTAGCATGAGATTTTTTATTTTTGAAAAACTATACTTTCCAAAATAAATAAGAACTACAAAGAAGAATGACACTGTTTTATTCTTTTGGAGATTTCCTGAAGGTCTGGATTACAGAGGAGACAGCTGGGACTCTTCTCTGCTTCTGTGTTCCGTCTGTCCTGATGGCTCTTGCCATGTGACCTCTGAAACTCTACTGTGCCCCCACTTCAGCCCTCCCTGTGAGAATGCACAGCCACTCCTCCCACATGTGTCCTTGTCTGTGTGAGCCCCTCTCCCAGAGATGTCACCTCAGCCTCTTCCCCTGGTCCACATCTTCCCAGTTCTGGAGAGCCACTCAGGCATTGCATCCTGCAGGATTCTCCTTGACACCTCCCCAGCCCTGCAAGCACTCCCTCGGCATGGGCCCTCCTGGCAGGCACCACGTTGCAGTCGATTATCCAGGTTAGGGATCCGTCTCTTGTACTGACAAGGCCTCTAGGAGTCAGGGGCTGTCTTACTCCCCTTTGTCACTCAGCAGGAGCCCTGGCCTATCTTGTGCCAGATCCTCATGCAAGATCCATGTGGATACCTCCTGGAACTTACCTAGCATGCTAACTTTATTTCCTCTACTTAACTTCATTTGACCAAATTCCCATTCCCACAGAGATCACCCTGATTCTTCAATTTTGAAAGACACACTTCTTCCCCCCACATTATATTTCTCAAATATAATGACTATCTTCAATGGACACATACATTTTATGTTTTTGATCTTTCTCTTCTTGAAAAGTTGTAGTTAAATGGATGACCTCTCTTAGAATCAGCAGTATTTTACTCCACAATGAGTATAATTGCCCTATTACGAATTTCAGGCTGGCAGTCCACAATTGTGCATTTAATCTAGTGCTTCCCCAAACCACTCACACTGCGCTCCCAATAACCCACCCAGCCTGGCTACAATATTCAATGGTCTCATTAACTGGGAGAGATTTCTGTCAAGGAGAAAGGAATGGAAGAATTGCAGGAAGGAAGCCTACGTGCTGAGAACCAAGAGAGAGAGAAGGTGGCCCCAGCATCAGGAGACAAGTCCCCCCAGCACCAAGTCTCTTGATCTAGAAAACACATTGCTTTTGTGCATGTGACACATAAACAGTTGGTCCCAAACCTTTTGCTTTTGAAACTTGAAAATGGGAAATTCCATGTACACATCTCCTGCCATCTGACCAGCTGCTTCCATTCCCCGACTTCTCATCTGGAAATCCCGGCAGGGTATGTCTCCTTATTTTGCTGGGGAGAAGTTTTCAGCCCAGAGAGGCAAAGGACACAGTCTTAAACAAGAACAGACACCAGAACCCAAATAGCAGAGCCCCAGTCCTGTGCCCATGGTCAGGACTCTACTGTGAAACTGTCATAATCTCACAATGACTAGAAGGAACAAGCCAAGGGAGAGTGTGAGGAAGAAACTGAGCTACTTAAAAGAATGGGAGGAAGGAATGGAGACAGGGACAGGAGACTGTGGTGGTGAATTTTGTGTGCCAACTTGACTGGGCTAAAGGGGCCTAGATAGTTGGTAACATATTATTTCTGGATGTGTCTGTGAAGGTGTTTCAAAGAGAGGAGCATTTCAATCAGTAAAGGTGGTTGCCCTCACCGATGCCGGTGAGCTCATGCAACCACTGAGGGCCTGAACAGAACAAAGATAAAGGAAGGGAAAGTTGCTCTTTCTGCTCCAGCTGGGACATGCACCATCCCCTGCCCTTGGACATCTGTGCTCCTTGTTCTCAGGCCCTAACATTTGCACTGTGGTCTCGTCATTGGTCTTCCAAGGTCTCTGGTGCCAAGACCGCAACTAGAAGGACTCCAGCTTCTTGTCTAACAAACTTCTTTGGTTTGTTTGCAGGATGGGAGATCCATGGGCTTCAAAGGAGATTCCTTCTATTCCCAGAAAGTGACTCTTGACCCAAGCTGAGGTGAGTTACACTCATTCCATTCTTCTTGCTGACTATTGGCTTATGGTGGGCATATTGGCTTGTTGTCAATTTGGGGCAATAAGGCAGAAGGTGGGTAAAGATTTTTCTAGGTTTGCAAAGGAGATCTGAGAGAAGAAACAGACTCTGTTTCCTGTTTCTAAATGTACCAGCACAAGGATGTGATGTTTGGAAGGGTAGCAGACATTTCAACCATGAGAGCAACTCGCAGTTGACTTCAAGAGAATTACTGAGTAGCCAACGGGAGCCAGGCAATCACTGAACAGCCAACCTAGCCAAGCCATGATGTCTTTTTCTGTGTAATAACAAGAGTTCCTCGTGTACAGGTCCCCTTGGATTCTGTTATTTGCAGCCCAAACCATCCTATTTATGCAGTTCCTAAGCATGACCTTATATGTTTGCTTTTCACTGTCTCTGTTGGGGGTGGGTATCTCTACACATCAATGAATAATAATAATAATTAATATCTATGAAAGACTGACCTCTTCCATAAGGAGTATAGTCATCCCTCTGTATCTATGGGGGATTGTTCCACAACCCCCACAAAGATCAAATCATCCAATGTTCAAGCCCCTCATATAAGTAAATATTTTCATATAATACATACATACACACATCCCCCTGTATACTTTAAATCATTTCTAGGTTACTTATAATACCTAATTCAACTAACTATTATATTGTTCAGAGAATTATTCCAAGAAAAAGTCATATCTATTCAGTAGAGATGGATTTTTTTTCCCCAAGTATTTTCTACCTGTAATTGTTGAATCTGTGCATGCAGAACCCACAGATGCAGGCAACCGCTGCACTTAAAAAAAAAAAAAAAAAAAAAAAACATTAATGGATCTTTCATTTCTAATTCTCACAACAAATCTATGTGGTCAAAATATTTAGTCCAATTTTTTTTTTTTTCTGATGAGAAAGAAACCAAAGCTTGGAAGAAACAAATAAAATGCAAATGAGGGACAGTGAGTGATGCAGGCCACTCAGCTGAGCTGCTTCTCCACAGCCACAGCCCTCAGGATTCACCCCGTCACTGGGAACAGCACCAAACTCTCCCATTTTCTGTGTGTGAACTACCACCCCTCGCAGCTGGCCCACATCCAGCAAGGTGAGGTCTCTCTCCCTCCTCCCTCTAAGCCCTTCCAGCAGGCTCTCCAGGTTCGGCATCTCCTAATTACCCTGATTCCTAAAATTGCGAAACAATAATATTCTCCAATTGCTTCCTCCTGCAATTTCATGTAACAGGTCCCCTCAAAAGAATGTCCTTAATTTTAATTGCATATTATGTTCCCTTTCTGAGGGCAGACAGCTATTTATTCATCCAGCTAATTGTTCAAGAGACAAAGACATGGAACATATCACACCAAATTAAGTATTTGCTAGTTGCTGTTACTGCTGGGCTGCCTTACATTCCCCTGATTTTTCTTCTAGGAGCTCCTAAGGAAATCTTGGCATTGAAAAAAAAAAAGCATTATTTTTTGGCTTAGCCTACCTATGATTATACAAAGACCAACAAATCCTGGAGCTGCATTATTACTGGTGATGATGATAGTAATTAAGACAACGTATGGATGTTCAGCCATATGTTTTACCCAATGAGAGGAGAAAAAGGAGTAGAAATGGTATTTACCAAATACCTACTGTGTGCCAAGCATTGGGCTGGGCACTGGAAGAATCAAGCGGTTTGTTCATCCTTGTTTAGGAACTCCTTCAGAGCCGCTGTATTCCCACTTTGGCTGAGGAGCATTGGAGGGTAGAGAAGTGAAAGGAATTCTGTGCACCAGGCAGGTTCTCTGCCGAGCATTGGAGAGTGGGTTTGGAACCCAGGCCAGTGGAAGCCCCAAGTGCAAGCTCTCAGGGGCTCCAGGAATGGAGGCCCCTCCCAGCCTCACCTCTTGTAGGTGAGAATAAGGACAGATTTTCCATCATTATGTCATAGAAATGGTTAATTTTAGACAGGAAGTGATTCTCCCAACTTTGGAGGCTCAAGGTGAGTGTCAGAGGCCGAAAGGGAGATGCCAGTCCTCTTACAAACAGACCCTGAGACCTAGAAGCTTCCTCACTGGCTCCCCATGCTGCCCTCTGGGACCTGGGGACACCAGGCCCAGGCCTGCACACTCCCTGGATTGTGCCTGTGCCCACACTGCCTCCACACACACCCAGGGCTCCAGGAGCTCATTTCCAGACCTAGGACTAATGGTCGACTTACTGGGGAGTGATTGCAGCTGACAGAGAGGAGATGCCCAGAGGGGAATCCTAAGCTCCCAGATCCCGGCCTGATGGGCCTGCCCAGGGCAGGCTCTGTGCAGACAGAGATGGGACAGAAACGACTCTGCAGATCTCCCAGCCACAGCGAGTCCCAGATCATCACGACTCACCACCAAGGCGTGGCCATAAGGGAGAGGGGCGAGAACCAGTGCTTCCTCTCTACAGAAGGAGCAACGGAAGCAAAGGACTTGGAAGCAGGAAGAGCACCTGCATCTGGAGAGGTGTGAAGAAGCATGGAGTGAAGGAAGACGGAGTCAGAGCTGCCAGAAGCCTAGGAACCTGCAAGCAATCATCAGTGCCACCTGTGCCGAGGGTGTCATATGCACATGTCAAATCCTCCAGCATCCCCACAAGTTCAGTCCCTCGTTCCTAGCTTTACAGATAGAGAGCCTGAGCCACAGACAGGGTGAGTCACTTGTTCAAGTCTGCACAGCTGAACGGGGCAATGCCAAGATTCAAGCCTCGATTGGCTCAGTCTGACACCAACATTCACTCCCTGTGTCAGACAGCCACCAACAGTGGCCCAAATTTGCATTCATGGAAATTTTGCAGCTGAGACATACCAGTCCCTGATACCTGCACCTGACACATCCTCACACTCACCAGACCTTTTGGTTCAAGGTTCATTAATGGCGCAGGTTTCCACTAAGAGGGGACAGCACTTCCCAAAGATGTTGCAACTGGTGTCATGACCTACAGAAGTGTTAGAGCTCCTAGGTTCCAAAAGCCCAAAAGGTTGGGAGAGAGTGGGAATGTGATCCTGGAAGAGGGGAGGACTTTCCTGTAGATGGGAAATCTCTAGGTGAAAGATGTCAGAGTCCAAATGGAATCGCTTCTGTCAAGTCCTAACACAAATATGGAATGAAATAAATACAGCCAGGAGGTCATGAAGGGCAGGACCTCATGCACACATGCCAGAACATGCCAGAAGACAGTGCAGGAACCACAGGCCTACACAGAGCCCACTCACACACACAAAAACACCTCTGCAGGCATCTTTCCAGCCCCTGCCTGTCCAACCTTGCAGGACACCACCCTTGGTACTGATGGTTGAACTTCCTTGTTATCAATCCTTGCAGCTGGGGATTTTTGTTTCATAATGACATATGTGATTCTCTTCAATTCCCCTTTAAACCTCGCATCTTCCCTGCCCCTTTTCAATAAGCTCCCAGTTTTCACCTCAGATGTAGTTTTGAATGGCATCACTCTGGTTTATTCCCTTATAAAATAAAATCATTATTTTTCAGAGTCTCTCTGGTTTTTACTCAAATGTTGACACCCTGTGGTGCAACCTCCTGCAAACATGCTACCAGCCTATAGCTAGAGCTCCTTCATTCAACAAGCACTTACTGAGCACCTTCTACACACTGGGTACCATGCTAGATGCTTGGGATAATCAGCAAGCAAAACAAATGTTGGCTTTGGGTGCTGACACTCCAGTGGTGGGCATAGAAGCACCAAAATGCCATCAGTGTCCCTGAGCCCGAAACCATAGCAGTGAAGCTGGAGCTGAGACACACTGGGGGGAACTTTCCTCCCCTTGGCTTAGCCTCCTCCATGTGCAACTGGAGGATAAGAAAGGCCTGTGGGCTTGACATGAGGCCAGGCTGAGCCAAATGTTGATCCATGATGTGGAGAAACAGGGACAGAACAGCCTGGATGTGTGGGTGGAAGCTGCTGGTGGGCAAATCCTCTTTCTTTGCAAGCCTGGAAGCCCACAGTGGGGGTACCCTCCCCACCTGCCTCGGTCCATGGCCTTAGCCAGGCAGAGCATGTCCCCATCATTAAAGAGCAGGGCAGGACCCTCCTGGGACAGGAGGACAGGAGGGCAGATTGCCCTCCAGAGCTGGAGAACTTCATGGTATTTTCTTTTTATAACAGCTTCATTGAGAGCTGACTTACACACTCTAAAACAGTACAGGGGTTGAACCAGCTCATCATGACAGTTGGCTTTCTGAAGGAGGAAGGCAGACAGGACACAAGGTCCAGTGCAGAGATGCGCCTTTAGCCTCAAGAGAGTTGGGGTGGACTTCGGCCCTGAGCTGCTCATGTGTTGGGACAGGGGACAAGAGGAGGGTAGCAAGGCAGCCAAGCTTCTACTAGGGAAGAGCCAGGGCCAAGGACCCAGAGGGGTCGGCACCCAGATCCTGGCTCTGCCTCTTCTCAGCTCTGTCAACTTGGGAAGTGTGACCCTCTCTGAACCTCAGCATTCCCATTTTCCTCCTGGAGAATGGAGCTGGGCAAGCCCCTGCCTCAGAGGGCAGCTGGGAGGAGGCTGAGAGAGTCTACAGCATCAGACCCGGTCCCGGCTTCCACAGCATCCAAAGCATCTACTTCTTCCTAAAACTGGCATTTGAAGTCGAAAACAGAAACATTGAAACTTCCAGCCACTCCATGCCTTCTTTCCTCAAGATTCTGGCAAGTCTGCTTTGAAGACCAGGTGTGCACCTGCCCAGTGAGGTTGCAGGTGAGGGGGAAGAAGGGCACAGGGACAGAGGGCTTCCTCCAGCAGCTGCCCAGCAGCCCAGTCAGCGGGAGCTGGGAGATCACATACATCTTCTAATAAAAAATGACTTGTCTAATATGAGATAACTGTAATTGTGTGAGTTAGTCTTTGTGTCCTCTATTCTGTACCATTGGTCTACAAGTCTAGTTTGGTGCCAATACCATGCTTCTTTTGTTACAGTTGTTCTGTAGTATAGTTTAAAGTCTGGTATAGTGATGCCTGCCACCTGCTTCTCTCTTCTTGCTAAGGATTGCTTTGGCTATTCTGGTCTCTTATTTTTCCAGATGAATTTTATGATTGCTTTATCTATTTCTATGAGCAATGTCATTGGGATTTTGATTGGAATTGCATTAAATCTGTATAGTGCTCTTGGTAGTATGGTCATTTTGACAATATTAATTCTGCCTATCCAAGAACAAGGGAGATATTTCCATCTTCTAAGGTCTTCCTTAATTTCTTTCTTTAGTATTCTATAGTTTTCATTGTAGAGGTATTTCACCTTTTTGGTTAATTCCCAAGTTGTTTTTTGTTTTGTTTTGTTTTGAGGCTATTGTAAATGGAGTAGTTTTCCTTGTTTCCCTTTCAGACGATTTGTCACTGATATACAGAAATGCCTTTGATTTATGGGTGTTGATTTTATATCCTGCTACTTTGCTGAATTCATTTATTAGTTCTAGACATTTTCTGGTTCAATTTTTTGGGTCCTCTAGGTATAGAATCATATTGTCAGCAAATAGTACTAATTTAAGTTCTTGTTGTTCTGTCCATATCCCTTTAATTTCTTTCATCTGTCTAATTGCTCTGGCTAGTGTTTCAAGAACTATTTTAAATAGAAATGGTGAAAGAGGGCATCTCTGTCTTGTTCCCATTTTTAGAGGGAATGCTTTCAATTTTCTCTAATGATGCCGTCCTGGGGCTTAGCATAGATAGCTTTTAGATATATTCCTGTTATCCCTAGTTTTGGAGAAAAGATAGTCTCTTCAACAAATGGTGCTGGGAAAACTGGAAATCCACATGCAACAAAATGAAACTAAACCCCCTTATATCTCACCATGCACAAAACCAACTCAAAGTGGATCAAAGACCTAGGAATTAAACCAGAGACTCTGTTCCTAATAGAAGAAAAAGTAGACCCAAATCTCCATCATGTCGAATTAGGCCCTGACTTCCTTAATAAGACTCCTATAGCACAAGAATTAAAATCAAGAATCAATAAATGGGATGGATTCAAACTAAAAAGCTTCTTCTCAGCAAAAGAAACAATCAGTGAGGTGAATAGAGAGCCTACAGAATGGGAGCAAATTTTTACCACACGCACATCAAATAGAGCAATAATCTCTTGGATATATGAAGAACACAAAAATCTAAACACCAAGAAAACAAATAACCCAATCAATAAATAGGCCAAGGAACTGAACAGACACTTCTCAGAAGATGATATACAATCAATCAACAAATATATGAAAAAATGTTCAACACCTCTAGCTCTTAGAGAAATGCAAATCAAAACTACTCTAAGATTTCATCTCACTCCAGTCAGAATGGCAGCTATTAAAAATACAAACAGCAATAAGTGTTGGCGAGGATGTGGGGAAAAAGGCACACTCATACATTGCTGATGGGATTGCAAATTGGTTCAACCAATGTGGAAAGCAGTATGGAGACTCCTTGGAATACATGGAATGGAACCACCATTTGACCCAGCCATCCCACTCCTCGGTTTATACCCAAAGGACTTAAAAACAGCATACTACAGGGTCGCAGCCACATCAATGTTTATAGCAGCACAATTCACAATAGCTAAACTGTGAAACCAACCTAGATGCCCTTCAGTAGATGAATGGATAAAGAAAACGTGACGTATATACATAATGGAATATTACTCAGCATTAAAAGAGAACAAAATCATAGTATTTGCAAGTAAATGGATGGAGTTGCTAAGTGAAGTAAGCCAATCCCAGAAAATCAAAGGCCAAATGTTTACTCTGATAAGTGGATGCTGATCCATAATGGGTGGGTGGCAAGGGAAGAAGGGAGGAACTTTGGATTTGGCAGAAGGGAGGGACGGGAGGGTGAGGAGGGGAGGAGGAATGTGGGGGTGGAGAAGATGGTAGAATGATACAGACATTATTGCCCCAAAGTATGGGTATGATTGCACAAATGGTGTGACTCTACATCATGTACAGCCACAGAAATGAAAAGTTGTGCTCCATTTGTGTAAAAAAAATATATTAAAATAATTGAAAAAAACTACTTGTCCAGAGAGTCTTTTGCAGATGCAGAATCATGGTGATGAGGCCAGTGTTGGGGGGAGGTGGAGAACCAGCAGCCTGCAGGAAGCTGGGGCAGGGGAGGTTGTGTGGACAGAGAGTAGAGGCCTCGGGCTGCAAGAGGGGCAATGAGGTGAGGAGAAGGGCCGCTTGTCAGTCTGGTCCACTGACCTGGCGCTGAGACAGCGAGCATCCCTCATTCTTATGTTCAACAAGCTCTGTCCCCATGTCACACAACACCACCTAGATCTATGCAACTCCACAGACAGGGAGTGTGCTGTGTTCATCTCTGTGGCCAACAGCACCCAAAGCAGTGCCTGGTACAGAATGCAGCAGGGGAGGCACAAAGGAGCCTCATGGATGAGACCCAGGAAGGGGTGAGGCAGGAGGGGCTTCTTGTTGAAATTGGAATCTAGGCGACTCTTCCCTGGTTCCCAGCATGGGTCAAGGCAGCCTCTGAGCATCAGCAGACAGGGAACCAAGATATGCCTCTGCCTCTTCCTGGCTGTGTGACTTTGAGCAAGATAAGTAACCTCTCTGGAACTTGGTTTCTCCTCTGAAATCTAAGGGTCAAGTGAGTGAAGAAGGGAATGGCATCTTGAGTTTCTGAGTTAAGTCTTAGCCAGGATTAAGTGTAATGGACCTCACTGGGCCTAACTGAGGAGACCAAGAGTCAGTGCAGAGCTTCAGTTTGTCACCTGACCAACTCCTACACTTCCTTCAACCCAAATCAGAGCTCTCCTTCCACAAGGCAGCTTCTCTTCCCCAAGACCTGCTCCTTGACTGCAAGGTTTTGCTAGGTCTGCCTGCCCGGAACACCTACCCACACCTCTGCATTTTGCTTTCTTGCCTGTCTCCTTGTCCCTATGAGCTGCTGTTGGTGACTGCTCCCCAGCACTGTGCCCAGTAGGGATGGAGCGCCAACACATCTCAAAAGATGAATAAATAAGAAGATGAAGACATAATTTCCCCTAGAGAAGAACAGACGAAGATCAAGGAAACACCTTTCAGTACAGTGACGGCAGTGTTGCATTTCCAGGATAGAGCAAGACAGCAAGTGGGCACCCAGCGGAAAGAGAGGTCAGGGGCACTGGAAGGTAAGAGTTGGCAGAGACTCCTCGGTACAGTGCTCTGACACACAGAGGGTGGCAGGACATCCTCTCCAGACCACAGCAGGGAGGTGTTGCAACCCAAGAGCTCTATACCTGTCGGCCAATGGTGACCTGTAATTGCAGCACATAGAAAATACCTCATAGTCATTAGAGAAATACAGATTCAGTGCCGCAGCCCGGCTGGCTGGGCAAACTAACAGGGGGGTGATGAGCAACTTGTGAAGGTTGATACAGCAGGAGCAGGAGCCACTTTATTGTAGGACAGTAGGGGTATATATACATAACTGAATACACAGCTTAACTTAATTAACATAAACTAGATACAGCAGTCAACCAGTAAGGAATCCTCATCATCTTAATTATACACAGCTTAACTTAATTGACATAATCTAGACACAGCAGTCAGTCATTAAGGAATTTCTATCATCTTAATGGCTTGCTGGCGTCACTTCACAAACCACTCCCTCTGGCAAAGTGCCAGGCGCCATCTTGACTTGTTTATGGACCCTAACAAGTCGGGTTTTCTTTTTTTTCTTTAGTACTTAGCAGTAAATGCCAGGAAGATGGAGAGCAGGTTCATGCCTTCCATAGACAGAAGCAGCAGGTTAGAGTCAGCCCCGGGGTTCGAGGGCCCGCTCTGCTGCTTGATGCCTAAGCACAAGCTCTTCATCTCTTGCTGCCTCACTCTGCCATCTGTAAAAATGGGAACTCAGCAGTATAGGACCTATTTCTCAGGAATCCAGAGAGTCAAATGGGATAATTCATGTACAGTGCTTTGCCCAGTGACCAGGACATGGTGTCAGGCAGCAGACACGACAGTGCCAACCAGGTGCCCCTTCAGGAACAAAGGATCTGCTGCCAAGGGCTGGAGGGCCACCAGAACACCCCGGCAACCAGTCCTAGGGCATGAACCCTCTCCAGAGACAGTCCGCAGCCATGGCTGACCAGCACAGGGGATACAGGCCAAGTCAGGACTTGAGGCAAGAGTATTCCAGCTTCGGCCATCATGGTGGAGTCAGCTGAGGCCTTTGCAGGAGCTGCACTGTGGCTCAGCTTCTCCCTCTGCTCCTTGCCACTTCCCTCCCTTCCACAGTCTCCTTGTTCAAGAGCATTTCTTGACAAACAGCTGCACGCTAGGACCATCTCAGAGTTTGCTTTCCAGAGAAGCAGGCTACCAGCAAAGAGAACACAGTGACCCTGACACAGACCACCTCCTGAGCTGTCACTCAAAACAAGGTGGGAGTGTATTGCACCCTCCCAGTGGACAGGTAGTCCTGAGAGTTGACGGGAAAAAAATACACATCGTCAGCCTGGGAACCTGGGTTCCCCCTTCAGGACTCTGGCCAGCACCATTTCTGAAGGACTTGCAGAGCAGCTGAATAGCATTGTATCCCACAAAACATCACATCAACCCCGGGGTCCTCTCTAAAGCAAAAGAGGTGTGGGAATGGGCCCACAGCAAGGAGATACAATGAAACGTAATCCATAGGGAGCATTACACAGAACAAGGTAGTAATGACATCAGGAGACAATAAGGTAAGAATTGAAACCATAGCAAACCCCACTCTCCATGGTAAAAACCCGGACCTAGTTTCCCTCTGAGAGAGGAAAGGCAGAAACTCAAAGATAAAACCACAAAGGAAGACTGACCGAGCAGATTTTGTAGACAAAAATAAGAAACTGTTAAAGAACAGAAAAATGACTCTTGGAGAACAACAACAATTTGGAAAACAGACTTGCAATCTATCTGAGAGTAATAAACTAAAATTCTTACTAAATAAAGGCCTCTAAAAAAGATCTTAGCAATTAAAAAGGGGAAAAAATCACTAAGAGTGATTCAAGTAACATTTTCAAATTCAGTTGAAATAAATAAATTTGGAGCTAAAATAAAAATATGATGACTTTTTAATGTATCAAATTAGCCCAGGTATTTTTAAAATGATGGTACAAAAATTCTGAGAAAGAGGCACTGTCATTGTTTGCTTGGAGAAATCAAAACTGAATCAAAATTTTTGAAAAGCAATTTGGTAATAATTCTGAAACACTTATGCCTGCTTTGATCTACCATACTGACTCTACTTCTGGAAACACATTCTGAAGTAATAAGCTTCAGAGCACAGGAAGACTTCAGGACACGGGTGTTACACACTGTAGTTAAAAAGTGTAAAGAGGCTGAGGATGTAGCTCAACAGTGACACATCTGCCTACCTAGAGTGTGTACCAGGCCCTGGGTTCCATCCCTGCATTGCAAAAATAAATACATACATACATACGTATCATTTAAAAACCTGAAAGAATCCAAAAGTTCCACAACTGGATTCTATTAAAACCATTTATGTATGATAGATTTACCTGATAAACATTAAAAATCTTCAATTTGAGAAGCAAATTGATACTATTAAAAACCAGGTAAAAGCTATGCTTCAGAGAATAAATCATATTGTGGACAGCATGCGTAGCATGGCCAGAATGTGTATAAATACACAAAAGGAAAAAAAAAAAACATGAAAGGAGACAGACAAAAGTTTTCATTCATTTTATCCATTCTTTCTTTCAAAAAACATTGATTACACATCTACTGTCTACAAAGCCTGGTTCCAGGCATTGCCAAATAAAACAGACCAGGTGCCTCCCTTCATGAAGTAAATTAATGTGGTCCTTTCTAGATATTGGAGTCAAATTTGGGTTTCATGTTCTTCTTGCAGACAAATGTATTCCCCCAAATGTTTTACACGAATCATTATTTTAGTCAAGATGCCATGGTGATGATTCCAATGTATAATTTGGAATCTTCCGGGGAAACATAAACAAAAACCAAAGCATATGCTGAGAAACCAGATTTTTCCAAAAATGTTCCTGGGAAAATTTGGTGGCAGAGGGGTGAGAATCATGACTTCCACCTCGTATATACAAAAGTCACTTCCAGGTTGATGATAGATCTCAGTATTAAAGATAAAATATTGAGAGTCTAGGAAAAACAATAAAATATTCAGGACTTTCTCATAAAGAAAATAACTTGTAGTTTATTGATTTCACTTCATTAAAATTAAGATTTGTTTATAAAAGAAAACATTAACAACAACAACGAGAACTAGAAAAGCCATAGAATGATATATGACTCATATAACTAAGAAAGAGTTTTTGTTCAGAATATGTGAGGAAAAAAGTAGGAGAAGTAATGGAAAAGTGATGTCCAGCCTGGAGCACCCACTGCCCAGAGGAGGCTCCAGTGACTGATAACCAAACGAAAATCGAGCAAGCTCACAAGCTATCAGAGAAATGCACATTAAAACCACAACAAGGTCCTTCCAGGCACCCAGCAGAAAGCCTCAAGTTAAAACAGCTGGCAATGGAAATGGTTGATGAGATTCCGGAGGGACAGGAGTAGGAACTGGTACAACCACAGGGAAAGCACTGAAGTTCTGGAGTGTATTTGGAGATAAACGCACACTTACCCAGCAATTTTGCTGCTAGATATAAACCTTACAAAAAATATGAACATACACGCACCAAGTAGCACATGCCAAACGCTTGCACCAAACCTACCCAAACGTCCATCCACGATGATTGACAGTGTGGTCAGAGAGTGGAATTCTATATTGCAATGAAAATGAATGAGCTGGATCTACACATAGCATGTGGATCTAGCTCTCAAACACAGGAGGAAATGGAGAGAACTAGACACAAAATAACACCGTGTACAGTGTTTGTGGTGGGCAAGTCTTGCTGAGCAGAAAGGGGCCATGCTGGAGCCCTGAAATTCTATGGTGCTCCTACTCCCGTGTGGACACTGCTGGGTCCTGGGCAATAACTCAGCTGAATATTTGTGGTACGAACTTCTCTTTGTGCCTTAATTTATAATGAAAAGGATATTAAAGCAACACAACAGTCAACCTACCAATGCCCGGGCCTCATTCCAGGTAAAAAAAAAAAAAAAAAAATCAGAACCTCCAAGGGGAGGAGGAGGCAGGATTATTTTTAAGTCACTTTCAAGGTGATTCTGATGCACTAAGGACTGAGAAGTGTGGGAACCACGTATCAGAGGAAGTGACAGCCTCTGTCTGCGCACCTGTCTCCGCATTGCCTGACTTCTGTGACCCTGGATCTCGTGACCCTGGATCTCTGTGACCCTGGATCTCTGTGAGCCCTGACTTCTGTGACCCTGGTTTCTCGTGTCGCAGTTTCCTCTCCTCTCCAATGAGATCATGAAAGTACTGACCTGATGACGGTCTAAGGCTTATAAATGCCAATATCTGTGAAGGGTTTAGAGAGTTTCCTGGCCCATGCGTGCCAAATTAGCATTAGGCTGGTGTGTTTATAATGACAAAGAAGCAACACCTCCCTTTTTAAATGACATGACATGAATGAAAGTGATCAACGTATTTCCAAACATTAAGCAGAGAATCTAAAATGCTCTTACTATTAGATATTTGGCTTTCACGATCTCAGAACAAATTAGGAAACTCCTCAGTGTGGGAAAACTCTATCCTCTGGGACAGGGCAAGGTAGAAACAATTTCTGAAAATAGTCGAATGTCCTCGGAATCTCAGCAGCTGTTGGAATCAGTGACCAGGGGCACTCGGGATCCATCCTCTCATTTTGAGTTTTGTCAATTCCCCAGGAGCAAAGCCCAGGTCCTTCTTTGCCTGATTCTACCAACGTAAGTTCCAACAGGCACAAGCTCTGTGACTGGGGCTTATTTATTCTGTGTGTCAGGAACCAGCCCTGAGGACTAGGGTATCAGAAGCCCAGGTCCAACTTCACTCCACCCACCACTGGGGGGGAACGGGGGCAGGACATGCAACTTCTGCCGGCCTTGGTGTCCACTGCAAAATGGAGAGGAGGATTAAGGCAGGAGGCTCCCTAACTCTAGAGGTCTGGGTGAGGTGGCACCCAGAGAAGGGGTATGGAAGCCCCTGGCACACAGCCTGGCCCAGGAAAAAGTGCTTACCACCCCGCCACCAGCAGGGGGCAGGGTAATGGCCCTGAGCAATTCTGCAGGCTGATCTGCGTTTAAGGAGCCTATGGTGCCAAAGTAAACCACACCAGCCCACTTTGCCAGGCTGCACTTGGGTACACAATGCTCATCAGTGGAAATCAGTGCAGAAACATCCTTTCCCTTTGCTCCACAGCCATCTGATGACAGAAAACATCTTTCCCCGTCCAGCAGCAGGAGGTTAAAAAATAGCTACCCCATTTCTCTTCTTTCTAATCCCCATTCGAAAAATTCTCCTCCAAAAGCCAGCAGCCCTTTGCGCCAGGCTCTATGTGCAGAGCAGCTTTCTGGAGCAGCGCACCTCGTAGCTGATTTCAGCTGCTTCCCACACAGATGTGCACGGCACTGGGTAACTGCTGTCTTAAACTGCCTCCTGACCAGGAGGGGGAGGTGTGGACACAGGCTGTTTATTTGAGTAAAAGAAGAAGAAGGAAATAGTCATGCACTCTGAAGCCTCACCAGAGACATGCTCTGGAGTTGACATAGCACAGCAAGGCATTTGGTTCCCATCCCACACCTGGGTGTGTGCTCATTTCTGTGTGTGCACATCCTGCTGTCATAAACCACCACAGATTTTAATTACCCAGCAGCACCAAGCCTCAGCCTTTTGATGCTGTCAGCATCCGGCTTCCCCTGGAGAGGCATATCCGGTTACCATGCAATCCTCTGGCCCACGTGGAGTCAATTCCTTATCCAGGGGGACATGAGCTCTTTAGCTCTGTGGTTGATTGTATTGAATTTTCTCCAATAGAAGCCCTTCAGAACCATCTTCTGTGCCTGTCTTGGCTTAAAATTTTTCAGAAGATTCACTATTTATGTTCTGATCTTCAAAATAGGGATGCTATATGGCCTCCAACACTTGTCTGCAACATATGACCCTCTGATCTCAACTTCTACCATTCACCTTGTTCCTAACTGCCCTTGCCACTCTCACTTCCTCACAGATCCTCAGAAATGTCAGGCACAGGGCCTTGCACTGGCTATCATGTGGAGGTTCTTACCTCACATGCCCATGAGTCTACCTCAACTCTGCATTCAAACATCATCTTCCCAATGACATCGACACCCAGCCCCCATGAAACTGCAGGCTCTCCCCTACTTTGCCGGCCTTTACCCTATTATGTTTTTCTCCATAGCGCTTTAAATCTTGTGATATTTTTTAAATTAATTTTTTTATTGTTAGTGTCTCCCACGTGTTGGAGAATGTAAAGTCAAGCACAGGGACCATTTTCCAGTTTGTCCCACTTTGCAGTCCCCAGCACAGAGCACATGATACATGTCTCATAAATAATTCCTGAATTGTTATTGCGACCCACCCTTCCCCGGTTGAAGTCTTCTATGGGTGAAAAGTGAACGGCTTCACAGGCTGATCTCTGTCTCGATGCCACCTAAAGGAGATGCCATCCTATCTATTCATCCTCTCTGCCATCCCTCTACCACTCAATTTTCTTCCTAGAGTTTATTATCTGACTTTATATAACATAAACATGGCAGAGTTTTATCTTTGTAGATATTCATGTCTCAGATCACCTAGAATAAGGGTCAGTAAATTTTTTTTTCAATCAAAATGAAAAAGCTAAAGAGAAGATATCTGAGGCCTAGCTCTGATGTCTTTGTTTCGACTACTCAATACTTTCCTTGAAGCAAAAAGAGAACAAGTGCAGTTAGCTCCCAAACACACCTTTACAGTGCTGGTTTTGTTCTCAGTGGTTCAGCTGTACCCTCCTGTAAACAAGGACCTGGGTGGATCCCCAGCTCTACAACCACAACCACATCAACAACAACTCTATGAAAACAGGTGGGGGGTCAGATGTGGCCTGCAGCCCATACTTTGCCTCTCCTGATCTAGGACAATGACTGGTACGTAATAGGTATTCATTAAAAATCTGCCCGCTGGATGAGCTGAATAGTTTATCAAGTGCCTACTCGAAGTGAGGCCCCACAGTTAGGCCCCTTTCAAATGTGTCATTTCACCCGCAGAACAACCTCTTGAATTAGGGACTACCGTCTCCAATTTAGAAATGAAGGAACAGAGGCTGCAGGGGACTTCATGTTTTCTCCTAAGGCCATCTGCTTGAGTGACAGCAAGGACTGAAACTCAGGCCTTCCAGTCCCCTGCTCCTTCCACCTCTGGCCACGGGTCTTCTCTTCTTGTTGCACTTTCGGTGAGAGTGTCAAGCCATGCTGAAGATGACGATGGCCACTGCTCATGGCCCTCTGTCTATATCTCCTTGCATTCTCCTGTGCAGGGCGGTTTCCAGCCCCTGTTGGCAACCTCTGCTCTGCTTGCTGCAGAGTAGACTTCACTCAGACTCAGGCCTGTCTCCAGGACAAAAGGCAAGAAGTGGTGCTCCTCGAGGCCTTCTGCAGCCAGGCTCCGTAGGAGGGTGTGGCATGGACAGAAACCGCCAGGACTGCTGAGGAGAGGCGGTGGCCGTCTACCTGGGCTCAGGGGAGGCTTTAGGAGAAGGCCAGGGTGTTTGGAAAGTGAGACCCGGGACTACGTCCCCTTCCTACCACTTACTACCTAGGGAGACTGGGAAACTTGATTCAGTTCCTCCATATCTAGAAAATACTGACGAAAATAGTGACACCTTCCATCCTCCAAATCTGTTTTGGAAAATTAAATGGGCTACCAGGTGTAAAGCCATTGCCCGAGCCAGTGTGGGAAGTCAAAATGCAGCCATAATGATCAGCCAAGTCATCCTTGAAGGGTTCGAGAGGGTGTGATAAGTGCAGGGGGAAAGGACTCCCCAGATCCTGAGGCTTCTTTCATTGAATAGCCCGAAGCCAGAAAGTCCTCAGATTGGACCATTTGTTCATTCAAGTAGCACAGAGCACCAAGGAGGTTCTATCTGCTTTAAGAGCCTCTAGAGTGCCCTGGGCCAGAGTCTGAATGTCCTTGGAAGACCACTGTGCCTCTGCCAAGAGATACAAGGGACATCAAGGCAGCCATCAAGTCCAATAGCACAGGGAATAGAAACGGGGTCGGGCCTGCAGGTAAAGGGCCTGCCTCCTGGCACCCGACCCTAACTCCATTAGTTAACTCAAGCGTCACTCATTCAGAGAACCCAGACGGGGTGTGAAATGTAATGGGTGCTTCTTCGTTGCTGTTCCCTTTCAGACCCTGCTGTTTTTTCGGGAACTCTACCCACACTCTGTCTTAATAGAAGCATCAGGGGGTCTAATGCAACAGCAAACCTGGCTTAGACTCTCATTTCACATAATGCACCTCAAATGAAAGTGGTACCCTACCCCATTCAGCACATCTGCTACTCACAATAGCCCTTTATTCTAGCTCATAAGCATCTTAGTTCAGGGAAATTCAGGAGCATAAAAACAAACCAAGGGAAGTTTCAAGGACTTCAGTCTCATGATACTAATGCTTAGTGCTGAGCATCTCCTCCTGAAACTTCCAATTTACCAAGGATTTCCGGGCTTCTGCCATGCATCTGGGTTTCCTTAGAGGTTCTGTTCTTAACCCTCTTGAAGCGTCCCAGTAGCCATCAGCCCCGTCCTCACAGTGGCCCTGGGCTGAAGGGATTTACTGGGGCCACACATGGTAGTCAACACACCTCCTTGGGGAACACCACATCCCACCCAAGACCAGGCATGTTTAATACTCATGGGGACAAGAACTGGCTCAAGGCATTTAGCAGTGACTCACTCCAGCATTCCTGTTTTCTAGACACTAGGCCCAGGCTGTGATCACAGATAGCCCTGGTGCAATCCCAGCTTGGACACTGTATCTGTAAGGACCTGGGCATGGTGCCTGCTTCTCTCATCTCAGGCTCCTCATGCACCAATGAATCCCCTCCAACGTATGTGCCTCAGACTGTCATGAAGACCAAACGAGGGAGCCCAGGGAGCCCCTGGGCACGGTTATCATCCTGACCCAGGTGGTTAGGTCTGAGTTCTGCAAATGTTGTCTCATTTAATCTTCTAAGTGGCCCACTATTTGCCCCATTTTATAGAACAGATGTCAAACTTTTGGGTCTCCAGGTTCAGTTTCCATGGAAATCAATTCTCTAGCCACCACCTGCACCGTGCAGTGAGAGCCTGCAACCTAGAACCAATCTTTGCAGAAACTGAATTTACGTGGAAGAAAAACTTCCACTTATATTGTAAAGAGAAAGACAATAAAGCAAACCCAGCCTCCATGGACCACATAAATGGTCAAAAACAGAACCTGACAAAGCCGTTAACTTCAGGTTTTTGTCAAGAAGGAGAGTTCCTAATTTTGTCCTTTGAATTTGATCTCAGATTGGTCTAGCCCTGCCCCTTGCCAGTGCAAACATCCAGATACCAAACCTCGGGAAAATACAAAGGAGGCGAGGACAGGCGGAATCTAAGGCAGCCCCCAAGACCCTTGCCCTCTGGTGTTCGCACACCTCATCCGGTGTGTCAATCAAATGCCAGTCCAGGGACTGAATATGCAACTGAGACCCAGATCAGCTGACCATAGAGAGGTCATCAGGGTGGGTCTGACCTGATCACATGAGCTGATTGAAAGCAGAGAGAGATCTCAGAAGAGGAAGTGAGAGAGACATGCTTGGCTGGCCAAAGTAGTTCAAAGCCATCAGAGGGATCCTGCCAAAGTACAGATTTGAGAGGTTGGGGAAAAGGTGTGTGTGTGTGTGTGTGTGTGTGTAACTTAAGGGGGTCAGGGAGGGCCTTCTGGAGGCAGTGCCATTTATTTTATTAAAGTGGGTTTTTTGTTAACATTGTTTTCCATTGAACATACCATTGTCGGAGACATATCAAATTCAGCTGCTCTAGCCTGATGGTGGCTTATGGGACTGAGATCTCACTTTACAGCCTCACTATTCCACCTGAGAGACTGAGCTGGCTCATTGTGCCCATGGAGTCTTCGTTGCCTGGTGTGACTGTCACCCCAAGGCCCTCCCTCAGCACTCCCTCTCAGGGCAAGATGGGCTGGGAACTGTGTGCAATAGCAGACCCTGAAGTTGGGCAAGAAGGGGGTTGTGAAAGTATTATTTGAACTTGAACCTCTTACTCCGTGCTGGGTAACCTACACCAGTTGTTCAACCTCTCTGGGCCTCAGCAGCCTCTTCTGCGACAAGGTAGTCAGAATAAGACTACAAACCCCACATAGGGTGGGGGATGGGAATGACATAAGCTCTCATGTAGGGTAGTGATGGGTACAAAATAGATGCTCAGGAAATGCTCTATCTATGGTCACAATCCTTGAGGGACTGGGACATCAGCTTTGAATTTAGAACAGACTTTCAATAAACTGGCATTACCATGCATAGTGGACTATTTATTATAGTTTATTGGCCATTTAACGCAAAACCTCCATTTCTGTCACTTACAATAATAATAAAGGGTCAAAAATCAATTTCCAGAGAAAACATGTTCAAGGATGCACAGGAGGACTCACAAGTGTTGTCTGCAGGTTCAAGAATTTATTTTCTTTGGCTAAAAGCCAGCTATCCGTCCCTCTGTCTGTCCATGTCTGGGTGTGTCTCACGTGTCTCTGCCTGACTACCACTTAACGTCCTAGGATTGCTTTTTAAAGAAAAAGCACGCCCACCATGAAAAAGTACAATGAATGAAATATTTGTTTCTTATGCAAAACCATCCCAAGGCTGTGTGTGTGTGTGTGTGTGTGTGTATGTGTGTATGAGAGAGAGAGAGAGAGAGAGAGAGAGAGAGAGAGAGAATCACAACTCTGTGAATCACCACATTCCATCAAGTTTCTATAGACATCTTCCCCCACCCCAAAGTAAATACAACTCCCCAAACACAATCCCTCTTCTCTGCAGGCAGCTCCTCCTAAACTGAAGGGCAGGAGCCATGGGCTTCAGGCCTCTGGCATTCTCCCACTAGTTGATTAAATTTATTTTCATTTTTGTTTGTGTGATGAAGTCCCCCCAAATTTTGCTTTATGATTTTATGCAAATGTTGGAAATGTGTTAGCATCAAACAGAATGGGAAGAAACCAACTTACAGCAGCTTTTATTTTTTATGTGGCATTTTGTAAAATGATTTGCTCATTATTCACATTTTCTAAATTTTCTTTCCTCTGCCAAAAAACAAAAAGAGACTCAAATGTCAGAATCCCATTTGGGGTGCCCCAAGAACTCAGCATTTCATTAAAGGTTACTTGCATAAGCCATTCTCCTATTAAAATGCTATTTTAATTTTGTTAGAGATGTATAAATAGTGTAAGGCAGCGCAGCGCAGGTTAAGTGGCTGGATACAGAGAGGCAGGCAGAGGCTGGAGGACACCAAGGTGCAAAGGGAGGAGGGCGGGAGGGAAGGCGGATGGGGAGAGAGACCGGGGTGGACAGATCCACCAGAAGGGAGCGGGGAGCAAGCATGACCTGGGGCCCAGAGGATGGGCTTTCCTATAAGCCCAGGCGATGCCGGCCTCTGCCCAAAGGAAATGGGCAGCGAGACTTCAGATTGCACCCCCACCTGTGAGTGCAGGTGCCTGAACACACCTAAGAGAAGTCGCAGCTGGACGTCAGCTGCCCTCAGAGCAGGTCATCTTTGAAGTCTACCAGTGACAATGAAAGGCTCCTCCAGGCCTCCGTCTCGTAACGGGAGGTGTCCACAGAGCTCTGGGGTACATGTTAATGACATATGATGAGCACAGGATTTGGTCATTTTTTAAATTTTTTAATGACACGGCTTTCTGCTTTCCAGAAGTTTGTTGAAGTGTGGCAATAAGAACTCTTACTGAGACACGAACTGGGTCTCACCTCCGAGAGCCCACGGGCCAGCCAGAGACTCAGCTCTGGGGGGCATTTGACAGACTTGCAGCTCTCACGGAAAGCAGTGCTGTTAGAGAGGCCAGCTGCCTGTCACTTAGGAAGACTCTCTCCCATGCACCCAGCGTTCTCTGGTGTCCTCCTTCTACTTCTTCTGTCCCATCTTTTGCCACCGGACTATCAGGAGTCATTTCATATCCAAGGCCCACAGAAATAAAAGGAGAAAAATAAGACCCTGCCCCCCAAATGTCCACTCAAAACCTCAAACCAAAGATCTTGATAATTCCTTACGTTACTCAAATGGCAAGCACCTTGAACTTGCCCACTTGGTTATGGCAGAACTTCACGGACACCTCCACCAGAGTACTTATCGCAAAGTAGGACCACACATGTGATGGGTCCCACTGTGTGGAGAGACACTTCAGGACGGGCAATCCCACCTCCCCCAGGCTCACGGTGCCCACCCTTACTAGTATTTAATGACACTTGGAGCATCAGTTTCCTCTTCTATGAAATGGGACATTGGACATTGACCCTCAGAGGACAACTGTGACCAGGCATCAGAGGAGTTAGGCATGGCCTCTGGGCCTACACAGCTACATGAAGGAGCTGCTCCATGTACTGGAATCACATTTCCTGGCTCCCTGCCCTGGTGAGCCACCTGCCAGGCCCACCGTCCTGACCTTCTGACTGCCCTGTTCTGACTGAGTTGAGGGCTTTTGAAGTCTGCTTTCTGCCCTTTCCTTCTGCAGTCTCTTCTCAACACAGGAGCCAGAGACAGTCTTAGACCTTAGTTAGCTCACCTCACACCTCAACGCTCTCCAGGAGCTTCTCAAATCCCCCAGAGTCCAGGTCAAGGCCTCACAATGTCCCCAAGGCCCTGGAAATTGTGGCCTCCAACATCTCTGACCTCTACTTCTCCTTCACGTTCTCACCATGAGGCCCATGCTGGTCTCCTGGCTGCTCCAGGAACACTGCAGGCCCTTCAGTCCCCCACATGGACCCTCAGAAGGCCTTGGAGTGAGGCCTCGTGGCCACGGCAAATAGAAGCCCCTGTACACGCGCTCACCTCCTCCGCGGCATTCCACCCCTCAGCTCCCTCTGCCGGGTTGGTTGGGTCTCCATCTCCTCCAGCCTCAGGACTGAGCCTGAGCGCCATGAAGGCCTAGCTCCGCCTGCACTGCTGGCTGCTAAATACCAGCGCCTAGGACAGCGCAGCGCTGACCAGGTGCCTGTTGCCGTTTGTGAACGAAACACTGTTTGCAAACAGTGCAGGAGACAAGCAGTGCAGACAACAGGAGCCAGTTCCCTCAGCGTGCGAGCAGCGCTGGGCCAGGACGGGCCTCTCAGGCGTTCTCCCCTGCCCCCTCTGGGTTCTTCATGGGCTCAGGATGGCTGAGAAAGGACCAGGCCCAATGCCCTTAATGGCAAGGGAGCCCGTTCCTAGTGGAGGCAGGAGCTGCCTGCATTACCTTCTCAGGAAGAGCCAGTACTCCTCAGGTCCCAGCCCTGGGGAACAGCTTTGCTGGGGCAGTGGAGTCTGGGCAGAGCTTGCAATGTGCCCTGAATAGGGCTCTGTGGCCACAGCACAGTCCATACAGACGCACTGAGATGGGAGAACAGAGAAGCCTATTGACGTGCTCAAGCATCACAGACTGATTGCCTGGGTCAGGGGTGGACTGTAGATACAAGGTCCATCTGGGAGCAGGTGCCAGCTGAGGTTGCAAGGAAGGAGGGAAAACAGGAGGGTCATGGTAGGCCCTGCTGGGCATTGCACTCATCTTACGTGGTGGGGGACCCAAGGGGGCATGGAAGGGAGAATGGTGTGGCTTAGACAGGAGGTGGGGAGGCCGTGACACTGCTGTCATGCACTGGGGCTGGCAGAGGCTGTAGCAGGGGTAGGAAGTCGGTGCCCAGGCCCCTAAGAAAGGGAACTGGGCCTGAGCTGGGCTGCAGAGGAGTCCGGAAAGGAACTCTGCCCTTCCTCCAGGCCTCCCGTCTCCCAGTGCTCCAGTCAGCCCCACGGCCACCCTCCTCTCACCCAACCAGCCTTGCCAGCTCCTCCTCCACAGGGCCACCATGAGGATCCCCCAGGGACAGTGGGAGAGCCTGACTCCCTCGTGCTCCTCCCCGGCACAGCAGTGCATCCTGGGACCCTGCAGACATGGTTCTCTCCCCTGCAATCAGGAACACCAACAGAACCCAGCCTAACAACCAGCTGGGATGCTGCCTGATGATGGCTACCTGTGCTCAATAGATGGAGCTGAGCTGCGGACCAGATGTCCCCCTAGCATGCCTAACTCCTTAGTTAACTCTGCCTGACCCTCCTCTTCCTTCTCTGGGCAGCTACCCCTGCAGCCCGTCCATCATGTAAATTCATCAAGAACTGCATGTAGGCCAAGTAACCAGCGATGGGAAGAGCCTGAGGAAGTAGCAAGGCTGCTTGAGATCTGCAGGACTGAAAGCCCCTGTGGTCAGCTGGCCGAGCGCTCCATAAAGTGCTCTCTGCACCCTCGCCTTGTCTCCCGACTGCCAGCTCCCCTCGTGCTGCCAGCAGGCCAAGCCGATGCACAGAGCACCAAAGCCACCCCAGCCCGATCCCCAGAACCGCTCGTCTGGAACTCTAAAGAAGCCTGCTCAGCGAGACCCAGCTTCTACTTTCACCCTCCTTCAACTCAAGCTTGACAACCCTCTCTTCACACAGGACTCCTTGCTCACCAACCCCGAGATGGAAAACAACCCCCCGGTGGCTTCTTCCTCTTCTTAAAATACAACTCAAGGCCCTGAACCGCCAGCAGTGTTCTCTAACCTCATCCCATATTGCCCTCCTGCTCTGCCACCAATTTGCAGACCTCCTCCTCAATAAGCTCCTCCCAGCAGAGCTCTTCCTGCCCCAGAACTTTGTGCTTACTGTTTTCTTAGCTATGAGGGTGACTCACTGTCCTAAGATTTGGCCCAAATGTCACCACCTCCAAAAGACCCTCTCAGACCATCGTCCTATCTAAAATATCTACTCACATCACCAACTATGATTTTACTCTTTTCCTTTCCTATTTCTTAAGTTAGGTCGGGTGGTCCCCCGGCCCCGGCCCCCACCCAGGTTCCAGTAGCACCAGGGCAGAGCATGCTGTATTGGTTCTGGTGCTGAATCTCCAGCTCAGTAAATAGCTTGCTACAGAACAAGTGAATGAATCTCCCAGTTCCTGAGATGATGTCAGGGTGGACAGCAGAAGTCAATGCGCCTCCTTGACTCAAACGATACTTTAGCCCCTATTTTTTACACTGTTCCTCTTCTTCTCTTAGTGAGTCACCATGGAAACCACAACCAAATCATGTCTTCCCTTAAGTTCCCTGAAAAAAAGTAAACTACCTTCAGAAGATTTGGTTGCTCAATCCAATTTGGCTTCAACCAACCAGTCACTCACTTTCTCATTCAATCATTTCCTTGGCAAGGTGTTCACTGCCCACACTGTGTGCTGCCCATGTGCAGAGATAGAGCCAGGAGACATGACCCTGACCCCCAGGCACAAACAAGTTAGTGGGGAGGAGACAAATCATTAACAGGCACAGAGAGCACAGACATAACCTGCCACGGAAGAAGCCAGAAAACCCAGCCTGCCTTGCAGGAAGGGCGTTCTAGAAGCAATACACCTGCCCGAGACCTCAGCGGTGAGCTGGAATCCATCATGTTTAGGCCAAGAGACAAGTCAAGTGTGCTGTCCTCTGCTCACTCACTCACGTATTCCACCCTTTCTTCGGCAGCCGGCTATGTGCCTCTTCTCTGCTTCCTTCATGAAAGAGGGCAGTAAGCTAAGAACTAGCTCAAGTCCCACCCTCCAGTCCTGATGCAGAGCCAGCTCCGGGCTCATTTCACTCTGGTCTGATTCACAGGCCTGGAGTTGGAGCCCAGGTCTAGCTGTCTGTCCACCTGTGCACTCAGGGGTGCGTCTCAGTAACCTGAATGGAGGTGGTGATGGACCAGCTCACCACAGGTCACCTGCAGGCTTGTCCGAGGCCCATCAGCAGGAGCGAGTAGCTAGCTGCAGGGCCCTGTGACCCTGGGCACACACCAGCTCTGCCTCCTGCTAAGGAAGTCTGGGAGGATCAGGGGAGCAGCAGAGGGGCCCTCTGAAGTGACCCTCTCTGCAGTGCTATTTTTTTTTTAAGAAAACAACAGAGAGCCTCATTTGAAGTGGGTCAGGATCTGGAGAAAGAAGCACTGTGTTCACACGGGGGCTGGCTGTGTCTGAACACAGGCTGCTCATTCCAATCCTCTCTCCTCTCTTCGGACATTGTCCTGCCTGCTCTTCCCCGTGACCTTGAAAGGCAGGTGTCTGTTTCAGGTCCAGGCCTCTGATGCTCTCACACCTTGTTCATTCCCTAGGCTGCAAAGGCCACAGCCAGGGTTCAGCAAGCTGGAAGCCGTCAACTCGGTTCACAAACTACAGCAGGAAGGTTGGGGAAGGGGAGCAGGTGACCCAGCCCAACCAGGGGCACATCTTATCTGATGCCCGCCTCAGACTGCGTGCTACCACCCTGAAGGAGAAGCCAGGAACCTGGAGCCTGTTCTGAGAAACCTGCCAGCTGGTGGCTTTCGAGGATATCACAAGGAGAAGACGCAGCTTCAGCAGTGGGACAAGAAAAGCCCTCCACTGCAATGCCCTGTGTCCTTTTCATTCCCAGGAATGCGAAACCCTGGTAATAATGTCAGGATTGGCAGAAAGGAATACTTTTAATTGCAACAAATATATTTGCAATTGAGAAGCAGTGAGAGAACGTGGTCTTAGCAAACCACCTGTGCCCACCTGCCCGCAGCACTGGACCAGGGCAGATCCCCTGGGAAGGCAGTGTGTACTCACTCTCTCCAGGCAGGCCTCTGCACCCAGGGACAGAAAACAGGCTCTGGAACACCAGCCCTGGAGGTCACCTTCCCTAGAACCACCCCTTGCCCACAGGCCGCGTGCATTTATAAGCGGAGGACAGATCGTCCACACGTGAGAGACCCTCCAAGGATGGAGGGTCCTGCTCTTATTTCTGTCTGCAGCCTGTGTAGTGCCCACTTTTCTGCAGGCTTGCTGAGAAGGAGCCCAGCTTAAGAATTGGCCCTCCAGGACAGGCTACGCTCACACTGTCTCCTGGCAAACAGCTTGCTTGCTTCCAGTGAGCCGTTAGATGAAGTGTGGTCTTTTAATTCTCTTATGAAAGACAAACTGTAGCTAAATACAAACCTCCAGCACATGTTAATTCAGAGACGCACAGAAGACTATTATTACAGAGTACAGTCTCTCATGTTTCCCAGCAGAGACCAGAATGACCCTGATAGACGGATTACAAATGCTTTCCCTGGCATTTCCTTTGAAGGCCTGGCCTGCAGCTCCCAGATGATTTCTAACAGGTGTGGCACAGGGATTTGTAGGACAGAGAAGCTATTTTGTATGAATCTTCAATAGTGGATAGGTGACATATTGCATTTGGTCAAACCCATAGAAGTAACCCTGCAGCCCAGAGAGTGAGCCATAATGTACACAGACTTTAGTGGATAACTGTATCATCACAGGTTCATCAGTTATAACAAATGTGCCACGCTGAACCAAGATGGTAATAAGAGGGGAAAATGTGTTGGGGGTGGTTCTTGGGAACTCTTCTGCCTAACTTTTCTGTAAGCCTAAAACTGAACTCTAAAATAAAATATTAATTATTTTTCAAAACAAACTGAAAAAAGTCAAAATGAGAATTTTTCTCAAAGAAGGTCATGTCCCTAGACTGTCCTGTAGGTCTCTGGCAGCCCCTCGTACCCATCTGGTCCAGGACCTGCACTGGGCTGTCCCCCACCCCCACAGCTAGACAATTCCCCTTGGTTTTCTAGCTCTGACTAGCCTGAGCCGTCTGTGTTCAGACCCACTGCCCATTCCTGCCCACCAGGGAGCAGACTACTCCAAATGCCTTGTCTGGCACATGGAAGCACTAGTGGCTTGGGTTCATTAATTAGCAGTCAGGAGGGTCTAAGCTGCACGCAAGTCTTGCTGCAAGTGTGAATCTTCTCCGTGCCTCACCGCCTTATAAGGTGCATCAATGACCCACCTCAAACTGCGTGAACTTGGAAAGCCCCAGCAAAGAAAGTCTGACAGCTCCCTTTCCACTGGTTGGTCTAGGAGTTCTTCAAAACTCAGTTCCAGGGTCCTCTCTGCAGGAAGCCTCCTCTGCCCACAGGCCCTGGGCTCCTGAGTTGCTCCTGGGTGCCACAGCTGCCCTCCCAGAGAACACCCTGTCCACGGCTGTCTTTGCTCATCCACTGCATCCTCAAGAGCTAGGACCTATTCACTCATTCTTTGGAAATGCCAGAAGACAAACGTGCCTAGTTCAGGAGCCTGAGGCCTGACCTGCAGCCAGAGCTACCGGGGGGCACAGAACTATCCCCTCTTCAAGCACGTCTCCCAACTCTCATCTGTTGACCAAATGCCACCATGATCCTGCACAGATCAGCATCTTAGCTTGACCAGCGTGTCTCAGACTTGTTCCATCCCTCCTACTCTTCCACAATCCCAGCAATGGAGAGGCGGGACCAGACGGGTTGGGAGAGTTTGTTCAGGGAAGAAGGAACCCAGGCAAAGGCAGGCTCTATGGGTCAGTGGTTCTGGATGGAAAGAAGGCTCACAACTCCAAATCTCCAGGGGAAGGTGGGCTCCTGCTGTCTGAGGAAGTCTCCCTGAGTCCCTCCTTCCCTGGTCAAGACCTGGAATGGCCTTTTATGCACCAGCTTGGCCAGGGACAGTCCCCAGGTACTCAACCAAATGTTATGCTGTTTGTTGATGTAGTTGAAGTCCCCATCATCTGATCTCAAGGAACATTATCCTTGACCCTCAGTGGGTCTGAGGCAGCTGAGAGGCCTCAGGAGCAGAGCCAAGCTTCCCTGATAAGGAGGACATCCTGCTCCCACACAGACAGCCCTCGCCCACCCTTCTGGACAGCCCCTCTTAAGGAATTTGGACCTGCCTAGCCAGCCACCCACAACCACTGAGGCCAATTCCTTGCAGTAAATTCCTTAATAGATATCTCCCGCTGGGACAGCTTCTCTCTTGGCTCTCACAGGAGCCCATGGGTGTCACCAAAGTTCCATCATGGGACACTTGGCTGGATGAGACAACCAACAGATTTAATACTCATTTGTACTTTCATGAAGCCCAGGCATTTCCTATATGATAAACACTGACTTTAATCTTCATAATGACCCCTGTCCTGACTCTCCAGGGGAGGGGAAGGAAGACTTCCAAGTGACTCACCTATGCTGTGTGCAGGTATGAGACAAAATGAGGGCTTGAGCACATTGTCTCTGGGAGTACAGAGCTCGAATTTCTTGCCATGTGGGTTCTGCGCTAAATGAGAGGGATGCTGAAAGGGGACAGGGGACATTGTGGGAGCAGATGACATGTGCCCTTGGGTAATTTTCCATTCTTTAAAAGTGTGCCACAAAGCTGCCAGTAGGCAAGATTTCAAACTATGGTCATGGAGGTGACACTGGCTACTGCTGAACATGCAGGAAGCGATGTCAGAAGGGGACAGGCCATCAGTCCTCATGCTGCAGGACATTGCCAATCCCACCAAGAACGGCTTTGAAATCTCCCCTGTCCTGTGATCCCCCTCACACTCTACTACCCAGGGCCAGAAAGGACGCAGCGTGCTTTCCAAAGGCCCATCTTTTATTTGGTTTCAAGGTGGGGGAACTGCTGAGGCTCACTTTCCCAGTATCTGGAAGGTGAAGTTCAAGGTGAGCACACCACCCAGCCCAGAACTCTGATACGGCTCCTGCCCAGGGTCAGGGGCGGTGCTGGGGCAACAAGGTGGGCTACACAGGTGAACAGGTGGGGGTCTGCCTCCAGAAGCTTGCAGCTTAGGGCAGAGACTGGTGAGCCAGAAAACCACTCTGGCTGGGTGGAGGCGAGATGGCCCAACCTTGCTTCATTCCACCAGCACCTCTCCATGCAGAAGACACTGCGACCGGTAGGGAAGTGCCTCCACCATGCTCAGGGACGTGACATCCCACCAGGGATGGAAGATGGGACTCCAGAAGGGTGACAGTGGAGGTGGAATGAGCGAGCAGCTCCTGCTCTGAAACAGCTGCTTCCTCAGGAAGCTTCTCTTGCTAACAGCCTGTAGGTCAGGATCACAAGCCAACCTTCAGCAAGAGAACAAGCCAGGCAGGCAGGACCCACGGGGGTGGCCTCGTGTGGGTGACTTAACTTCTCCATGTGACAGCTTCTTCATTCTCCAACTGGGAGTAATGTCAAATTTTTCATTTTCTCAAGACTATGGTGAAGATTAAATCATTAGGTAAAAGAAAGGGGTGCTCTTCCAAACTACTGAACCCCATGGACTACCTGGACACTGTTCATTAGAACTGAGGGGGTTTTGGAGGGGGGCACTTTCCTTACAGCATCAAGGGGAAACTGAGACAAAGAATGGAATGGAAAAGAGGCAGGGACTAGGGATCACAACGGTTCCCAAAACTCTGCAGAAAAACATTAATGTTTCTTTGACAAGTGATACCCTCAGTCTGTTCCAAAGGTCCCCTCCACTCTATAGAGACAAGAAAAAACACCAGTACGTTCTACATGTCCATGGAGACCTGAATTATCTTTACTGCTCTATGCTGAGCCCCACTCGCTCCACATCCATGCACACATACACACGCTCATGCACACACACACACTCACTCACACACACACACACTCATGCATGCACACACGCACACACTCATGAACACATTTATGTGCACACGCACACTCATGCACACACATATACTAATACACAAGCACACAGACACGCATCAAAAAAAAAAGACACACACACACACACACACAAATCCCCAGCCTCCCCAGTTCTAGGATGTCACTAAGCCTAAGAAACACCGACAATTTAAGAATGGGTGAGGGCAGGGGGCTGGGAGGGAGAAGATGCTTCATTAAACACACAATTAATTGACCCTGATTCAAGAGTCACCTCTTTCAGAAATTGGGTCAGTGGTTCTCAACTTTAGTAACTTAAAGTTAAAAGAAAGTGTGTGAAATAAGAGAAAAGGGGCATGGTAATTTGAGGTAGTGGGAGGATAATTTGATGAGAAATTATCTTATGAAGGAGGAAAAAAAACTGAGTGATTTTTCTTTCCCCCTTTGAAAAAGTGACTTTTATTGGGTATATTTAAGGTCCACAGCATGATGTGGTAAGATACATATATGGAATAAAATGGTCACTACAGGGAAACAAATTTCCATGTCCATCATTTCACAGGTTCCCATTCCTGCCCCCTGTGGCAAGAGGAGCTGTGATCTGCCCAGTTAGCAAGAATCCTGAACATGACCCACCGTGATTCACTCTCATCCTCATGCTACACATTCCATCTTCCCTCCTGGTCCTATGAGCCACCAGGCAGCCCTCTGTGCTCTAGGCTGGGCACCTTCGCCTCCACTCTGGTTATCAAACCAACCAGAAGGTGCCTGACACTGAGGATTTTATCCAGAAGACAGGCCCCGACACACAGGGGTGGGAGGAGGCAGGGGTGGGGGAGGCCTGTGGGGAGTTCTGCAGGTGATGGGAAGCTTCTCCCTTTCACCCTAGGGGCAGGACCTTCAGTAAGCAGCCAGCAAACAGCCTGCCCAGCTGACCAAGGACCTTGTTCACCTGGCCTCACAGCCTTCCCCCAGCCAAGCCCCTTGAGTTTTTCTCCACTGAGATTAAACTGGATTTACACAGTTAAACTGGATTTGGAACACATCAGTGCATGTAGCACTTTGGACCTAAGAAGGGGGTGCTGCTTCAGTCAGGCCTCCCCTCTACCCCACAGTCAAGGCAACGTGGTATTTTTAGTTGCTGGCTGTCCCTGTCTGCGTTTCTCTCTCGGGTCTGCTCCAGAGTGATTCTTTTTCTTCCTGGAACACCAACACCATGTCCCACCTCTGTCCCCAACCCAGCAATGAACCCTCCTGACTTAGCTGCTGCTTTCTTGCTGTCTCCACTGTCACCCTTAGGCTGGGGAGTCCCCAGCCTCCACTGTCCATGCCGCATGGACAGCTGTGGGAAGCCAGACCTCCTGACCCCTCAATGCCAAATTCAGAACTCCGTTTCCCTGTGCTGCTGGGGTCTGACATTCAAGCATCCCCAGAACATACCCTGAGGAACTCCTGAGTGCAGAGGGAGGGGCTGCGGCAGGTATAGGGATCCAGTGTCAGCCCCCTCCCAGCATGGGAAGGAGGCGTCCATAAACAGATGTCAGATGATTGGCTGTGGTAAGTTGCTGGGTGGGTAGCTTAAGAAATGAGTGGGTAAATAAATTAAATTAGTAATAATGGACTCATTCACTCACCCACCCACCCACCCTTCCACTTACTTAATAATTAAGCTACATACCAAAGGGCTATAAAAAGTATTGTGCAGACTATAAATGCCAGTTATTTTTTTTAATCATCATGGACTAAATCTATTAGCTTACAAGATGTGGAATCATTTTTCCAAAATTCTCCCTGGAAAGCTGTGGCATATGGCTACATGGAGATACTTTCTAGACCCCAACAGTCTCTAGCCCCTTTGCCACGTGCAGGTCTCTGCCTCTTCCACCTGGGGTGCACTTCCAGGTGCCTTCTGTATGCCACTTCTGGGCTTCTCAGTAGGGTAGGCATTTAGCTGGCTGTCCCCTGTGCCAGCCCAGGAGATTCAGGGATGGATCCAATATGGGTCTGGAGGTAGGCAGGCTTATCAGATGGTCCTGCAGGATCCTCATCCCTAGTGTGCACCCCCTGGACAAGTCTCTCCCCTTGCATGGTTGGGACTTGTGAATAGAGGGGGCTAGACCCTGTGGTTATTTTCCCTGGTATGGCAAAGGAGGTTTTGCCAATGCAATTAAGGTTCCAGTTGACCTTGAGTTAACCAAAAGGAAAGTTACCTTGGGTGGGCTTTGTCTAATCTGATGAGCTCTTAAAAGAGGTCAGAGAATCAAAGCAAGGGCGGAGGACTGGAGGTGTAGCTCAGTGGTACAGTACTTGCACAGCATGTGTGAGGTCCTGGGTTGGATCCCCAGCACCACCAAAAAACAGCAATGGGGAGCTTCTTGTGGTGGAATAGAGCAGGATGGGTAGCAGTAAGTGACCAGGAGTTGGAAAGGACTCTGGTTGGCATTGAGCAGGTGAGCAGGGACCCAGTCCTAGAGCCACCACCACCAGGAACTGGATTCTGCCAACAGCCAGGGAGCAGAGAGGAGGGCCCTGAGCCCCAGATGAGGCACAGCCTCCTGACACTGCTAAGCTGCAATGATTAGTTATGCAAGAAGTCGAGTATCTTCCCCTAAGGGGCTCACAGGCACCCGGAGGCGAGGAACACTGGTTGGTAATTACTATGCAATATTGATCGAAGGCTTTAGCAATCCATAGCTTGTTCAGTTTTTGAAAGTTGAGGTCAAGTTGTCTTCCAAAAGTTTTTTCCTGCTTATCTATGGTCCATCTGATTCATTGAATCTGCAAATGGTATTGAGCTCCAGTTCTTTGTCTGACACCATGCTAGATAGACCCCCGGGACCCAAAGAGACCCAGATGACAATTCCTGATTCTCTGACCTTGGCCCAAAATGACCCTCCCAATCTTGTGCAGCTCACTGATGCCCATGAAGCTTAGATCATCCGATGGAGATCCTGGGTGCCCACCAAAACAAACAGCTCCCCCTCAGCCCTTCAGCTCGTTGAACAGCTCTGTGCAGCACTGTTTGGCTTCACTGTGCATTTCCACAACACGACTGTGTGTGCATCTCAGTGAAGTGCAAGCTCCTAGGAGACAGGGACTTCTCAGCCTCATTCTCTACTGTCAGAACCCAGTGTCTGAAAGGCGGTAGAAGCTCAGGGAATAGCGGCTGAATAATGAACACCTCATCTAACACATCCTTCCATCTCCCTACCAACTAATCCTGATTCTGTGTGTTCTAGAAGTCAGCCATATTGAAATAAAGAGATACTTTAGGGAAGACCCTGAGACAGCTGGATAGGCCGTCCCTTTATAAGATCAGTCTAGCTTGATGCCCATAATTAACCAGATCACCTGGAATAATTGTCCCTGGCCATTTTTATAGATGCCCTTTATTGATGCAGAAAGTCCATTTCAGAGATTTTATGTACAAAATAAATTTTTTGCTAATCAATCATATTTTTGAAGTGCTAGGGTTGCTGTTTTACTTAAGGAGTCTTATTTTAAAGTGAGGACTCAGTTGAAAAATCTTGATACCACCACTAACTTGGAAAGGTTATAAAGTAGAGAACATGGAAGAGACATTTCAAATTTTTCTAAAAGGGACAGTTTTAATGTTGGGAAAGGAGGAGGAAAGAAAGGCCAAGAGTCTGGAAGAAGATAATCCTAGAGCTTCTTAAAAAACAGGACAAGAGGGAAAGGGCTGACTTCCAGCAGCTGCCGCCAGATGGAGGGCAGTGAACTGGTCCACCAGGAGAAATGAGCCACCTGGGGCTGCACTAGGGGAAGCCTGCAGGAGAATTCCATGGGAAAATGCACGGCAGAGTGCTTGCCACAGTGCCTGTGAGGGCCAGGGGTGGCCAGTGAGCAGCAGCACAGGTACCCTTTTCTTTTCATGTCAGTCCTTAAAAAGAGCCCAGAAGATAAAATACACTACCTTTAAGCAGAGCTCTGCAGAAATCGAGTCCTATTTTCCAACAAGAACTTGGGATACAACGAGTTCCCCAATTGCCAAGGTCATGTCATTCCATGGTAATTCAGGAGAGATATTTTTGGAGACCGCTTAGCTAATTGATAGATAGTGTGACAGATGGCAAAATGGGACTTTTTTGCCTTGATTTTGAGGTTTCAGCCAGGCCCTGGTACGACAGCTACCACCTGCCCCCACTTTCCAAGGGAAGGCAGATCAGAGCATCACTGACTTCACTGGACATGCTAAGTGCCTGGGAATCTTGTTCTGGCAACTTCTGACTCCGTGGGTCTGGGATGGGCCTGGGAAGCTGGGTTCCTGTAACACTGCAGGTCACGCTGAGGTTCTTGGGGTGGTCCCTTCCAGGAGCACATGCTGGGCCCACTGCACAGGTCTGCCCAGAGCTGGCTGCAAAAACCGATTGAGAGATCCAAACCCTCCAGCTACTATAAATTGGTATGAGGGTTTCCTCCCAGAAGGCGACAACGAGAGGAAGTACTTTTTACCAGAAATTTCTTGGCTTTTTGTGAATTCCACGTCCTCTGGTAAAGATGAATAGGGCTTTGCCCACCTTCACCTTGGACCTAAGGAGAACAGACCACATGTAGAGGACACTGTGTTCCCGGACCTTGGGGACACAGGATGAAAAGGGCTCAGGAGAGGGACTGGCCAAAGCTGCAGAGCACGTGCAAGGTCATCGTGGTCCCCCAGCAGAGTGGTCCAGCAGGCTGGATTCCCAGAGCAGATGATGGGGACTGAGAAGGCAGGAAAAGCAATGCCAGTGGGGTTTCTGCCACCCGGGAAAGGCTCTCTCTGAAAGGACAGGTGAAAGTGGCAGCTGAGAGGTCAGCCCTGGAGAGGCGTTGCTGGGAGTGGAAATGCAGAAGTGGCCAGGCATGGTGAGGACAGCTCCCAGGAACCCAGGAAAGGCCCACGGTGGGAGTCACCAGCTCTGAAGAACTTTTCTTTCCATGTTCCCGCCCCTGGGAGCTGGAGAAAGCCCAGGGTCTGGGCAGGTTTCTGGTGTAATAAGATCATTTAGAGAACTCAAAGCCACTGCAGGACTTTGCATCTTCTAAGTACACACGTGCCGTACACTGCAAGGTGTGTGGAGGGAGGGAACTGCAGCTCCCCAGGGTGGGTGGGACCTGGCAACTGGGAGATCAAGATGCAGCTGCCACCCGTGCCTCAGGCATCCACCCTGTTCCATGAATACCACCCACCTCTGAGGGCCAGGGCAGGGCCAGCTGGCTTTTGTGGGTCTTAGACCTCTGGAGTTTCAACCCCTGCTTCATCCCTTACCAGCTGTGCCCCACACCCCAAGGTTCTCCAGGGCTAGAGTGAGAACGAAGCTCATGTCTGATGCTCAGCAAGTGCTCAGCCAATAGCCCCTCGCTGATTTCAGAAAAGCACTTTGTGCTGTAAAATGTTACTTCCCCAACATGAAATAGCTTCAGAATCACTAAGATGGTGATTAAAAATGCAAACTCAATGGCTTTGCCCCCAGGAAATTCTAATTCAGCAACACTGCACAGGGCTCAGGAACCTGCCTGCTTCCAGGTGATTCTGACTCAGGTGATCCATAATGCACAACCACTGTGGAAAGATGCTCAGGAAGGAATTTAAAAAGGGGAGGTCGAGGCTGGACATTTCCACCCCCAAAGGAGTACGAAGCCAGCACAAACAAGTGTTCCGTGAAGTTTCTGGAAATATTTTAGGCATGGAACAAAAATCCTCTTGCAAATATCACTAGTCACCTGAGCTGTCTGATCATAGAAGAAGGGCTCACACTTGTCCGTTCCACATTCGAGCCTTTAGCCTAAGCAATGCGGTGCCGATGGATGGAAACCCAGCAAGTTCACACCAGACTCATGAAACAGGGGCCATGGTGACGCCCTACAAGGGAGGAGAGCACGGTCACCTCCCCCTCCCCTGCCCCAAGACAGCAGGGAGGGCATGGTCAGTCGCTGTCCACAGCATATCTGGGGCTGCTTACGATATCTATGGACAGAATCCCACTGCCATACAGGGTCCTGCTGTGACTCCAATCAGACTGACAGCTTAGCTCTGTTGACCTCATTCACAGACAGCAAAGTGATACTGAGCTGACCGCAGCCTTGACTTCCCTGTTCCCATCTTGCAGCTCATCAGCTTTGTGGCCTCCCCTCCTGCCTGACTCCTTACAGTACACACTAGGTGCTTAAGAAATGCTTTTTCATAACTAAAAGGACGAAAGGATGAGCAGAAACTGAGTGAATAACTTGTCACTCCATTTCCAAGTTCCCTTTCTTCAACTCATTCTGTCCATGCAGCCGGTGAGCTCTTGCCATAGTATAAATGATACCAAATCCCCTTCCCACCAACACCCTGGTGTGGCTCCCACTGGATCAATGCATGGAGCAGGATCACGTGCAAACCTGTCCAGGTGTGCCAGGGCTCTGATGACCCAGCTCTGCCTATACTTCAGATAGCCATCTATGGATAGTTACCTAAAAACAATGTGCTCTCTGTATGTACTCCACAAAGCCCCCCTTTATCTGGGTTTCTCAAGGTCACCTTCCAAACATCACTTTAATTATCACCTCCTCCAGGAAGCCTTCCCTGGCTGCCTCAGCTGGGTTCAACAGCTTTCAGTTAGCAGCTATTTATTATGCTCCATGTCGGTAGCCCCTTCCTTTGTGTTTCCAGAACACCCTACATGTGTCCATATACCTCCGCTCTCCCGTGCCTCACACAGGCCCGGGAACACAGTAGGAACAAAATGACAGCGGCATGAATTCATGAACTGAGCCTATAATTCCGAGGCAATGAGTGTGCCCCAATGGTTAGAATGTTGTCAGACGTTGCCAAGGATACCACAAGATGGAAAATACCCACTTTCCTCCTGAGCAGAACAAAGCTTTTGCCCCATATGGCGCCTGCAGCAGATTCACCGCCTCCATTTGCAGAAGCTGAGGTTCCCGCCCGACTCCTCCAAGAAGCAGGGCTTCCTCAGCGTCTGTGTCACGCTGTCTGCAGGAGCACGTGACTGGGGAATCCCATCTGCTCTCATGCACACGCCCACCCATGACAAATGAATTCATCTGCAGTGCCTGCCAGGAACAGCCTCAGGAGCAAGGAGACCGTGATGAATTATTCATCCCGCAGAGCGGCTGGCCCAGGCCCGGGTTGGGGGCTTCCTCAAGGTGTACCCCCAACTGCAGGGCTTGCAGCCCACTGCACAAAATGATAATTAACAACAGAGAACCTACCACGTGCTCAGTGCCCACCTCATTCCCTGTTCGGGCGTAAGCTGGACTGCGCTAGTTCATTTCATTTTCACCAGGGCCTCTTGGGATAGAAGGAACCATCATCCCCATTTACAGCTAAGGGATCCGCTCTGCAGGAGGGGCAGTCCCCCGGGCTTCTTTGGTCTCCTGCACAGCACCCAGAGAAAGGGAAGTCCAGGAAAGCCCAGGGATCCCCTCAGGCAGAGCTGGGCAATGCATGGCCCCCGCCCCTGCTGCAGTTAGCATTCAGAGCAGCAGGCGGATCAGCCAGGGGGACTCACAGAGCCTGGCCAGCCCCAGCCCAGCCCCAGCCGTGTCAAATGCAGCTGCTATTTCCAGCAGCTTCTCTACCAGAAAAGCCCTGTCGCATTTGATATGGCTGAATCGATGATTTTGAAGGCCTTGCAGTTAGATTCTGCTAAGGAGCACAGAGGAGGAGCAGCTGGGAGCTTGAAAGAAAGAGGAAGGAGAGGCTTCCCTAGGGGCAAACCCCTGACACAACTGCTAATGTCAACCAGGGACTGATCCAGGAAGGAGGAAAGGACCACTGGGACGGGTGTGAAGCCAAAATCTGTCCAAGGAACAGACAGATGCTGCACTTGTTAGGAATACGTGGCCCTCATCTTTCCACCAGGATTTGGCGTCGCCTACAAGATGGCAAAACAGAAACAGGCAGCGAGGAAACCAGGGGAGTGATAAACAGTGAAGGCTGAACAGAGTATCGGAGAGTGGCCGAGTCACCCTGAGGACATGCTCCAGTCAGCTATGCTAAAGACACTTGGCCGAGTCAGCATGCCACTCTGCTGTTCTTTGACTGAACCAAGTCACTTCACCAGGGCCAAGGAAATCAAAGGCTACCAAAGCTTGAGTCCCTGCAGAAATCCATGGGAGGGGCCGGTCCCCGGGAGGTGTCCATTCTTAGCTTCCCTCCCCGGACTGCCTGCCTCCCCACCACCACTCCCCCTGCCTTGTCTTTCACCCCTGCCCTGCAGCTGAGCTCCTTCCGGCTCTGCTCCTCAGCCCATGTCTTTAGCACTACTTTGGGTGTCCCTTCTGCAGGGGCCAGGCTTACCTACTTTGGACTCTCAGGGCTGGTCCTGGCTGCTGCACCAAGCAGCAGTGACAGTCAGCCTCACCTCTTGGGTCTTGGGGCTGGGAGCTGGGCTCAGTGGCTGCCTAGCATGCCTGAGGCCCGGGGTGGGATCCCCGCACAAGAAAGGAAGAAAGAAAAAAGAACTGGGGATGGGGAGGAAGAGAAGAAGGTAGGAAAGAGAGAGGGAAGGGAGGAGAGGAGAGGGAGGAGAAAGGAGTGGGGAAAGACGGCCTCAGCAGTGACAGTGTCAGGGACCTGGCGCTCTACAGACTGCGGATTCACTTGGGATTCTGGTTTAAAGCAGGGCAGGCCAGTCCACCAGGCCCTGGTGCTGTCCATGGTCTGGACAGTTCTGCTGGCCACCCAAGAGGGATGAATCACTGACACCCTGCACTTTTTTTTTTTTTTTGTAGCTGTAGATGGACAGATGCCTTTATTTTATTCGTTTGTTTTTTTATGTGGTGCTGAGGATCGAACCCAGGGCCTCACACAGGCTAGGCAAGTGCTCTGCCTCTGAGCCCCAGCCCAGTCCCCACCCTGCCTTCTTAACGGGGTAAAAACTGGCACTTGGGGAGCAAATCATGCATTGGTTAGGAGATGATTTGTGACCCTTCCAGGGGCCACCATACATATCCCTTATATCTGGGATATGACATAGTGACGAGGAAAGGAACAACCAGTCTAAAAAGGCTCACTGGGGTGAGGACCATGACTATGTCCACACACCAGGGTCCATCCAGCAGCCCCCTCCCAACCCAGCCTGGATCTCAGACTGGGACAGGGGCTCAGTGAGGTCACATGACTCACCCTGAACACAGTGATGGAGCTGAAATGGGGTTCAGGCCCGGGTTCTGTTGCAAGATACCTTCCACCCATGGGAAGAGATGTTGGTTTGGGGGCACTCATGTTTGTTGCTCATTTATTTGTTTTTAATTCAGTATTTCTAAGCAAAAAAAAAGATTCTTTTGAAAAAAATCAATAAGAGCTACAAATCTCAACACTAAGATGGTGTTTCTCTCAACACATTTAACCTCCTCTTTAAATTGCAAACTGGACCTCCTTTTTGGAATTCTAAAACTTGTCTTCTTGGAATTACAAACTTGCTAGTGTTAATAATTCATGGATTCACTGAAGCTAGGAACACTGAGTGGCTATGAGGCAGGCGTCAGTGAGGTGGCAGAGAGGCATAAGACAGCCACCTGCCCTCGGGGGCTTCCCGGTCCAGGCAGAGCCCTGGGCGGGCCCGCTGGGGAAAGGTGGGCTCAGAGACCTGCAAGGTGCAGATGGAGGTCTGGGGGCGGCAGGAGGTTCTGCAAGGAGAGTCACCTCCATGCTGCCACTAAAAAGCAGGGTAGGAGTGCCAGCGTGGAAGGCAGGGAACCCGAGCAGAAGGGCTGACACGTGCCAGGGTGACTGTGTGAGGGAGCTTGGAGGCGGGGGAGCTAAGAGTCCCCAGGGAAAAGCTTATGTCTTAGAAACTACCACCATTATTTGGTTCTCCTTCTGCTTGAAGAAACTGAGCTGAAGAAATCCAGTCCTAGTTCAATGTGCCAGGAAACAGGAGGCTGGCCCTGTGTGCTCAGATGCAGAAATTAAGGAATTCAATAGAAGGACTGTTTACAAAGGCAGGGAAGGGTACAGGGACATCAGCAAGGGGAGAGGAAGGCCCCTGGGCTTGGCAGGATAGCCGAGAGCTTTCACACCTGTAACCCTACCTGGCTGGGGCGGGAGGGAGCAGACGGCAGAAACCTTGACAGTGGCTAATTGCGCAGGAAGGCTCTCGAGAGCTGCTGCGGCCAGAGAGCTGAGCCCAGCAGCAGGAGCCACGTCCTCTTTTCCCACTGCCACCGCCCCTCCTCTGCTGTGCCTCCCATGGTCTGCACCCAACCAGAAATCTGAGGCAAGAAAGCCACTAATGAAACATACAAAATTAGTGTCCTGTGGGTACAGCACAGGTGGAGAGAAGATTTGGAGAAATTAGAAAATAGCTAGCACACAAACAGCTAGGAGACATCTTTTTTTTTTTTTTCCTTTAAGTTAGGTCTGCACGTGATTATGTCCTAGTGCCAACACATACTCCATGTGGTCAGGGAGGGCGTTTGACCCCTAAGCAATAAGATGGTCACATGTTTCAGACCTGAACACATTCTTTCATTCCTTCCTTCCTTCATTCATTCATTCCAGGCACTCGCAGATTCATCTGTGAAGGAGACAAACTTGCTTCCTAGTGCAGTCCAAGCAATACACATGAGTATTCTAGGAACACAAACGGAGCCAGGCCACTCAGAAATTCAGTGTGGAACCTTCGTGGACAAGAAGGATATGTTCTCTTCCTGTCAACCTCACAGCTGAGAAGATGCAGGTCTGCAGATCTTATAAGCCAGCCCAAGGGGTGCAGAAGAGGGGCTGGAGGCCCAGCCTGAGCTGTGACCCCCCCCCCCAAGGGCAGCAGTGCAGAAGCTCTCTTGGTTCGTGGACAAAGAGACTAGCTTTCCACCAACCTCCTCCTTCCTCCTCCAGAACCTTCCTGAAACCACGAGATCAGGGATAAGACTGAGCGGCTCTGGCCTCCGTGGTTGGGAATAACCAGCGGATGTGGGGCTTTCTCTGGGTCAGCACATTATTACCCACAGGAAAAGGAGGAGGAAACAATTACTTTGAGGCCTGAGGACAAGATAAATATAAGCTCAGATCATGAGCTTCGGAAGAGGACCGGCATTAGCTGGCAGCCAGAGGAAGGGATCGGTGACAGAGCTTGGGGACCAGCTCCAGCTGCTGCGTGGGTGTAATGAGGCGCTCCGGAGAGGTGGGGGAGGGTGCGGCTCCTGGGCAGCAGGGTACCCACAGCCTAAGCATGGCACTGGCATCTTCTCAGGTTTAGTCTGAAACCTCAGATTATGGAGTGTCTGGGTTTCTTCATTTACAGGCCGGTGGTAGTTGAACAAAGAGCCACTTAGTAAAACTTAATAGATGTGAAATATTCATGTTCACGCACACAGTGCTTTTAAGAGCACTATTTCCCTGTGTGTTACCACTGTGTTTCACTGATGTCCAGCCTCCTGGGTCCGGGGACCAGACAGAGCCTCTCTCAGAGCCAAAATCCTGGGAAAACCAACGTGGGGGCCACAGGAAGCCTGCTCCAGTGCCACAGCCCGCTCCCCACAGGAGCCCCTGTGCCCTCCAGGAGCGCCCTCTGCAGGTGGGAAAGGTGAGCAGCACCCCACAGGGCAAGGTGCACACAGTCACTCCAGCTGTTCTGTTGGCTTTATGCTAACCAATCTATCCTGGTATTCTTAGAGGTCAGAAGAGAGGCTCGGAACCCTTAAGTGGCTTACCAAGGCACACAGGACGCAGCACCTGTGACAGTGGCTGACAGGCCTGTTGGACCTGAGCTCAGGACTGTCTGGCTGTTCTTCCAAATATGTCTTTCTCGACTCAAAGAAGCAGCGCTCCCAGCTTGGAGCCCATGGGTCTAGCTCTGCCAGTGTAGGCTCTGCTATGATTTGAATGTGTTTCCCCAAGTCCTGTATTGGAAACTTAATTCATATGTTAACAATATTGGGAGGTGGTATCTTTGGGAGGTAATTAGGATTAGGTGAGGTCATGAGGCTGGGGGTCCCCATAATGGCATTAGTGGCTTTATAAGAAAAAGAGAGACATGAGCAAGCAGGGCTGCTGTCTCACTATGTGATGATTTCTGCCTTATTATGACATAAAAGCAAGACTCTCATAAGATGCCAGTACATGTTCTTGGACTACATAAAGCTCCTTTATTTATGAATTACCCAATGTCAGGTATTTTGTTATAGCAACAGATAGTTAATTAGGACAGTATAAAGTTCCATTAACTGGGTAGCTTGTAAATGATGGAAGTGTATTTCTTACAGCTCTGGAGGCTAAAAGTCCAAGATGGGGGTGTCAGCATGGTTGGGTTTTGGTGAGGACCCTCTCCTGAGTTACAAACTGCTATCTTTTCACTTTCCCCCTCACATGGGGGATAGAGAGCTCTCTGGACTCCCTCCTTACAAGACAGCCAATCCCTTCATGACCTGATCACCTCCCAAGGCCCCACCTCCTACACCCACCACACTAGGGTGAGGATTTCAACAGAGTAGACACAAACATTCAGACCATACTGGTGCCCATTCAAGGTCCTGAACATTTGCCTGGGTTAGTCCTCATGTGTCTCAGAGAACAGCAGTCAGTCACCATAGTGTCACCAAGAGAGATGATAGGGCCTTGCCAGTCCTTTGGGCTGCTGCAGCAGGGAGCCAGGCTGTGACATTGGTGGCTTGTCCCACTCCCTGGAGCCAGAAGCATCGAGCACCAGGACTGGATATCTCCTTGCAGACATGGGCATGTGTGGGTTGTGTTCCTTCTTCAGGAGAGGACAGAGATGAAACGGAGCCCACAGCACATATGGAGGGTCAGTTGGTCAGAACAGGCTCAGGGACAGAAGCTCCTCTGGGAAGCTCTGTGTTTACTTATCCGCTTTCTGCCTGATGAATAGCTAATTGGTTCCAACCCTCGCTGTACTTGAGGTGTCTGTTGAGAGCCACAGCCAAAGGGGCCCCAGCAAACTTCCAGCTGCCAGCAAACTTCCAGCTGCCGGCTGATGATTGGCTCACAGCGGCCCCAGCAACATCTAGCTGATTGGCTCCTCTGCGGTGATGCTCATTGGGCTGTTTCCCTGCCCTTTCAGACCACGGAGCTGCTCATTGGGGGACTTTTTTGGCTCCGCCCACGTGACCCAGCCAATCGGCCTCAAGAGCAGGAGGATTGTGGGAGGTGGAGAGAAGCTTGTGTGGGAGAGAGAGGCTTGTGGAAAGCCGGTGGTGGCAGTTGAGGCTCTGAGGATTTTTCCTGAGAGGCTGTTTTGTTTGGCGTGTGTGGTTCTAAAAATAAAGTTAGTTTCTTTTGACAAGTGGCTTCTGATTGTGCCCAGCCAGACTGCGGCATTTGGTGGCTCGCACGGGGAGCGACTGAGGGTAAGTGAACTGCTCGCCCCTGAGGGCAGGGTGAGAGGATGGGTAGCCATTTTAAGATTCTTCTTTTGTTATTTTGTTTCACTTTTGTTTTAAGTTGCCTGTCCCTGGAGATGTGTAAGATGGAAGAAAAACCGCTCACATCTGAGGAACAGATAGGGAGAAAGGACGGATGGACATTTCAGGAGGCTATTATAATGATTTTGTGTTGTTCCAATTTTGTTTCACTC